>NC_090928.1:807621492-807958992 GCF_040938575.1 Ambystoma mexicanum | reverse complement strand
ATTCTATTATGAAGTTCTATCCACTAAGGTACTCATGCAGAAACATAGGCATTGTGTGCAGCATACATGATGAAGGTATAATATTCATAATGTTGATATGTTGAATAATGAAATGATAACTGTTTTCTTATTAGAGTTTTGTGTACTGTGAAATACGTAATAAGTAGCTAATTAAACCCACGTATAACATAATTGCATTATTACAGACAAAACACAAAGACACAATAACACATACAACTATGGGTATATACAGGGAAAGTGAAGGAAGCAAAAAAGCAGAAGTAGTAGCAGAAATAATTCATAACCTAACTGATTATCGTTATGCAAATAAATGATTCCTCTGTTTCAAAGCTGCTATTTATCCTATGTACATGTATCACATGATGTGACTGGACCCTAAGGAAAGTAGTGTGAGTAAAATGTATACAAATCTGAGCATATACAGGGAAAATACAGTAATAAAAAAAAGAATAGAACTATCAGAAAGTGCTGATAACTCTACTGATTATCTTCATGCACAGAAAGGATTGCTGTTTTTCAAGCTTGTGTCTTCCCATATGTATATGTTTCATATGATATGACTGGACCCTAAGGGAATGACTGTAAGAACATACTTGAATGATTAGTCTACAAATATAGTACGTTTATAATTTTTAGTTCCTGACTGTTACTGAAGAAAACCATGTGGCCTAGATATGTCAGTAAAGGTAAAAAGAGGGAGACAGACATGTGATGTCAACAGTGATGTCATCAATAACATTTGTGATGTCATCTTTGATGTCGTGGGTGTTAGTCTTAGCAGTGCACGGTGGTGGCGCGAGTTATGGTTGCTGAGCTTACCATAACTGGCGAATTTCAGGGGGTTTCGGTTTTACCATACGTCCCTTTAACAACGTTTTTTCACTGAATTTCATAGGTTTTTAGTAGCGCAACTTAACCATAACGTCCCTTTAACAACGTTTTTTCACTGAATTTGATAGGTTTTTAGTAGCGCAACTTAACCATAACGTCCCTTTAACAAAGTGTTTTTAATGAATTTCATAGGTTTTTAGTAGCGCAACTTAACAATAATAACTCTGACTTTATGTACAAGTAACATAGAACAAACTGAACCCCCTCTACTGAATTTGATGTCCGCAAACTCTTTTAATGTCTGTGGACATGTTCAGACAACAGCACCACTACCCAAAAAGTCTGGGGGGTATGTTTAATTGTTATATCATAACATATGAACATTTTACAAATTCACAAACCAGCACACATACACATTATATGTAGTAATAAATAAGAATTGTAACCCATATATATAACACACTAACCATTCATTTAAATACAATATGTTCTAAAATGGAATATAAAATGGAATATACCAAAAGAAGAAAGATAGGCTTCCAACATGATTACCTCACAGAAACTCCACAATTAAGAGCAACAGCAGATCTACAGACCACTCAGAACACACCTTACCTGAAATAGTAAGTGTACTGCATTTTACTCATGTATTTGTAAACTTTCTGTATTAGATACAAAAAAAAAGATATTATGTTTTTTTTCACACAGAACTGTTTAGTACTCTGGAGTGGCTAGAAGAGCATTTCCCACATGAGGAAATGTCAGAAGATAGGGAATCGAATGGTAGACACTTTACTATATAAACCAATTAAGTAATATTATTTTATATACATTTAACATATATTTTCTTTTGTACAGACCATACAAACATTGAAAATACTAAAGAAAAAGCAGTATTGCATAAGACTCTTCAGCACATAGAAGAAAAAATGGACCTACTCTTGGCAAATTTTAATAATTTAAAAAACTTTGTGGAGGATCATTTCAACCAAACTACTACATACCATTGTCCCACATGTACCTGTCCCCCCTCACCATATCCCAGTCAATTATCCCCAAACCCTCTCCATGAACCAAACCATTTTGATGAGACTTCCATCCCTTATTCACCTCATATAAATCCTATTGAAACCCCCAATTCTCCTGTTTTTGTTTCAGTTTCTGCCTCACCTTCTCTGTCATCATTTTTATAAAGCAGTTGAGGTGTTCGTGGACAGCGCGGGTGTCCGGAATGTCCGTGAAGAAACGATAATGGAGGTGTCCTAAGAACACTATATCTGTCCGTACTGTTCACTAGGAAGTTGAAACTGTTCTAAGAACACATCCGGTTTCCTGAAAAGTTTGTAAAGAAACAAAATGGGGGTGTGCTGAGGACGCTATGCCTCTCCGTATTGTTCGCAGGCAAGTTGAAACTGTTCTAAGAACACAAGCTGTGTCCTGAAATGTTCGTCAATGGACGAAATGGGGGTGTCCTGAATACGCTGTCCATATTGTTCGCTGGCGAGATGAAAGTGTTTTTACAACACATTATGTGTCCTGGGATGTTTGTAAATAAACAAAATGGGGGTGTCCTGAGGACGCTATGCCTGTCCGTATTGTTCGCAGGCAAGTTGAAACTGTTCTAAGAACACAGGCTGTGTCCTAAAATGTTCATAAATAAACGAAATGGGGGTGTCCTGAGGACGCTATGTCTGTCCGTACTGTTCATAGGAAGGTTGAAACTGTTCTAAGAACACATCAAGTGTCCCAAGATGCACTTTTAATCACTTCAGGACCCGAACAGGGTCCGTAGAACACCAACGCGCATGCGCAAAAAAGTTTCAGTGCATTTGGTGTCCTGCGGACACCCGCTCCCTTCGCAAACATGTTCGCGAACCTATCATGTGACCGCGCCCTCATCAGCGTATGTTCTGATTGTGAACACTGTTCGTGTCCCCAAACAATTGAAAACTACATTTTCAAGTAATCTACAATATTTTCCAATAAAAACTCACCCTAGAACAAGTCCCACATAGTAATCCTGAGTTTCTACATACTTTTTGTGACTTTTTGAACCCTTTTTTCTGTTCGATCTGTCTGCGGACAGCGCGCATGTCCGCGAACCGCGCACAAGCACCCCTATAAAAGACCACGCCCTAGAGCTCATTCTCATTGTGTTTCTGGCTATCCTACAGAGCACAGCAAATTTTGCTGCCAATTTGCAGATTTTCAACGCCAAGCTGATGGCTTCCTTGGCTCCACTCATGCCACCTGGTGCTGCATCTGCCTCATCACCACCCCCACCCCCTCCACCACCACCACCTCCCCAAGGGCCTGAAGAGGGGAACAGGAGTGAGGATGCACAGGAGGATGAAGAGGATGACAGGATTTGAGGTAGTGAAAGTCCCTACTACCAGCACTCGGCGTGAGTTTTGGGTGTGGCGGCTATTTACCATTCATGGTAATGTTCCTAAGGCGCGTGCAAACCAAGTCACCTGCAATGAGTGCAAAATGGTACTCAGTCACGGGAGGCATGGTTCATACAGCTTTCGGACAACTACCATGAAGCGACACCTAAAGTCATTCCACTCTGGGGCCATTCACAAGGTTGTACCTTGCGAGGAGCGTAGCAGGTTGACTTCCTCTACTTCATCCTCCGTTTCTACCCTGTCACCACAAGGAACACTCCTGTGGGACAGCGTATTCCTCAAGCTAACTCACAGGCCATACACAATACTGATGAGCCTTACCTTTCAAGGGTCACAGTTGGGTGTATGTACTGCGATGCAGTACTGTGCATGTGGGAGAGACTTCGTAGTGCTTTTGAAGCTATCGTCTCAGAGCACGAGAAGGTTTGCTCACTACCCGAGTAAAACCTACTCAACATCTTCCTCTCTCAGCTCGCCCTTTCTTATCCCCGTGGTTGGTGCCCCCCCCCCTTACCCTCCTTTCCCCTCCTCTCCTAGTGTGTCTTGTATAAAAAACAAAAAAAATATAAAACAACAAAAATAAATAAAAGGCTCTTTTCAGAGCCGCCTTTCACCGTTAAAAAATAGAAGTGAAAATAAATGAAGCAGGTCCCTATGTATTTTTTAGAAGTCCGCGGACAGTCCGCAGACATCTAACCATTTTGGGGTGCTACTCTATCATAACCATTGCAGTTTTATCTGGGAGGAAGTGGTGGCTCTGAAAAGAGCCTTTTGGTGGTGTTTGTTTGTGTTTGAAAAATTTGAAATGCTCAGCACCTACTATAAGATGGAAGCTGTAATTCCAAAAAAGGTCGCAGTGTATTCTGTACATTTTTAAAAAACGCCTGATTGCCAGCATAAGTAAGATGGACTCCATCTCTGCGAAAAATGTATGTACTACGAAACATAATATTTTCATTGTGAAAAGAGGACATACCAAAATCTCTTAGAAAGGCACAAACAGCCTTATTTACATTGTGCCTTGCTTTCTCTTTCTTGTGGACCAAATGAAGAAGAATGAAGCTACATTTGCCTCTGCGCAATCCGTGAAAAAATTACTTGAGAATTTGGAAACATGTCCATGACCTTCCCAAGTCCTTCTTTCATTTCAAATTGCAAAGAAATTCCAGACACATGTCCTAAACTGTTCCCTCCACAATGAATTACAATTATGTGTGGATGTTGCTTTGTCTTCAAAGTAGCACAGAGAGTTAGCAAGTCCAACCACTTCATTCCACGTACTCCATGCCAGTGCACTTCCACATGTGGGAATCTAAGATCTACAGCTACTCCACAGCTTTCTTCATGCACCTTCAACCAATATATCCACGAGTCTCCCAAAATGCAAACAATCTGTTTTCTGAAATACACAGCCATAGCTATTTGTTCTTCTCTCAGCAAAAAGAGTATCTGAGAAACTCTCTCCTGGCACAACACACCCACTAAACTTTACTGACCGATCACTTTCTCTGCTCATTCTCATTTGCATGGCTCCCCAACCCAAAAATCCCCGGATGTAACACCCGATGTCCGGGGACTACCGCCATGTCCATGGACATATCGTAACATGGACAGTCCTTCTACCATTTACTTTTCACTTTCTGTGCCATTCCCTCATTGGATATAGCTAAGAAGTCACATGAACATCCAACAATCACATCCAAGACCTCTACATCCAACTGCATCATCATAGATCAGCACTTTAAATGTACTGTTAATCAAGTGTCATATCATTGGAAAGCACCTTCTACCAGAAATACTGTACAAGTCTCCAAGGTTTTTACTTGCAGCTGCATGCAAATCCATATGCATGAACACAAACTACAGGTATGCATATTTTCTATATAGTACATGTACATTTTCTATAGATTCATATAAACTGATTAACTGACTTTTAGCTCGTATAATCTATAAAATGAATTTACTGTCATTTTTTCCATCTCCTAAAATCAACTGTCACTGCTATTTAATTTCTTTTTACACACACATTTTCAAAGCATGTTGAACTAACATATTTAAAGTACAATATGAAGAGATAACATACTCATGCACACAGTATGCACACAGTATGTTCAAAAATCAAACAACAATACTTGTACAAAATCATAAACATTTATTTACTTATATTTATATACTGCGCAAGCAGCCCATGGCATTGAGGCAATGTAACTTACAAGAGCTTAGTTACAGAAATAGTGGTATTCAGTGGTACTTTATGAATTCCACAAGGCATACAAATGATATTTTGGTTGGTACAGTTAGTCATTACAATACAGTTTATGCCTTAAGAACATATGATATATATTAAACTGGTGCGACGCATCTTATGTGAATAAGATAGTTTTCATGATTTTGAGAAAGGCGCTGAGGGTCAATGTCAATTATAAAATCAATGTCTAAATTAAAAACAATGCTATATACAAACAAAATTACTTATTCGTTTCCTTTACAATTGCAGTGAAGACCATTCTCCTGAAAAGAAGCAGCCGAATTTGAAGTACAAAGAACAACTAAGAAGAAACCTGCTCATTTCAGAAAAAAAGTAAGTTGAATACCACCATATTATTTATACTATTATTCAAACACACTGTAACGTTAATTCATGCTATTTATGTGCCTACAAATAGAGATTGTGCACCATTCTCTCTACAAATCCCCATTTCTTAAACAGAGATTTACAGGCAGAATGACGCACAATTTCTTATTTTTCGACACACAAATCTCCCAACTCAACCCCTAGAATTTTGATATTATAGAACAGACAACTGTTTTAATTGTATACCATTAGATTTACTAATTCTGCTTCTCCACACCACCATCTTACTTTCTACTATCATCTGAACCCCAGTTTAGTAGCACATAAATTCAAGAATATCCATCCCAACTAGTTGTAGTTGCCCAATGCACAATCACACATCATTACACACATCTTTATCATCTTACTCTCACACTCATGCACACAGCACACATACATTAAGAACACCCCAACCTATACCTTCTTTATTTTTTTCAACAGACCCTAAAGAATGCCTAACAAAAATCAAGTCCCTAGAAAGCAACGGAGAAGCAGAGCAAATGAAAATAGAAGTGTCCAAAACAAGCATCCATCTCTAGCAGAATTTGCAAAAAAAGTTAAAACAAAACAGCTAATACAGTCATTTAGCGAAACAAAACAAGCTTCAAGTACAGAAACTTTGCCTCCTCTATCAAAATGTAAAACGAACCACAAAACAATTAACAAAAAATCAGCTACCACTACAGATACAACTGCTCCTATAAATCTTGATATAGTGCAAACTAAGCAAACCAAAAAAAAGTATTTTAGCAAAAATGTTACGTCACAGAGTCCTTCAAAATCTTATAAAAACAGGAGAGAAATCAAGCTCAACCCTTAAAACCTATTGTAGGAAATTAATCTTAGAAGCGTTGATAGACAGTGCAATCCTTCTCAAAAGAAAGTTATTTATTTTAGTGTTAAACAAAATGAAACCACTAACAAAACTAATGACTACATTACAAAAAAGACTTCTCAATAAATGAAATGTCAACAGAAATAACTTCTTAAGTATCTGTGGAGGTGAATGGAGTCACACTACGAGCACAGAAACATACTTTAATGAAGAAGCATACAAACAAAAGCAAAGAAATACAATTGCCATACATAGCAGTGGACAAGGTTATGAAAAAGTTAATAATACCATAATGGAACAAGAAATACTGCTTAGAAAAATATCCCCTTGAATTACCTTTCCATTCAACTGAATCAGAACGTCTAGTATACAAATGGCCATGCACGTCAATGTGTAAAATTCCCAAAGAATCTTTCAAGTCTTTATGCCAATTCCTCAATCAATATGTGAAAGGTAAAGACAAAATCAAAATGAAACTACTGAAAAATATGGATACCTGTCCAGTGCGCAAGTACACAGGACTGCAAGGACATTCATTGGCCTGCATTTCAGGACCTACTTGCAAAACCACCTTACATTATATCAAAATGATATCAACACATCGTTCAACTATAAGCAATCTAGTCTATAAACTGTACTATGCTAAAAGTCCTGCTTTAGCACTAGCCAATTTGAATAACATTCTTCTACATGGTACAGCAAAAGACCTACTTGAAGAAATAGACTATATCCAGAAAAAATATTTTCGAATTGAAAGCCACCTACAGAATGAAATAGCTTTAAAGCAAATTAGCAACAATTCTATGCATGGCAACCTCTACTACACACATACAAAAAAGAAATACTGAAATTTAAAAGTACATCTGCTGAAATACCAAACCATGTGTGTGTATGTTGCTGTAGAACTTTTTATAAAAGTAACACAACAACTGTAGACCTAACATACAAAATAGAAGACAATGAAGATTCTAAGGGGGTAATTCATAGAATTCAGCGCACAAGTGGCGCACGCAGCTGGCGCACAGTGTGCACATGCGACTTTCTGCGCCATCCGCGTGCGCTAAATCCATATCCGCGCACAGCATATTCATGGATTTTAACATCCAAAACCAGCCATCGTGCAGAGTGGTGAATCGACCCTGCAGCAGCGCCAGTTACGCCCCCAACCCCTCTCCGTGCGCCATGTACAGCGCACAAATCCCGTACATGGCGCACATGCTCACAACCACGAAAACGCCTGTAAAACTCACCACGCACCGCTCCAAATACACGTACCCCACTGCGCGGGTAGTCTCACATGTGATTGGCCCTGTGCGAGCAGGGTACATGGATTACTGGGGTTCGTGGGAAGTTTCACACGCGATTGGCCCTGTGCGAGCAGGGTACATGGATTACTGGGGTTCGTGGGAAGTTTCACACGTGATTGGCCCTGTGCGAGCGGGGTACGTGTATTACTGGGGTTCACAGGAAGTTTCACATGCGATTGGACTGTGCGAGCGGGGTACGTGTATTACTGGGGTTCGCGGGAAGTTTCACACGCAATTGGCCCTGTGCGAGCGGGGTATGTGTATTACTGGGGTTCGCGGGAAGTTTCACACGCGATTGGACCTCTGCGATTGGGGTACGTGTATTACTGGGGTTCCCGGTAAGTTTCACATGCGATTGGCCCTGTGCGAGCGGGGTATGTGTATTACTGGGTTCACGGGAAGTTTCACACGCGATTGGCCCTGTGCGAGCGGGGTACGTGTATTACTGGGGTTCGCGGGAAGTTTCACATGCGATTGGCCCTGTGCGAGCGGGGTACGTGTATAAGTGGAGTTCGCGGGAAGTTTCACACGTGATTGGCCCTGTGCGAGCGTGGTACGTGTATTACTGGGGTTCGCGGGAAGTTTCACACGCGATTGGCCCTGTGCGAGCAGGGTACATGTATTACAGGGGTTCTCGGGAAGTTTCACACGTGATTGGCCGTGTGCCAGTGGGGTACGTGTATTACTTGGGTTCGCTGGAAGTTTCACACGCGATTGCCCCTGTGCGAGCGGGGTACGTGTATTACTGGGGTTCCCGGTAAGTTTCACACGCGATTGGCCCTGTGCGAGCAGGGTATGTGTATTACTGGGTTCACAGGAAGTTTCACACGCGATTGGCCCTGTGCGAGCGGGGTACGTGTATTACTGGGGTTCGCAGGAAGTTTCACATGCAATTGGCCCTGTGCGAGCGGGGTACGTGTATAAGTGGAGTTTGCGGGAAGTTTCACACGTGATTGGCCCTGTGCGAGCGGGGTACGTGTATTACTGGGGTTCGCGGGAAGTTTCACACGCGATTGGCCCTGTGCGAGCAGGGTACATGTATTACTGGGGTTTGCGGGAAGTTTCACACGTGATTGGCCGTGTGCGAGTGGGGTACGTGTATTACTTGGGTTCGCGGGAAGTTTCACACGCGAATGCCCCTGTGTGAGTGGGGTACGTGTATTATTGGGGTTCGCGGGAAGTTTCACATGCGATTGGCCCTGTGCGAGCGGGTTACGTGGATTACTGGGGTTCTTGGGAAGTTTCACACGCGATTGGCCCTGTGCGAGCAGGGTATGTGAATTACTGGGGTTCACATGAAGTTTCACATGAGATTGGCCCTGTGTGAGCGGAGTACGTGTATTACTGGGGTTCGCGGGAAGTTTCACACGCGATTGGCCCTGTGCGAGCGGGGTACGTGTATTACTGGGGTTTGCGGGAAGTGTCACACGCGATTTTGCTGTCAGAGTGGGGTACGTGTATTTCGGGGGTGCGCCTGAAGTTTCACATGCGATTTTGCTGTCAGAGCGGGGTACGTGTATCCAGTGTGGTGTGCGGGGAGTCCTCCACGTGAATTGGCAGTGTGGGTCCTCCCAGGTGTCCCCTCCATGGCTCCTGCAGGCAGCCCACACCACAGGGGACTACCCTGCATCCCTGGTCATGTCCCACAGGCAGCCCATACACCATGGGCATGCCCCCCAGCGAAGCCACATGTTATGTTGCAATATGATCACCAACTCATGTCCCCCAGCATCCCACCCCCCAGCAGTGAGGGGCACCTGCCAGCAGGCCCCCACACATGTCCCCAAGCACCTCCACCCCCCAGCAGTGAGGGGCACCTACCAGCAGGCCCCCACTCATGTCCCACTCATGTCCTTCTGCACCCCCACCCCCCAGCAGTGAGGGGCACCTGCCAGCAGGCCCCCACTCATGTCCCCCAGCACCCCCAGCCCCCAGCAGTGAGGGGCACCTGCCAGCAAGCTCCCACTCATGTCCCCCAGCACCCACACCCCCAGCAGTGAGGGGTACCTGCCAGGAGGCCCCCACTCATGTCCCACTCATGTCCCCCTGCACCCCCACCCCCCAGCAGTGAGGGGTACCTGCCAGTAGGCACCCATTCATGTCCTCCAGCACTACCACCCCCCAGCAGTGAGGGGCACCTGCCAGCAGGCCCCCACTCATGACCCCCAGCACCCCCACCCCCCAGCAGTGAGGGGCACCTACCAGCAGGCCCCCACTCATGTCCCACTCATGTCCCTCTGCACACCCACCCCCCAGCAGTGAGGGGCACCTGCCAGCAGGCCCCCACTCATGTTCCCCAGCACCCCTACCCCTCAGGAGTGAGGGGCACCTGCCAGCAGGCCACTATTCATGTCCCCCTGCACCCCCACCCCCCAGCAGTGAGGGGCACCTGCCAGCAGGCCCCCACTCATGTCCCACTCATGTCCCCCTACACCCCACCCCCAGGCAGTGAGGGGCACCTGCCAGCAGGCCCCCACTCATGTCCCACTCATGTCCCCCAGAACCCCCACCCCCCAGCAGTGAGGGGCACCTGCCAGCAGGCCCCCACACATGTCCCCAAGCACCCCCACCACCCAGCAGTAAAGGGCACCTGCCAGCAGGCCCCCACTCATGTCCCACTCCTGTCCCCCAGCACCCCCACCCCCAGCAGTGAGGGACACCTGCCAGCAGGCCCCCACTCATGTCCCCCAGCACCTCCACCCCCCAGCAGTGAGGGGCACCTACCAGCAGGCCCCCACTCATGTCCCACTCATGTCCTTCTGCACCCCCACCCCCCAGCAGTGAGGGGCACCTGCCAGCAGGCCCCCACTCATGTCCCCCAGCACCCCCAGCCCCCAGCAGTGAGGGGCACCTGCCAGCAAGCTCCCACTCATGTCCCCCAGCACCCACACCCCCAGCAGTGAGGGGTACCTGCCAGGAGGCCCCCACTCATGTCCCACTCATGTCCCCCTGCACCTTCACCCCCCAGCAGTGAGGGGCACCTGCCAGCAGGCCCCCACTCATGTCCCACTCATGTCCCCCAGCACCCCCACCCCCCAGCAGTGAGGGACACCTGCCATCAGGCCACCACTCATGTCCCGCTGCACCCCCACCCCCCAGCAGTGAGGGGCACCTGCCAGCAGGCCCCCACCCATGTCTCCCAGTACCCCCACCCCGCAGCAGTGAGGGGCACCTGCCAGCAGGCCCCCACTCATGTCCCCCAGCACTCCCACCCCCCAGCAGTGAGGGGCACCTGCCAGCAGGCCCCCACTCATTCCCCCCCAACATGTCAACATGACCCACAATCATGGCCCTCATGGCCACCAAAATCCCACGGCACGGCACCCCTGCCCAAATAACCAACCAGGCATAACATACACCCCACATTGAAATGCCCATTACATGAAACATCCCAAATGGCATGTATGTACATCAACACATGTCCGTCACACACACACACAATGGGTGCCAGTGAATGTGAAAACCCACATCGTGACATGCATGAAACCAATGAGAGAATACCACACATTGAAGTATGGGAACAAATGTATTGAACAAAAAATGTGGTGAAAGAAAATCAAATACCAAACAATGGACATAAGGAAAACAATGCAGAATGTCACATAATGATACAAAAAGGAAATCAGAATCCAAAATATATGAAATCAAAAATATCTCCAAAGTCTCCTTCCAACAAAGCAAATCCAAATAGAAATGAAAAAGTAAAATCCATTGCTCCATGGAAAAATCAAAAAGAAAATGCCGACAAATCCACACTCCAACTATTTACAAGGATGAAATCCTGGGTACCTGAGCCCAACTGTTCAAATGGAACCTACAAAAATACACTAACTAATGAAGAACTATATACAAAAATGTGAGGTATTGTCCAAGCGCCCCAAAAACAAATGAAAACCAAAATGAAACCTAACACTAACTAACTAACTATTTACAATGGCATCGGGCTAGTCCGACGGCTCACTTTTGGATGTCCCGGGCCAGGGCATCATCGAACTCTGCTCAATGTCCTGGAGGCGGTCCTCTTCCATGGCCCCGAGGGTTCGCAGGGACGATGGCATGTTGGCCTCCAACTCCCTGCGAATTGCCTCGAGGCACTCGGCCCGCCTCAGTGCCCTCTGCATGGAGTTCTCCGCCCTGACCATTGTGATCCATGCCTCTTCCGCCTGCTGCCGCTCTGCATCTATGTCCTTGCCCAACCGCTGCCACACGGAAGACACTTGCAATCCTGGGTCCTCCTGCCATCTGGCCGATGCCTGCCCCTCTGATGTTGAAGGCCCCGACCCATCATTGCTCCCACCATGTTGCTGCTGCTGCTGTGCCTGTGCCTGCGCCCTGGCTCTTGCTGCCTGCACGTCCTCCTCCGGCTGGGGTGCAGTTGTTGTGGTGGCCACCCCTGCTGGACGTCCGATTCCTGACTGTGGCAGGGATGTGTCCTCCACCAGCCTGGCCGCTGGGTCAGAGGCAGCTCCACAGGGTACCCAGGTGATACATGGGTGGGAAGATGGCATGGAGGACGACTGGTGCATACGGGGTTCAGGTGAGGAGGGGGTCGCAAGAAGGTCCAGCACACGGAGGAATCCAGCACTGGTGACCCGTCCCAGTAGGTCAACGCAGTCAAAGAGGCATCCAAGATGACGTGCAGTGTCTTCACGAAAACAGTGCCTGTCACCTCACATGCCCCGTTGACACAACGCTATCCCAGCCAGGACAGGCTCAACACAGTCCCGGGAGAGGAAGGCCAGTTGTTGTGCGCCCATCCCCTCCCTGAAAACGGGTCTGGACGTAGGCATCCCTGCTGGTGCCGGATGATGCAGTCACAGGATCAGGTACAGGATTACACACAGGCGCCTCTGCGGCGGCCTGTGCTGCCTCTTGTCCCTGCCCCTCTACTGCACCACTGGCACCAGTGGAATCCCCACCTCCAGACCCCGTGTGTGTCCCTTCCACGGCCTCCTCCTCCTCCAAACCCCACACCAACTTGGATGACTCCATGACATCTTCCTCTGTCGGACCCTGTGGGGTCTCAGCTGCCCCTTCTGCTGCCGAGGAGTCCATCTCCAACCTCCGCCTCTTGGACCTACCCTCGGCAGCTGCGGCCTGGGACGCGACACCAGACTCCTCACTCCCCGAAGAGATGACAATCTGGGAGGGGAGCCGGGCCTTGCATCTCAGGCTGGTGGTGCGATCCCTGCCGCTTTGCTCCGCAGCACCCTCTCCGCCCTCTTCATCAGTTGACGCTGCAGACAGGGTGAGATAGAACACAGGCATCAGGGCACTGTACAATGGACTGATACACACATGACAGTTGTACATGAGTGGCAGTGTCAAACTTCAGACATGGCATCACATTCCCTAAGACACATGTCATTTCTACTCACACACATGAGCAATTCCACATCAATATTGCACCAGGCAGCACCATCCATACACATACAACAGCATCATCATCCGAAGGTGAGCCTGACGTCACATGAAACACGGGGAGTACACAACACATGCACACACACCAACACACTTACATGCATGTGTGCATGTCCACCAACTGTCAGAGTGATGAGATCGCCATCCATGTCACATCTGGCATTCAGCCTTCTACATGTCAGTGCCACATGCATCCATGTTGCATCACAGTTCCACACTTGTCAAATACACACACATGCACATGTACACAGTGCAGAGACATGCAGCTGGAACCAACATCCATGTGTGACACCACAACCATGCCAACGTACATACACAGTAATTCAAAAATGTGTGCTCCCACATCTGCATTTGGCCTGCATGCTTACCCACACATACACCATCCATGTGTCTCACATATGAGAGGACTCGCATGTGTCAGCCTCACGCCCCAGTACATACACATCCATACATGGCCCTACAAAAACACATGTGCAACCTGCACACTACTGGCACACCACGACATGCACAGCGTCCAATCAGTATGCATGTACACTTACCGCTCGACTCCAGACGGGTCTGCCTCTCAAGGACCTGGATGTGGAGCGCTGGGCATATGCGTTCCAGGACCCTCATTTGGTGGTCGGACAGGTGGTCCCGGCGCCCCTTGGCATCGGCTGCCTTCAAGAGGCGCCGGGCCTTGTCGAGGGTCCTAGACCTGAAGTCCTCCCAGCGCTTCTTGACATGTTTGATGTCACGGACTGCCACCCCCTCCTCATTGATGGCAGTCATGATGTCCATCCAGATCCTGGTCCGTCCATCATAGTCGGCGCCAGAACTTCCAAAGAGGGCTTCATACTGCCCCAGGACTTGCTCCACCAGGACACCAAATTCCCTGGCACTGAAGCTGGTGGCCCTCTGCCTCTCTGGCTGGAGGTTGCCACTGGTGCCAGATGGTGGTGTGCAACCCCAGAGGCAGGTATGGGTGGGCAACTGGGTCCTGGGACTGGGCTGTGGAGCGATGGCATCCCAGTCGGGAGTCTTCAGTTCCAGCAGGGGTGGTCACAACAACTGCACCCCTGCAGATGGCTGATGTGCAGGCAGCAAATAGCAGGGCACGTGGGCAGCAGGCAGGCAGGCAACAGCAGATGGCAGGTGGGAGTGTGCTCGGGGCTCTGGGGGGCAGTAATTCGGCCTTCTGGGCAGGAGCGTGGTCTTCCGTGTGTTGTTGCATGGCCAGCTTGATACGGAGTGATTTGGCACGTGAAAATCTTGCACGTCTGCGTGCAATTCGAGGAAAGGCCCTTAGCGCGTAAGCGTGTCTGTGACATTACTCGCGCGGGTGTTTCCCTCGTGACATGGGCATAGTGGTTCATGGCGTGTGAAAAAACTGCACGTCCGCGTGTGAATGCGTGTAATCCGAGGAAAGGGCCTACGCGTCTGTGACGTGATGCATGCGGGCGTTTCCCTCAACACGGGTGCATGTTCATCGTACACGTCCAAAAACTGAACGTCCGAGTGTCAGCTCGTGTGATTGGAGGAAAGGGCCTTAGCGCGTACACGCATAAGTGACGTTGTACGTGTGGTTCGGTTTAAAAGGTATGTGTAGGACCCCATTTCCTTGTACGTGCTTTTTGTGGAGAGTGAGTGGGTGAATTCTGTACTTCTTGTCGATTCACACGCGATTACTTCACAGCTTTTCAAGTTTGTACTCCCTGTTACCTCTGACAGCGTTCATTTTTTTGTTGGGCATGTTTCCTCAAACAGCGTTCACTTCTTCTTTTGTTCTGTCTCCTCAGAGAGTGTACAATTCTTCTTTTGGCATGGGTGTTGCCAACGCGCACACGCTCGTCTTTTTCACGTTCTTTTTCCAGGCAGACGGTGAGTCACGCACGTATTTACCAACTGTGCTTGCCCCGTGGGTCACGTACCCCTTCAGAGGTCATTTTAGGCTGCGTGTAACACGCGTACGCTTATTTTTGTGTTTCTGCGTGCCACAGCGTAGTGCGGGTTCATTTTTCCACGCATGTGGTCTACGAGGGGTTGCGTGCACGTTATTTTTTGTTTTCGGGGTGCCTGTGCGTTGCGTGACCCGTCATCTTCCCCCAGGGGTCACAGACAGCCTTGCTAGAGCACTAGGGTACGAATTCCATCTAGTACCCTACCCCTTTCACCCCCAATTGCCCAGGACAATCGTTTACTCCTACTCCCATACGCACAACAACATCAGTGCCATGATTGGGAGGCGACCAAGCAGTAAGGGAGGCAAAGGTGGCCGACCTACAAAAGGAGGGCGTGGTGGCCGCGGTAGGGGACGTGGCCATGATTTGCAGGGTGCCCCTAGACCCCCATGTGTGGAGGAGCAATCAGGGATGCCCATGCCCCCCACCACCATGGTTGTGGGAAACGTAGCTGACACCATCCCAGCTCAGCCCTTGTTGGACCAGCCCATTGGTGCACTTGAACCGGCACAGGATGACTCCCAGGCTATCTTCCAGGTCAGCAAGTCTACGCCATGTGTGGCGGTGCAAGTTGGTGTCACCAGGCCACGTGGATCTGGGGCAGTTATGTCATCTGCTGCCCCAAGTAGGCAGGGTGGGGAGGCTGCAGGGGCAGCTGCAGCTCAATCCACCCCAGCTCTGAGTCTCCCAGCCAGGACAGTGTCGGTCCCGGTCCATCAAACCGACGTTGCCCCTGACAAATCACCCTGCAGCCAATGCCTGCACCAAGACCTATGGTCATTGTGCATTCGCACACTCCTAGTACCCAGTCCACTGGCACTTCTGGCCCTACTGACAAGAGAGGCGTAAGCCACTCAGGATCCGCACCACCTTTGAAAAGGAGGAAGAAGGGTGCTCTGGCACTCCAGGCTGAGACCCCAGACACGGCTACACACTCCAGCACGTCAAGGAAGCCTAGCTTTAATGACGCCAAACTTGATGCACTAGTGGCCTATGTGTCGGCACATAGCCACGAAATGGTGGTGACTGCAGGGTGCAAGACCACACCTGGTCAACGTAAGGCACACTGGCAGACCATCATGGACATCATTAGTGCCGTTGGATTTGTTAGGCGATCAGCTGATGATTGCTACAAGCGCTGGAATGACCTGAAACGCAGAGCAAAGAACAAGCTGGCCTCAAATCATGCTTCTACTATGGTGACTGGCGGTGGGTCTCCACAAGAGGACAACCAACTCACTGAACATGAGTCTGTTGCTGGAACCTTCGTCACAGAGGAACAGATCCAAGGCGTGGGAGACCTACCAGATTACGACGCAATGTCCGGTGAGTGCCCATGCATGTGTGTGTAATCCATGTGTATGTTGTGTGGGTGACGGGTTCTGATTGAGTGCCAAGTGAGGGTGTGTGCACCTGAGTGGTATGGGTCACCCATGTGCTTCCTCCAAAACATTCACTGGCCTTGAATTTGGGTATGACAGTATCCCTTCTGCCCACAATAGCCATTTAGTGCCACATTACTGCAGTTCCCCTTGAACTGTCATCTTGCAACAACATTGCTCAGAATTTTTCAGTGTTCATTCAGGCTGATTGTTTCAATGTTCCAACTTTTGCAACACATTTTTCAGCCCTATTGTCACACATGTGACATGCGTCTGTCATTGATTACACCCCACATTGGCCCACATTTGTTACCTTGTTATGTGAATAATTAGACCATTCAGGCTGATTGAGTATTGGCCTGCTCACATTGATTTTTGGTGCCTGTTTGTATGTGGTACTTGATAGTTGTTTCCTGTGATGTTTAAGTGACCAACCATTGATGTGTACATCTGCCTGCAATCACTGTATTCTGGATGTTTTGCAGTGAGTGGCACATGCATATTTTGTCACACTATGTAGCATTGTTCCTCTCATCATGTCCATCTCACATGGATGGCTGACAGTACTCATTCAGTGACATATGGCTGTACTTGTCAAATGTACCATGGCTATGCTACATGCCATCTGTGTGCTGGCATGTGTCACGTATGTGTATTGGACATGCCACTCACAGGCTAATGTGTGATGCCAGTGCTACCCAGCATGCAGCAAATGTGTTGCTTTTCCATCTTGGTGTCATCAGTGTCTACTTTTTGCCTCCCCTTCCAACTCAGTGACAGTGCATGCATGCCAGGATTATAGTCATGTGGGACATGTGTAAATCATGTACTGGATCTATGCCTTGTCAGGCCTATGTGTGTGCTATGGTGCTAATGCCTGTTTCCATTTTTTGTGTTTCATGTTTTTGCAGGTGATGACGCACTTGATGCTGTTGAGGTTGAGGAGATGGTGCAGACCCAGGAGGAATCTCAGGCACGACCGGGCACCAGTGGGGGACGGGGTGTGGTGGTGGGTGAAAACCCAATCTTACTGCAGACCATACTGTCCAGGGGTGTCTCTGGGTGCACCTCCCCAGACCTCTATTCAGGTGCTGAATCGGATGATGAGACGTATGTGCGGTCGCAGGTGAGTGTTTTTGGCAGGGATTCTGTTCTGTCCAACCCACCTGCACCAGGGGTAGAACCCTCTATGGGGATGTCAGTGTTGGTAAGTCCACCTTTGGCGGTTATGGATGCAGGGTCACGCTCCACAACATCTGATCCTGTTCCTGGGCCAGCAGATCAGAGGGGAATGCAGTCCTGCAGCCTCAGGCAGTGCCAGCACAGCAAGGTGCAGATTGCCTTGCCCCGGACAGGTGTGGTGCCCGCCGACGCGGTGGCCGTACGCCACCAGGCTATACTATATGGGAAAACTCCATGTACGGTATGGCAACCCAACAGGCAGCATCAATTGAAATGATGGCTCAGGCAATGGAGAGGGTGGCCACTTCCATTATCCCCCCTGAATGGATCCTGAATGGATCCATTATCTCCCCCAGATGGATCAACAACAGCAGGCAACAGACTCCATTTGCCGATCACACAAGGAAGACATGTTGGCGTCCAACAGGGACCGACGGGCGGCACTGGAGACTCTGCGGGAAGCCATTTCTATAGAGTCACAGGGCCACAGGGAAGCCCTGAGGGTAGAACTCCATAACCTCAGGGAGACTCTTGTTGTACTTGAGGCTTACACAAATTTGAGGACAGAACAGCAGCTGGAGTGGCTCACACGTTTGCTCTCAGCTGAGCTGCAAGCAACTCGGGAGGAGATCCGGGCATCACGGGAGGCCATGCGTGCAGAAATGCAGGCAACCCATAAGGTGCTGCATGGGGATCTCCATACTATCATCCTCTAGAACGAGACCTTCCACACCCGCAAGCTTGCTACCATGGAGGACCATACCAGGGCTTTGCGTGGGCTGTCTCCCATAGCACCACCACCTCCTGATGGAGCAGCAGAGGGTGATGAGAGCGACAGCAGCACTCCTCATGCATGACTTACATTACATGTATGACTTACATATTTTGGCAATGTTTCATGCTGTGTTGCTGTATTGTGTTGCTGGTAAGTATTTGTTCATGTGTGCTGTTTGTTATTGATTACTGGGAGCATATTGTCTGTGGCCTGTTTCCATTTGGGACAGTGCACTTTGTGACACTTGTGTCATGTGTTATCCATTCCTTTGTTTGCTTTCACATTGCAGGACATGCCATGGTGTGTTGGGTGGCTGAGATGGGGAGGGGTTGGGTGACATGGCGCTATTTTCATGTTGTATTTTGCAAGTGGGTAGTCATTCATGCAGCATAAATGTGTGTCTTTTTGTGACACAGCATTGGTTGTCTTTGGGTAGGTAGGGATGCACACAATGTAACACTTCCAGATGACCAATCTCAGGCTGGTATGGTTGTGACAGTTGACTGTCCCTTATGTCATCATCATTGATTGTCAGCTGGTATGTGCCAGGGCTGTGTGCACTCCACAGGGGTGTGATTTTAGGTGAAGTAATTAGCCACCAGCTGTGTACGGGCTGCCTCAACATGAGCCCTTTCCCCTCCCATGCGCAGCGGCCGTGCATGTGGTTGGGGATGTGGGGGCACCACCATGTCCACCGGAAGGCCCCGGCATGTTGCAACGTTGTGCAGGACACATGCTGCTTCTATGATCCTGCACACTATGATCCTGCACACTACTGGGAGCGCGTATAGCAGCTGCCCACCAGAGCGGTCAAGGGAGCGAAAGCGTGACTTTAGCACTCCGAATGTGCGCTCCACTATGCCCCGGGTTGCAATATGGGCTGTGTTGTATCTTACCTCGGGTGGTGTGGTGGGGTTCCGAATTGGCGTCATCATTTGGGTGCTCAGAGGGTAGGCACTGTGTCCTGGGGAGGTGATGATGGGTATCATTAGTGGGGTTGTGACAATACTCAGTATCTGACATGCATGCATGTGCAAGGGCATTTATACTCACCAAGCAGCCATGTATCGCCATGCCGTCCAGCTTCTAGGTCCCGGTTTAGGGTTGACATTCTGTAAATTAAACTGTCATGGGTGGACCCTGGATAGTTTGCATATACTGAGGTGATGATTCCCTTGGCATCACATACTACCTTCACGTTTATGGAATGCCAGTGCTTGCGGTTTCAATAGATGTGCTCAGTTGCACTGGGAGGACGTAGAGCCACATGGGTGCAGTCAATGGCACCTAGCACTTTGGGGAAGTGTGCCAGCCCATAAAAATCCTGGATGACAGCCTGCCTTTCTGCAGGTGTTCTGGGCAGGTGTATGTGCCTCCGGACTGATGGGAGTGCAGGAATGATGGCCAACACCTGGTGCAGGCAGCGTGACTGCGTGGTCTGTGACACCATCCCCCCTATGGCACTTGTCTGCTGAAATGAACCAGTGGCCAAGAAGTGCAGTACATTGAGCACCTTTTCCAAGGGGCTCAGTGCTTGGTAGCACTGGGTGAGTGATGTGAGGTCAACTCAGGTTGAGTATTATGTGAGGTGGAAACCTGTACCTCCCATACACCTGGTCATCAGGCATCCCGAAAAGGCTGGTTCTGGGTGTAAAAATTCTGGCCCTGACTATCCTCCTCCTCCTCCTGCGGTATACCACGACCACTGCTGCAAGGAATGGTATATTCATCTTAGTGTCTGAGCTTGTTTGTTGTTTGCGCGCACTTTTATACTGCGCGGGTCCACGTACGGCGGCTTCTTGCTGGCGTACATGTTTCCGGATTAGCACGTCTTTTTTGGCGCACGCATTACCCCGTTCGATTCCATGAATACGTGTTGTAGGCGCGTGTGTGGGCATTCCGCGCATTTGCCTCCTGTACTTCCCCCGTGATGCCCAAATGTTCACGCGTTGTTCCCCATTCCGCGTGTTACGCCTCGTGTTATGCCTACTTTTGTTGTGTCCGCTGCGCTATATGCGCTTTCGCTGTGCATGTAGCGCACGCTGTTTGAAGACGTGTGCGCCAGCATGCGCCATGCAGGATTTTAGCGCACATCCATGGATTTACACACGCACGGACTTCCATGAATCACTGTGCGCAGGTTTCGCTGCGATTTTCGTACTTGCACTGCGATTCGTACGCTTTCGCACAATTGCGCGGAAATTTTTATTGCACATTAATTCCATGAATCAGCCTGTAATGGTTTGAATTAGCTCTCTACCTTATAGCAGAAAACAAATACGAAATAACTGACCCCTTAATACTTTGCAGTTACTCCACTACAAAACTTGACAACAACCAAACTCCTTCACGTGCTATTACAAATAATTTGGAATTATTTCCACTACCAAAACCCCTACAACAACTGAATTTATATGAGAGCATCATAATTCAAACAGTGCACCCCTTTTCAAGCAATAATACGCCTTCAACTAAAAACAGCAAAATGACCTCACTCTGAATTAGTGAAAGGTATTCGGGGAAAAGTAGTGTATTATTATTAGATCTAAAAGAAAATGTGCACACTCTAGGAGTGCAACGTCCAATGGAGCAATCTTTAATTATCTTAGTAAATGGTGTACGTACAAAAGACAAAATAATTTGGCAACAACTGGTAGATTTGCATACATAAAGTCAGACAAGCCTTGCAATATCTAAAAGACAATAATGAATACTACAAAGAAATTAATATTGGAGAAAACTTGAAGGATACCACTGAAATAATTCAATAGACACACGAAGCTGGTCAATTTGAACTCCTAGATCCTGCTACAATATCCAATACTTTAGACCATTATACAATTCACCCATTGCACTCTAATGACACCGTAGAAGATGAACTAGAAACGTACCAAATGCATCAAACAAAAGGATCACCAATCAGCATATGGGAAAAAAGTATAGAAGCACGTGCTTTTCCTCTACTTTTTCCTATTGGCAAAGGAGGAAGGTACGATGATAGACCTATTCAAATAACAGCATCAGAATACTGCTCATTATGGATGTATTCTGAAGATCCCAGATTTAGACAAAATGTGGGATACATATTCCACCTACTCTTTGAAAGTGAACTAGCAACTTTATTTTACAGAGTTGCACACACATTAAAATCAGGATTCCACTTTCAAAATATGTCAGCTACACAATTATTACAAAAAGTGCAACAAAAAGATGAGGTTTTACAATCAAATATTACAAATCTATTAGCAAATATGCCTGGTACCAAAGAGTACTGGTTTCAACGTCATGGAGATGTACGTTGTATGATATGAAACCTTGGCCCACCCACCTGATTTGTTACATTAAGTTGTGCAGAATATGCATGTCAAACAAAAACAAAACAAACATAGATATACTAACACCTGGAGAACTTTGTTCTCTAGATACTGTTAATGTTTCTAGATATTTTCACCATCGCTTCATTGCTAAGCTACACTTTATTTGTAATAAAACTGCTCCTCCCAAGAAGTTCAACACTTCTTTTGGAGAAGAGAATACAAAGCCAGAGGAGCACCACATATCCACATGCTTTTATGGATTAAATATGCTCCTAAATTTGGTGAAGACAGTAACGCAACTGTTTTACAGTTTATTGAAAAATATGTCACTTGTGAAATTCCATCAGAAGCAACAAATAGTGATCTTCATGCACAAATTTTACAATTTCAAAGACACAAATGTGGCAAATATTGTCGTTGCAAATACAAAAACAAAGGGAAATACTACACCAAATGCCGCTTTGGTTTTCCTAGACCGGTTACAAAAACAGGTCAAGTGAACAACTTCATGTCTTCAGTTAGACATAGTGTTAAAGGTAAATCACTTAAAAATACATATTACATGAAATGAACAGAAGAAGAAAAATATATCAATGATTACAATGCAATCATTGCCCACTTATGGAATGCAAACATAGATGTGCAGTACATTGCAGACAATTCCACTGCAGTTGCACAATATGTTACAGCATACTTAACCAAAGCAGAAAAATCAGAGCTCCAAGACTTCTGTAATGACCTGTCATCAGACAAAACAATGTCTCAGAAATTATATAGCGTGGGCATAAAAATGCTCTCCGATAGAGAATGTGGCTCCTATGAAGCAACAGATCGTTTAATAGGTACTGCTTTGTATGGAAAATCTGAAAATATAGTATGGCTAAGTCTTGCTCCTGCTAAATCTAGAAAAAGAGTTCTAAAATAATACGAAGATATAGAAACAATTGGCAAACATGATCCCAACAGCCAAGACATTTTAAAAAACAATTTACTGGACACATACTACCCAAACAGAAGAACCACTGAGGAAACTATGTGTCTATACCACATAGCCCAAAACTTCACATACAAAAATAATATAAAACTTGATGAAAAAAAGGTAAATACAGAGTGACAAATTGTGAAGGCAGCTTAGTAAAACTCACAAAAACAAATGTAATTAATCATATCAAATTGTCATTAAAGACTCCTCAACATAAAGAACTATATTACATGTCCCTGCTACAACTCTTTAAACCATGGAGAAAAGAAGAAATACTAGATAACTATGACTCCTGTGAAGACGCTTTCAAAGCAAATGAAAGCACGATAACTGATGTAAACTTTACACAGTATAAAACAATGTTGCACAATGAACAGCAACACAAAGAAGAGCTCCAGGCCCAACTAGATAAGGACACTCCTGACAGTAGTCAACCTTCTGTAACAGGAAGCCAAGAACCACTGGCAGAGCCACTAATAACAAATGAGGCAGAATTAGCTATGACAGAAGTGGAAAACACCATGTGTCAGTATGAAGATAAAGAAGACTTAACTATACTACAATCAAAACTAAACAATGAGCAACGTAGCATTTTTGAAGAAGTAACAAAAGAAATTGCACATGGTGAACAACATGAAAACAGAGAATGCACCTGCCAAAATTACAAACCTATACTACTGTACGTCAGTAGTGAAACTGGTTTTGGCAAAACATTCTTAATCAAAATCATCAGTAAATTCCTTCAACAAATGGCAAACAAAAAACTGTCAGCTGTTGTCACTGCCCCCACAGGTTTAGCTGCCTACAACATAGGCAGTGTCACTTTACACCGATTACTACTCCTGCCAGTAGAACACCAAAACAAATTAGACTTTTACAAACTTTCTACAGAAGCTGCAATGTAACTACGCAGAGTATTAAAATAAATGAAAATGCTACTAATAGATGAAGTGAGCATGGTCTCCAACCTAATGTTGGCCTTGATTCACCTCAGATTACAAGAAATACTCAAAACAAACTACGAAGAGCTCTTTGGAGGAAAACACATTGTTGTTTTAGAAGATATTCTTCAATTGACACCAGTGAAAGGTGAGCCTATTTTTAAAACCTTAGGACACAAACTATGCCGTAAAACTGTTGGCAGCTTCGGAAATGTCAACCTTTGGCAACATTTCCAATAGAGAGAATTAACAGAAAACATGCAGCAATCTGCAGATCTCACTTAAGCCAACATCTTAAAAAGTATTAGAGTTGGTATATTATCTCAAGAAGCACAAGCAATATTGAAAACCCAGCACATTCATGCACGTTATGGTGATAAAGCATGTGCTATGGATGTTATGGAACAATTAGCCCACAAAAATGTCAATTGTATGGTCTTAATGCCAACTCTTGCAAGCTATTTCAAATTCAATAAAACAATGTTAAAAAAAGAAATGCAACCAATAATTGAAATTAGCACCACAGACAAACTAGACATACATGGTATGACACTACCCATGTGTGAACAAGCCACAACGAGACTAAATAGTTTAGAAAATTCAATCTTCAACACAGCTGGAATGGAAAAAATACAAAAATTATCCTTAAATTGCAGAGTGATGCTTAAACGTAACCTTGATGTGGATCAGGGACTAGTTAATGGAGCACTGGGTACAGTTGTTGGCTTTCAAACATACCCACGTGACAACAACATTCAGTTTGTCAATATTCTCTTTGACAAACTTTCAGAAGTGAAAAGTATAGGACGCTCAACAGCTCGATTCCTTCTCTTCAAAGACATATATGTACAAAGAGAACAATTTTCTCTAACTCTTATACGCAGTCACCATTCATAAATCACAAGGTATTACCCTAGACAAAGCATTGATAGACATTGGTAACACAGTCTTTAAAGAAGGCATGAGCTACGTAGCACTATCACGCTTACGTACACTTGACAGTCTATTTCTAATCAACTTTGATGCAAGTAAAGTAAACGCTGATATTCCTTGCATTTCAGAATACAATAGACTTTGTTCACTATACACCCCCCATCTAAAAACATATCCTATTCCACAAAAAGTAAAATGTTCTAAAAGAAAACTAAATCAAACAGAAATGCAACAGGATGTCACTGCAAATCCTCCATAGAGATTAAAAGAAACTAATACTTCATCAAGTACCACAATCAAAAAAGAACCTATTAGGGAAAGTAAACCAGGTACTTCTTCAAAGATGGAAGACACATTCCAAAAAGATCACTCAGATACAGAACTACCTGGTCCATTTAAACCTTCATATGTAATTGGTGTAAATTGCTACGCAAATGTAGCAATGAATATTCTATTTCAATTACCACCAATAGTTCACAACATTTACTTACACAGTACAGACCAATTGTGTTTGCAAATGTTAGTACTTCATAGAAACGCAACAAACAATCCTGACAACACGTATAGTGTTTATGGAATAAGACAACAATTGGACTACTGTGCTGGAACGTTGAAATTCACTATAAACTCACAGGAAGATCCACAAGAATTTCTAATGTACTCACTACAAGTACTGGAAAACAAAAACATACCTATAAATGAAATCTTCAAGATTTTATACGTGTGGAAACATACATGAACTCTGTGCAACAATGTGACACAAGAACAAATCCCCAATGAGTGCTTTGTGTATGTATCAATACCTAATTGTGAATCCATTCCATTTCAGCAACTTGTACAAAATGCAAACCATGGTAGATTATGTACTACCTGCAATTCGGATAATCTCTCCACTTTACTAATACAAACACATAGTAAATACGTAATACTAATGCTTCTACGTTACAATGCAGATGGTACCAAAAACAACTGCAAGCTGACTAGATTCACACATGGTCAAGTATCACTTGGTAAAAAAACCTTCACATCAATAGGTATAATCTACCACACAGGAGCCACAACCAATGCAGGTCACTATACTGCATATATAAAAAAAAATGTGGATGGTTCGAATGTAATGATAGTACCATTACTCTAAAGCAGAGATTACCTGCAAATCTTACAAACGCTTATTTAATGATCTTAAAACCAAAATGTATTAACTAAACTGTACTTAAACATTAACTAAACTTCTATTAAAAAACTATAAACTGTTACAATATGCCAACAGCTATATAACTGCCCTAAGATTCTACAACAACTAAACAGATAAATGAATGCCACTAAATTGTATCAAACAATAAACAGTTAGAATACGCCAACTGGTATCTAACTACCCCAAGATTTTCAATAACCAAACAGATAAATCAATACCACTTCATTATAACATAATATAGACTGTTAGAATGTTTCAGCAGGTATCTAACTGCTCCAAAAATCTGCAACAAGCCAATATATAGATCATTAGACAGAAACAACAAGTGAACACTGAAAACAAACAAACAAATAGATTGTAGCATAACAAAATACGTTTTTTTTTTTAATCAACATGGATTTATTTTCTCCCACAGACCCAATGATTTTAGCAACAAACACAGAAACTGAGCAAATTGCACAGTACACTGGTTTGTAATCTAATAAATATGAGGGTAAAAAAAAAATGTTGATTATTCAATGTTATAAGTAGTTACAAAATACCAATACTAACATGATATTTTCTTTTATCTCAGAAATAAACAAGAAATACATGTACTCCAGTTACTAAACCAAATAGTAAGTATATTATATTAAGTACACCCCTCACAGCAAATCACACCCAAAGTGACTTATAACTTTGCTGCCTATAAATTTGATCTTGTCCATGCACCCACGACTATAGGCCCTGCCCACAACCACACAGCATATCACACCCATAGTGGCTTATAACTTTGTTGCTTATAAATTTGTTCTTGGATCCCAAAGTTATAAGCCACTATGGGTGTGATATGCTGCGGTGGTTGTGGCCAGGGCATAGAGTCTTGGGTGCATGTCCATGCTCCCAAGATTCTATGCCCTGGCCACAACCACCGCAGCATATCACACCCATAGACCATAGAGTCAAACATTTTAACTATGCCATATTGGCACTTATAATGTCCGCGGACATGATGAGTGTTCTTAGAACAGTTTCAACTTGCCTACGAACAGTACGGATATGTCAGTAAAGGAAAAAAAGGGGGAGCCAGACATGTGATGTCATCAGTGATGTCATCAATGATATTTGTGATGTAATCTTTGATGTCCTGGGTGTTAGTCTTAGCAGTGCACGGTGGTGTCGCGAGTTATGGTTGCTTAGCTTACCATAACTGGCGAATTTCAGGGGGTTTTCGGTTTTACTTGGAACCATAACGTCCCTTTAACAAAGTTTTTTCACTGAAATTCTTAGGTTTTTATCAGTGCAACTTAACCAGAACGTACCCTTAACAAAGTTTTTTCATTGAATTTCATAGGTTTCTATGAGTCCAACTTAACCATACCGTCCCTTTAACAAAGTTTTTTCAGTGAATTTCATTGGTTTTTATTAGTGCAACTTAACCATAATGTCCCCTTAACAAAGTTTTTTCATTGAATTTCATAGGTTTTTATTAGTGCAACTTAACCATAACGTCCCTTTAACAAAGTTTTTTCAGTGAATTTCATTGGTTTTTATTGGTACAACTTAACCATAACATCCCCTTAACAAAGTTTTTTCATTGAATTTCATAGGTTTTCATTAGTGCATGTTATTTTCCTACAATTTACTAATATCATACTTTCCAAATATAACAATATTTGTGTCCAATTTACAAAGTGCCACCTTAAAACTCTGCCATTTCCCACCTTCTAGAATCATTTTTAACACTTCTATACACTTTCTTCAACTATTTCAACTAGTTTTGCATCCGTAGATGTCTATGAACATCTGACTTCATTGCGGACCTTCCGGACACTGCCAGATGATCATACGCTAGTGCGCGGCATGATGACGTGTCCAAGAACCCGTCCGGACTTCACAATAAGGTCCGTCCTTCACAGACAGTTCAGAACTGCATTTTATACTGATCTAGGAACTTTCAACTAAAAAATTTCCCTTGCACAGCTCCAACACATATTCCTACTCATCCATTAACAATCTAGTACACAGTATATACTTTTAGCAAAACTGCTATTTCACCTAAAATGGAATCAGCTAATGCCATCTCTCCTCCCCAAGAGACACCACCACTGCTGTAATCAAGGAGCATGAGAAACACTGCCCCCTACCTTAGAAATAACACACGCGCAACATTTTCCCCTGTCCACCTGCCCCTCCATATTAGTGTTAGGTGCCTCATCCCTCATTTCCCATCCAAAAACAATAAAATTAATGTTCCTTTAGGAACCACCTTTCACAGTTAAAAAATAGAACTTTCTCCACCTCATCTTCTTTAACAAATACTGTAGCCACACAGCCTGATGTCTGTGGGCATTGGTGCGTTATATATAAATAAATAAATAAGGAGGGCTACAGACCATTATAGTCCATTGCAGCCCCTTAAATGGGGGATAAAGGCCATTAGCACCCCTGGTTCCCAAAGCGGGAACCCAGGGTGCTAAAACATAGATTTGTCTTCCTATAGCCTGCAGCGTCCCGCTGTAAGATGGAAGGATTATTCTTCCTACAGCGGGTCGCCTTCGGCGTCCCTCTGTAGGAAGGAAAATCCTTTTCCAAGACAGCCAACATGGAAAGAGAAGGCGGGGCTCCATACACTGCCCCCCTTCCCTTGCCATGGCAGCCTGCAAAACCCTATGAACATATTACCACAAGCACTTTTTTCCCTTTCAAGCATATCCTACTTTCGAATCACTTTACCACATAGCCGGTCCCAGGTAGACATAGCCACTTTAACAGCATTTTCCATCCCTAGCGGTCATGGCCAGTAGCCAGATATCCGCGTCATGACCTTATGCCATGACCCAGACAATCTGGCAACTGCCCACGGCCACAGGCTATACCTCAGTCACCAAAGGTATATGACTATTTTTTGTACCTACATTATTACACTTGTCAAAAAATAAAACACGGCCACTTTTGCAAATCCATGCTTTAATGTCCTTGCCAATGCTCCTCATGAGTTTGCTCGAAACCCGCCCATGTTTTATTTTTAAAAAGTGTCAAAATATATGTACATACAATAGTCATATAACTTAGTTCCCACTTGACAAAATCCATTCAGTCTTTACACAAACATTGAAGGTTGGGTCTATAATCTTTCTCAAAACTTTTGTCCACATTCGTCAAATAGCAACAAAGTTATAAGCCATCTAAAAATGTTGAGACCCCGCCTAATTTGCCCCCTCTTGAGAAAATCCCACCAAAGTTTAGAAAACCATTTATATCTAGATCCAAAATCGTTTTGCCAAATGTTGTGCAGATTCGTCAAATGACACCACATTTATATGCCTTTACAATATTTTGGGACCCCCCCTCTAATTTTGCCCCCTCTTGACAGAATCCCACAAAACTTTGCAAAACCATTCAGGATTAGTCCTAGAATAAAATTACAAAATTACATGCAGTTTCACTGAGTGGCGCAAAAGTTATAAGCCAACCAAAAACTGCTTTTCCCCAACCCTGTAATGCAGAAATAGGTACAGATGTCGTAGGACATCTGAGATGTACACGAACACCACAGGACTGCCCCAGGACATCTGGGGTGTTCACGAACACCACAGGACTATCCCAGGGCATCTGGAGTGTTTGCAAACACCAGAAGACTGTCCCAGGACATCTGGAGTTTTCGCAGACTTTCGGAGTGAAGCAACCCGTCTTTTGGCTTCTTATGGCCATGTCCCATCCCATCCTCATCCCCCCCACCTCCCCAGAGATTGTTTGTTGAGTTTGAAAAGTGAAATGCTGATTTTTGTTAAAGAAAAATCACTGCGCTGTTCGCGGACCCCAAAAAAGTCTGCAAATCCAAGATGGCGGGCATTTCAAGAAAACAGACGCATTTCACGTTTTCTCACCATCCAATCAGCGGACGCGTACCCAGTGTTTGCGGACTACGCAAAAGTCAGCAAATTTTTCGGCCAATCAGAGGCCAGTCCGCGGACAGCACAGCCAATCAGAGGCTCGTCATTTAAATAGAAACTACTGGACGGATTTACACCAAATAAAAAAACCCTGCTTTCGGGACCAAGCCACCGCCGCTGCTGCAAATTTGGTGCAAATCTATCCAGCGGTTTGGGCTGTAGACGTGAGCACATTTTTTTCCCATTATGTCTATGGGAACAAAAAGAAATTTTGGGACCCCCTTATAACTTTGCCTTCCCTGGACCAAACCTCACCAAACTTTGCAAAGAAATTCAGAGTGGGCCATATACTATTTTTGCAAAGTTGGGTGAGGATTCGTCCAGGGGGAGCGAAGTTATAAGTCGCCCAAAAAGTGTTCTTCCTATGGAAACAGCAACTTAACCATAACTACATGTGTTGTAGTTGGTGTTTCCATAGGAAGAGCACTTTTTGGGCGGCGTATAACTTTGCTCTCCCTGGACGAATCCTCACCAAACTTTGCAAAAATAGTATATGGCCCACTCTGAATTTCTTTTCAGAAACTGTTCTAAGAACACTCGCAGTGTCCTGAAATGTTCGCAAACAAACAAAATGGGGGTGTCCTGAGGACGCTGTCCGTATTGTTCGTTGTCAAGTTGAATGTGTTCTAAGAACACTCACGGAGTCCTGAAATGTTCGCAAATGAACAAGATGGTGGTGTTCTGAAGACGCTTCTAAGAACACTTGCGGTGTCCGGGGAATGTTCGTAGGGGGTGTCCTGAGGACGCTGTCCGTATTGTTCGTTGTCAAGTTGAATGTGTTCTAGAACACTCGCGGTGTCCTGAAATGTTCGCAAATACACAAAATGGGGGTGTTCTGAAGACGTTGTTGAACACTCGCTGTGTCCTGAAATGTTCGCAAATATGAATGGGGGTTGTGGCTGGCAAGTTGAATGTGTTCTAAGAACACTCTCGGTGTCCTGAAATGTTCACAAATAAACAAAATGGGGGTGTTCTGAAGACATTTCTAAGAACACTTGCGGTGTCCGGGGAATGTTTGTAGGGGTTGTCCTGAGGACGCTGTCCGTATTGTTCTCTGTCAAGTTGAATGTGTTCTAAGAACACTCGCGGTGTCCTGAAATGTTCACAAATACACAAAATGGGGGTGTTCTGAAGACGTTGTCGAACACTCGCTGTGTCCTGAAATGTTCGCAAATATGAATGGGGGTTGTGGCTGGCAAGTTGAATGTGTTCTAAGAACACTTGCGGTGTCCTGAAATGTTCGCAAATAAACAAAATGGGGGTGTCCTGAGGACGCTGTCCGTATTGTTCTCTGTCAAGTTGAATGTGTTCTAAGAACACTCGCGGTGTCCTGAAATGTTTGCAAATAAACAAGATGATGGTGTTCTGAAAACGCTTCTAAGAACACTCGCGCTGTCCGGGGAATGTTCGTAGGGGGTGTCCTGAGGATATTGTCCGTATTGTTCTCTGTCAAGTTGAATGTGTTCTAAGAACACTCGCCGTGTCCTGAAATGTTCGTAAAATACACAAAATGGGGGTGTTCTGAAGACGTTTGTCGAACGCTCTCTGTGTCCTGAAATTTTCGCAAATATGAATGGGGGTTGTGGCTGGCAAGTTGAATGTGTTCTAAGAACACTTGCGCTGTCCTGAAATGTTCGCAAATAAACAAAATGGGGGTGTTCTGAAGACGTTTCTAAGAACACTTGCGGTGTCCGGGGAATGTTTGTAGGGGGTGTCCTGAGGACGCTGTCCGTATTGTTCTCTGTCAAGTTGAATGTGTTCTAAGAACACTCGCGGTTTCCTGAAATGTTTGCAAATACACAAAATGGGGATGTTCTGTAGACGTTTGTCGAACACTCGCTGTGTCCTAAAATGTTCGCAAATATGAATGAGGGTTGTGGCTGGCAAGTTGAATGTGTTCTAAGAACTCTCGCGGTGTCCTGAAATGTTCGCAAATAAACAAAATGGGGGTGTCCTGAGGACGCTGTCCGTATTGTTCTCTGTCAAGTTGAATGTGTTCTAAGAACACTCGCTGTGTCCTGAAATGTTCGCAAATAAACAAAATGGGAGTGTTCTGAAGACGTTTCTAAGAACACTCGCGGTGTCCTGGAATGTTTGTAGGGGGTGTCCTGAAGGCGTAGTCTGTATTGTTCGCTGGCAAGTTGAATGTGTTCTAAGAACACTCACGGTGTCCTGAAATGTTCGCAAATAAACAAAATGGGGGTGTCCTGAGGACGCTGTCCGTATTGCTCTTTGTCAAGTTGAACGTGTTCTAAGAACTCTCGCGTTGTTCTGAAATGTTCGTAGGGGGTATCCTGAAGATGCTGTTCGTATTGTTCGATGGCAAGTTGAATGTGTTCTTAGAACACTCATGGTGTCCTGAAATGTTCGCAAATAAACGAAATGGGGTGTTCTGAGGACACTGTCCGTATTGTTCGTTGTCAAGTTGAAAGTGTTCTAAGAACTATCGCGTTGTTCTGAAATGTTCGTAGGGGGTGTCCTGAAAACGCTGTCCGTATTGTTCGCTGGCAAGTTGAAAGTGTTCCAAGAACACTCATAATGTCTGCGGACATTAAAAGTTTCCATAGACCATAGTTGAAATGTTTGACTCTATGGATGTGATATGGTGCGGTGGTTGTTGCCAGGGCATAGCGCCAGCCACCAAAACCAGCCGTGGCGCACAGTTGCGCAGCGACCCTGCAGCAGCGCCAGTTACGCCTCCAAGAACGCCTCTCGCGCAGGGAAAAGCCATCAAAATCCCCAACCCAGCGCAAAGGGCAGCAGCAAACGCAGAGCTGGGAGCGTGTATTCCAGGGGTGTGCGGGTGTTTCCATACGCGGCTGGGCTGGGTACGTGTATTTCAGGGGTGCGCGAGAAAGTCTACACGCGATTGGCCTGGGTACGTGGATTTCAGGGGTGCGCGAGAAAGTCTACACGCGATTGGCCTGGGTACGTGGATTACAGGGGTGCGCGAGAAAGACTACACGCGATTGGCCTGGGTACGTGGATTTCAGGGGTGCGCGAGAAAGTCTACACAGATTGGCCTGGGTACGTGGATTTCAGGGGTGCGCGAGAAAGACTACACACGATTGGCCTGGGTACATGGATTACAGGGGTGCGCGAGAAAGTCTACACGCGATTGGCCTGGGTACGTGGATTTCATGGGTGCGCGAGAAAGTCTACACGCGATTGGCCTGGGTACGTGGATTTCAGGGGTGCGCGAGAAAGACTACACGCGATTGGCCTGGGTACGTGGATTTCAGGGGTGCGCGAGAAAGTCTACACACGATTGGCCTGGGTACGTGGATTTCAGGGGTGCGCGAGAAAGACTACACGCGATTGGCCATGGGTACGTGGATTTCAGGGTTGCGCGAGAAAGTCTACACGCGATTGGCCTGGGTACGTGGATTTCAGGGGTGCGCGAGAAAGACTACACGCGATTGGCCTGGGTACGTGGATTTCAGGGGTGCGCGAGAAAGTCTACACACGATTGGCCTGGGTACGTGGATTTCAGGGGTGCGCGAGAAAGACTACACGCGATTGGCCATGGGTACGTGGATTTCAGGGTTGCGGCAGAAAGTCTACACGCGATTGGCCTGGGTACGTGGATTTCAGGGGTGCGCGAGAAAGTCTACACACGATTGGCCTGGGTACGTGGATTTCAGGGGTGCGCGAGAAAGACTACACGCGATTGGCCTGGGTACGTGGATTTCAGGGGTGCGCGAGAAAGACTACACGCGATTGGCCTGGGTACGTGGATTTCAGGGGTGCGCGAGAAAGTCTACACGCGATTGGCCTGGGTACGTGGATTTCAGGGGTGCGCGAGAAAGTCTACACACGATTGGCCTGGGTACGTGGATTTCAGGGGTGCGCGAGAAAGACTACACGCGATTGGCCTGGGTACGTGGATTTCAGGGGTGCGCGAGAAAGTCTACACGCGATTGGCCTGGGTACGTGGATTACAGGGGTGCGCAAGAAAGTCTACATGCGATTGGCCTGGGTACGTGGATTTCAGGGGTGCGCGAGAAAGTCTACACGCGATTGGCCTGGGTACGTGGATTTCAGGGGTGCGCGGGTGGTGGGTGTGCGGGAAGTTCAAGACGTGAATTGGCAGTGTGGGTCCTCCCAGGTCTCCCCTCTACCCCCTCCACGACCTCTGCAGGCATCCCACACCACAGGGGACTACCCTGCACCCCATGTCATGTCCCACAGGCAGCCCATCCACCATGGCCATGCCCCCCAGCCAAGCCACATGTCCCCTTGCACCCCCACCCCCCAGCACTGTGGGGCACCTGCCAGCAGGCCCCCACCCATGTCTCCCAGCACCCCCACCCCCCAGCCACCAGGGGCACCCTCCACCAGGCCCCCACCCATGTCTCCCACCACCCCCACCCCCCAGCCACCAGGGGCACCCTCCACCAGGCCCCCACCCATGTCTCCCAGCACCCCCACCCCCCCGCCACCAGGGGCAGCCTCCACCAGGCCCCCACCCATGTCTCCCAGCACCCCCACCCCCCAGCAGTGCAGGGGCAGCCTCCACCAGGCCCCCACCCATGTCTCCCAGCACCCCCACCCCCCAGCCACCAGGGGCACCCTCCACCAGGCCCCCACCCATGTCTCCCAGCACCCCCACCCCCCCGCCACCAGGGGCACCCTCCACCAGGCCCCCACCCATGTCTCCCAGCACCCCCACCCCCCAGCCACCAGGGGCAGCCTCCACCAGGCCCCCACCCATGTCTCCCAGCACCCCCACCCCCCAGCCACCAGGGGCAGCCTCCACCAGGCCCCCACCCATGTCCGACTCATGTCTCCCAGCACCCCCACCCCCCCAGCCACCAGGGGCAGCCTCCACCAGGCCCCCACCCATGTCTCCCAGCACCCCCACCCCCCAGCCACCAGGGGCACCCTCCACCAGGCCCCCACCCATGTCTCCCAGCACCCCCACCCCCCCGCCACCAGGGGCACCCTCCACCAGGCCCCCACCCATGTCTCCCAGCACCCCCACCCACCAGCCACCAGGGGCAGCCTCCACCAGGCCCCCACCCATGTCTCCCAGCACCCCCACCCCCCAGCCACCAGGGGCAGCCTCCACCAGGCCCCCACCCATGTCCGACTCATGTCTCCCAGCACCCCCACCCCCCCAGCCACCAGGGGCAGCCTCCACCAGGCCCCCACCCATGTCTCCCAGCACCCCCACCCCCCAGCCACCAGGGGCAGCCTCCACCAGGCCCCCACCCATGTCCGACTCATGTCTCCCAGCACCCCCACCCCCCAGCCACCAGGGGCACCCTCCACCAGGCCCCCACCCATGTCTCCCAGCACCCCCACCCCCCAGCCACCAGGGGCAGCCTCCACCAGGCCCCCACCCATGTCCGACTCATGTCTCCCAGCACCCCCACCCCCCAGCCACCAGGGGCACCCTCCACCAGGCCCCCACCCATGTCTCCCAGCACCCCCACCCCCCCGCCACCAGGGGCACCCTCCACCAGGCCCCCACCCATGTCCAGGAACAGAGACTTCCATGCTGTCATGTGTGCAATCTGCACAGGGCTCCCCATGTCACATTCAAACACATGCAACAACCATGCGGTTCACACATTACAGGTCGCACATGCATTACCATGATGTCCCTGCACACATACATGCGTACATGGCCTATGTCACACATGCAGGCAAGTATCAGACAACCAGCACACTGCAACATGCCCTGTCTCACACAGCAATGCTTGGCCACTTACCGCTCAACTCCAGACGGGTCTCCCTCTCAAGGACCTGGCTGTGGAGCGCTGGGTGTGCGCGTTCCAGGACCCTCAACTGGATGGAACTCATGCGGCCCCGGCCCCCCTCCACAAGGCGCCGGGCCTTTATGAGGGTCCTGGACCTCAAGTCCTCCCAGCGCTTCTTGACCTTCTGGATGGTGCGGGTTGCCACCCCCTCCGCGTCCTCTCCCGTCCTTCCCTGTTGGCGCGGGACGATCCGAAGAGGGCATCATACTGCCCCAGGACATGCTCCACCAGGACACCAACTTCGGTGGCAGTGAAGCTGGTGCCCCTCTGCCCCTCTGGCCGGGGGTTGCCACTGGTGTCAGATGTGGATGTGCTCGACATGGCAACCCCAGGGGCAGGAGTGGGTGACCAACTGGGTCCTGGGGCTGGGCTGTGGAGCGATGTCATTTGAGTCGGGACTCTTCTGTACCAGCAGGGGTGGACACAGCAACTGGAGCCCTGCAGATGGCTGATGTGCAGGCACCAAATGGCAGGGCACGGTGGCAGCAGGCAGGCAGGCAGGCAGCAGCAGATGGCATGTGGGAGGCTGCTTGGGGCACTGGGGGCCAGTGAATTGGCCTTCTGGGCAGGAGCGTGGTCTTCCGTGTGTTTTCGCGTGGCCAGCTTCATACGGAGTGAATAGGCACGTGAAAAATCTGCACGCTGCGTGTAATGCGCGTAAGCGCGCGTGAAAAACTGCACATCCGCGTGTAATAGGAGGAAAGGGTCCATGCATAAGCGTGCGCGCGTGAAAAACTGCACGTCCGCGTGTAATGCGCGTAATCAAACGTGAAAAAGTGCACGTCCGCATGTGACGTGACGCGCGCGTGCGTTTCCCTCAGCACGGGTTAAAGGTGAGCGGGCCCAGCAGTTCGCTGTACGTGCCTTTCGTGGAGACCGACGTGTGTTGCTGCTTCCAGTCGTTTCGCGCGCCATCTACTTCACAGCTCTCAAGGACGTATCTCTTCTTTTGGCGGGGGTATTGGCTACGCGTGTTTTTCTGCATCGCGCTAGTCAGACGGTGAGTCGCAAACGCTCCTTTTCCCACTGCGGGTGCCCCTGTGTATCGCACCCATTTTCGATGTCATCGTAGCCTGCGTGTCCCACGCGTACGCGTTATACGTGTTACTGGGTGCCACCGCGTACTGCGGGAGGTTTAATCCACGCACGTAGGCTGCAGGGTTGCGTGCACGGTTTTACTGCAGTTTTGGGGTGCCTGAGCGTTGCGTGACCCGTCAACACATCACCGGGGTCACATACAGCCTTGCAGGTGCAGGGGGGCTGTTAACATCTTGCTTCCCACCCCCTTCACCCCAATTGCCCAGGTCAATTGTGCTGTACACCTCCCATTGGCACCACTCCATCTGTGCCAGCACTATTACATCTGTGCCATGGTAGGGAGGCTACCAAAGGTGAGGGGCGCCTCAGCTGGGCGTCCTCCTCATGGCGGGCGTGGTCGGGGACGTGGCCGTGGTGACCAGGGAGTAGGGGGACTCCAGGGTGTCCAGGGCAGCCACAGAGGGGGAAGAGGCAGGGGTGCGCCACTTGAGCACAATGTTGTGCCATGTGTTGGTGCAGCCATGCCACCACCCCCTGTGGTTCAGGGGGATGCAGCTCCTGCATCTGGCACTGGCACCCGTATGACCCGGCAGTCCGTTTCATCGACTGCCACGGGCCCAAGGGTAGCGGTAGCTGCAGGTGCAGTTGTGGACACCGCCACCCAGGCTCAGGGTCTGCCAGCGCAGGCTGCGTTGGCACTTGAAGAGCCCTTGGTAGATCTCCAACAGGCCAGGGGGGAAACCATTGGGGCAGGCCGGGCTGCTCAGACCAAGACACGTGTCCCTGGGGCAGTCATGTCATCTGCTGCCCCGAACAGCCGGGTGTTGGCAAGTGCAGGGGCAGATGCACCCAACAGCACCCCGGTTGTGAGCCTGCCAACCAGGACCGTTGCGGTCAATGACCCTGCCACAGCTGATGTTGCTGCGCAGGGTCCATTAGTGGGCACCCAGCTGCCACTGACACAAGTCAGGCCTTTGGTCATCCCTCCACCTGCCACTCCCTCGGCTCAATCCACCCAACCCACTGGCCATACTGGTCAGGGCGGCATTAGCCAGTCAGGGTCTGCGCCACAGTCCAAGAGGAGGAAGGTTGCATCTGCAGCACAGGCTGGGACCCCACACACAGCCACGACCTCCTGCACGTCGAGGAAGAAGCCTTTCTGTAAGCAGGAACTGGACTTCCTTGTGGACTACGTGCGGGGACACAGCCGTGACATGCTAGTGGGTGCCAATAGTCAGACTACGGCTGCCCAACGTGACACCCACTGGAAGCATGTGGCGGAACATGTCAGTTCATTCGGCCATGAGGTGCGCACGGCGCAGGAGTGCAAAAAGCGCTGGAATGACATCAAGCGCAGCACTAAGGCCAAGCGTGCCTCAAATTACAACTTGACTCTGGTGACTGGCGGTGGGCCTGCACCAGAGGAGGAAGAACTCACTCCGCATGAGGCTCTCGTTGCGGAGTTCATACCACCAGAATTGGTCGAAGGTGTGGGAGAGATGCTGGACTTTGATGCCCAGTCCAGTGAGTGTTGATGCGTAGTTGTTGAGGACGTGTGTGTTTCACTTGTGGGATGTGTTGTGCATGATTGCTGCTACATGTGACCTGTACATGGTTCTGATGTGTAAGTAATGCAATGCCACCGTCATGCGTGTCTCCTCTGCCTGCATGCGGGACTCCATGTGGCCATGCTCCCTTGCCCCCCCTCCGCCACTCTGCACCCCAGTTCCACCTTTGCACTGGTCTGCTACATTCTTGCCAATGTGTAGTTTCATGTTCATGTGTCCTGTGTAGATGCTAACATCCAGCTTAGAAACTGCCAGACATATGCCGTGTGGTACAGCCTTAGTACTCGATGCAGGGCATCCCACTTGTACTGTGCATGGGTCAGATGTCCCGCAGGGACATGAGTGCCCCTTCATGCTCCATGTGCATTGCACACATGCCCCTATGTGTCCTTGACTGGATGATCACTGTAATATGAGTCCTTGGTTACATACATTGCCTGCCATATCATCGGCCTCCCCATGTCAACTGTGGCTCAGTCCTGCGTTGCACACATGTTTAGCTCTGACAATCTGTGTGGCTCACAGGCCTCAGCCTGTTCAATGGCCAATGACTCTGTCCAACTCTTGTCGTGTCTTCTTCACACGTGGCCGGCCTCCGGATCTTCCATCATGTGTCCTGCCCACTGTCCCAGCATCATTTGCAGTGTTGTAATTGAAATCACATTAAGCTGTTGATGCCAGTCAACACTGCTTGTCAATACACAGGTGTATGGTCAGCCTTTTGATACCATGCTAGGCATCCCTGCTTTGGTACTGGGGTGGAGGGGTGCTTGCCTTCTAGACATGGTACACATTGAATACACAATGCACGTGATGTCTGATTTTGAAATTGCACTGCCTTCACATTTCCTGGCACACACCATGGAGTGCTTGTACATGTAGGTAGTGAGTGGCGTACACATTTTCTGCACTGCTTAGACCCACTTCCATGCAAACTGCCACCTTCCAACAGGTCTGATCACAGAAGCTATTCTAAGTAGACCCAGCATGCATGCAAGGTCATATGTTGTGTGTCACATGTCTGCCAGATGCCTTTGCTGTCGGTGTGTGTGTGTGTGTTGTGTGCTTCTGACATGTGTACTGACCTTTTCCTCTCTATTTTTCAGGTGATGACGCAATGGATGCAGAGGATGGTGTTGTCATGCCAGACACAGGGTTGGTAAGACCACATCAACCCGGCACTAGTGGGGGTCGTGGGGTGGTAGGCCACGAAAACCCCCAAGTGCTGCAGTCCATCCTGTCTCTGGCTGCCTATGAGTCCAGCCTTGATGACGACTCTGACGTCCATGTTGAGTTGGATGACCATCAAGTCCATGTGTCAGGGGTGAGTGATTCTGATGTGGACACTCCTCTGTCTGCGACCCCTGCACTGAGGGATCAGACAGTCTTGGTTCCTCCGCCCGTGGTGGATCGGGACGCAGGGTCACCCTCCACACCAGTCACTGATGTGCCTGGGACATCACGTAGACGGGGGCATGTAGTCGTGCAGCCGCAGGCGGTGCCAACACAGCGAGGACCCCCGGTCCTTGGGTCCCGCAGGGGTCAAGCCTGGCAACGCGGTCGCCGCGCGCAACCGCTGTATACTGAGTGGGAGCAAGACATGACTGCCAATTCAGAACGGCAGGGGGCAGCAATGGAGAACATCGCTGACAGCATGGAGCGTGTGGCCCGATCTGTGCTCCCCCCTGCTAGGCAGGTGCTTCTCCAGCAGCAGGCGGCACGGTCCACGGCCCGCTCACTCAGGCTGGGCATGGCGGCCTCAGACAGGGCACGCCAGGCTGAAATGTCGTCTCTGCGTCAAGCAATTGCTGCTCACGCAGAGGCGCACATGGATGCCCTGAGGGAGGAGTATGCCTCCCTCAGATCCACTCTGGGTGTCCTTATGATGTCCCAGAGGCAGCAGGCAGAGGAGAGGTTTGCACAGCTTGAGTGCACCATCTCGGCTGAGCTACAGGCTTGCCGGGAGGTGCAGCGGTTGTCCAGCCAGGCCTTGCAGGAGGAACTCAGTGTTACACGTGCTACCTTGCAAGAGGAAGCACGTGTATCACGTTAGGTCCTGCATGCAGACCTATGTAACATCGCCACACAGAACCAGGCTCACCTGTCCGGCAGACTTGCTGCCGACGAGGGGCAAGCTGCGGCTAGGCGTGGCCAGGCTACTGTGCCACGTCCTCCTTATCAGGATGAGCCAGACTCGGACGACCATCTATCTCCCACATAGGTCGTGCTGTGCAGGCGTTGAGCCCATGGAGGTATTTTTTTTTGGCTCAGCATCATCGCATGTGGATGTTGAGCAGCACCCTGTACCTCCCCCCTCCTGGGTGCCTCCCCTCCCCCCCGGGTCGTATGTGGCCATTTTTGATTTTTCTTTTAGTTTAGTTAGTTAAGTTTCTGTTTGATAGTTAGTTTAAATAGGTAATGTAGGTTTTCCATAGTTAGTGTAATTAGTTAATAGTTGAGTTAGTTTAAAATTTGTAGTCTATTGTGCTTACATGTGACAGTGCGGTGCCTTGTGGTTTTTGAAGGCATCCACTGTCTGTTCCAGCTGGGCCCTTCATGGTTGTCTTGTGTATGTGTTTGCTGCTTGGGTTCCTTGACTCACATATGCCACTCCTGCCTCCCTTATCCATGGGCTCGCAAGGATGGTTCGGTGTAACAGCATTTTACACAAGGGCTTTGGACTGTCATATCTGTGGCATGTCTGGTGCTTTTTGACTTGTGTTGACACCCCTAGTGGGGATGATTTAGGTGTAATTGTCCACTGTTCAGCTTTTGCTAGATGGGGCGTGTCATGATTAATGTGGACATTGATTGCTATGCATTGTGTATTATGTTTCATATCTTTCCTGTACACGTGCTTGTTGCAAATCATGCTGTAGATAGTGTTCCACATTTTGGAGGTGAAAGACGGACTGATGGTGTGATTTGTGATGTGACTCTCTGACATGGTCAAGTAATGAGATGCATGATGAGACACACACAGATCACTTTGATGCATTAATCATGTGTTTCATGCACTTTCTGCAGGGGGATGAGGCACCAGAGCACCTTTGCCAGCAGACATGGCCCATTGGACAACGTAATTCCTGACCCGTTTGTTGGTGCCCACATGCACATGTGTGCACATGCAGAGCCACAGTGATTGCAGACCCACATCCTAGAACTGCTGACATGTTCCAAGGAACTCCAGGCAAGGTGAGCATCACAGGGGGGCCACTAGACAGCAAAGCTTGCACCAGGCGAGTTGCACGTGCAGGCTTAGTCACAGCACTGAGGGTGAGCTTAGACAAATATTGGTGTTGAAGCACACAATGCAGCTCAGATGTGTTTGTGGACTGATGGCTGTTGATAGTAGGGTTGTCTGGGACACATGCGGGGGCAGTGGCACATACCCTGCGGTACACCAAGGTTCATTGAGGCACTTGTATCAACCATGTAGCCTTCCAAGACATGGAAAGGGGCAGCTCACAGGGACATACAGCAAGGGACATACTCGGGTGCAGTGCATGTCTATTCCACGTACTTCATGATAAATGCACTGGCAACTTTGTTTTGGTCATGGTGGTACGCAACTTGCTCTGTAGTCATGGCTTGCCATATGGGTCTGTCTGCTTACCCAGGGAACATTGCATGTTGTGTGAATTGTGACACATTGGTGTTCCATTTGCCACGCACCCACCAGCGGCTGACTTACTGCATTAACTGTGAATGACCCGTCACAGGGGTGATGTTATATATGGGTACGAAGCATGGAGCACAGATTGTCTGTTTGTAGAGTTGTATGTTGTTATGGGGCATGTTTTGTGTTGTGTTTTTGTGTAATTGGCACGTACAGGTTGCTGACTGTGTCTCTCTTTGCAGCATTGCAGTGCTCCTGTAACCGGACCTGAGAGTGCGCAGGCAGGAGGCCAGCACTCAAAACCAGAGCTAAGTGTCTTGTTGTATTTTCTTACAAACTGCCCTGCATAGGCTTGCTGGGGAGTGTACTGATGCATGGATGTATGTGTGGTCCTATTTGGTATGTTTATTACCCTAATCACCCGTGATCCTATGCAATTTCGAAACCTGTACCCTCTACCCGGTGTTCCTGCTTCCCATGCCTATCCAAGCAATGTTCCCTGACCCTCTTTCCCCACTGGGGTTGCGGATGCCTGTGTAAGCCCCGAACTTGCAGGCGCCAAAACCCTAGAGGGGGTGGTTGGTTCGTACCACTCCTGAGCCTGGACTACAGAAGGCCATGACAATGATGTCCAAGTTTGTTTGGATTGTGCATGTGTTCATGCAGGTTGTACATTTTCGTGCATTCCCCGGTTTCATGTGTCATTCCTACTCCCCTCACCTGCCACGCATTCCAGTCATCCAGTGTGTCTACACCTGTCCCGACTGCATATCCCTGAACCTCTTTCCCCACCAGGATCTCAGGGGCCTGTGTGAGTTTGACCTTGCAGGCACCCGGGACATGGTGTGGGTGGTTGTTTCATGAGACTCCAGCGCCTGTACAGGGGATCTGTGACAGTACACATCCATTCATGGTGCATCATCCTATGTCATGTACCTCACATGTCTCACATCCTGTCGTGACATTGTTTTGCTGTGCTACCTTGGTTGTTGCATCATAGTGGTAGTACTTGGCCTTTGAGACGTACTGCTATGTCAAGTCATCTACTGGAGGGTGTTTGGGTTCCTTTTCATGCCTTGGATTTTGTGATTTTGGAAATGAGTGTGGATTCTGAGGGTTCAGGCATCTCTTTACACACAAGGTGGGAGATGGACACGAAGGGTAAAGGTGATCCTGTGGCCAGGTGGGAATGAGGGTTGGAGGCTCCATGACCCAGGTGCAGTTGTTCAGTGGGTCATGGTCATTTGCGAGGGGGGGGGGTTGTTGTTGATAGTTGCGTTGCCCTGCAGTGTGATGGGAACTCTGACATTGTAATGTTGTTGTCCTATGTACATGTTGTGTTCTGCTGATCAATGCCTGTTCATGTGTTGTGTTTTCCTTTCAGGTGCGAGGGGATAGTAGTGGTTTGACATGCTGGGGTGTACACATGGTGGATGTTCACATGTGATGTGTAGGGAACACTGATGGTCACTTGAGTGCACATGCATATGTGGAGTGCATGTCCTTGCAGAACCACACACTTGCACTCGGATGCACTCCATGTCCTCCCACCCTTGCATATCCACGTGTACACTGTTTGCCTTCTGGTGCCCACTGTGTCCCGCCAGCACATGTTCTGTGACCGATTATGGTTCGAGTACATGCCTAATTTGATTTTTGATGTAGTCTGTCACTTAGATGTGATGCTCAGGGTGTGCATCACACGCAATGGCTGTTCACTGTGCTGTGCGCTGAGCAGTGTGATGCAGGAGTAGGACATTGCACACATGAGCTGCAGTGTTCATTTTGCAATGCATCATGTGCATATAGCCAGGCATTCATTGTGATGTTACGTCTACGACTGTTGTAATGCATTAGGAATCGACTTATTTTTGGTGGGACATTTTGTTGGTCTGTCATTTCATCGGATTCCGGGTCAGGCATCATTGTCCGATGCCACTGTACATTTAGGACATGGAAATGTGTACCTTATCGTTACTGGGTCGGTGTATGGGTATTGCTTGCCATGTCATGTTGATGTTTGGGAGGGTTTGACTGACATGACAGTGATGGCCATGGCCTGTTTTGCAGGTGTGTGTGATGCACACCTTGCATGTCCAGGTCATCCGCTTCTCAGAGCAACTAGCTGGGGGTAGGTTTCTCTCCGCAGCAGGGCCCTCCCCCTCGAACAGACTTCCTGACTTGGACTTGAGGGAACCATCTCCAGTTCTGGAAGCACCTCAAGACCTTCCTCTTTGCTTCTGCTTACTCTCTGCCTCTCCCTTGCAGAATTGTTCACTGGAACTGCACAGGAGCTGCAACTGGGCCACTCTCACCAACCTCGGTCCCTGGCCCAGCCACTGTCCACTTGCACTGCCACCCTGGCAACCCCTGCACTGCAGTACTGTCTCTCTATCCCTACAGCCCTCCCTTCCCAGCACTCGTCTGCACTTACCTTAGCAGTTGCCACCAGGCGACCTATGTATAATTTTTTGACCTACTTCCCCTGTACTGGACTCCCCCCCACCCTTGCACTTTTCCCTTCCCCCTACCCCTGCACTTGCACAATCACAATGACACCTGGCCTAGTAGTACCGTTCTCTGTGTTCCCTTGTTCCCCCCCCCCCTGCCTCATTGTGCCTTGTAATACTTGTGTATGGCTCATGTCATGTCACATGTCATGTGTGCATTTTGGTTGCACAGGATAGCTTGTGTTTAAGTAGCTAGGGATGCAGACGATGTGGCACTTCCATGGCAACTATCTCAGGGTGGTAGGGTTGTGACAGTTGACTGTCACTTTGTCATCATCGATTGTCACCTGGTATGTGCCAGGTCTGTGTGCACTCCGCAGGGGTTGGAGTTTAGGTGAAAAATGTGGCCACAAGCTGGGTCCGGGCTACCTCGCCACGTGCCCTGTCCCCTCCCATGGGCAGCGCCTGTGCCTGTGGTTGGGGATGTGGGGGCACCACCATGTCCACCGGGACGCCCTGCCGTGTTGCAACATTGTGCAGGACACATGCTGCCACAATGATCCTGCACACAACTGCTGGTGCATAGAGTAGTTGCCCACCAGAGCGGTCAAGGGAGCGGAAACGTGACTTGAGCACTCCGAATGTGCGCTCCACTATGCCCCTGGTTGCAATATGGGCAGCGTTGTATCTTACCTGGGGTGGTGTGGTGGGGTTCCGGATTGGCGTCATCATGTGGTTGCTCAGAGGGTAGGCACTGTCCCCTGGGGAGGTGATAATTGTTCAGATTATTAGGGTTGGTATATTTGTCTGTGTGTGACTTGCATGCATGTGCAAGGGCATTTGTACTCACCTAGGAGCCATGTGTCGCCATGCTGCCCAGCTTCCAGGGCCCGGCTCAGGGCGGACATTCTGTATATGAAACTGTCATGGGTGGAGCCAGGGTAGTTTGCATACACAGAGGTGATGATTCCCTTTGCATCGCATACCACCTGTACATTGATGGAATGCCAGTGCTTGCGGTTTCGGTAGATGTGCTCAGTGGCCCTAGGTGGACGTAGGGCCACATGGGTGCAATCTATGGCACCGAGCACTTTGGGGAAGTGTGCCACCCTGACAAAATCCAGGACAACGGCCTGCCTTTCTGCGGGTGTTCTGGGCATGTATATGTGCCTGCGGACTGAGGGGCGCGCTGTCATGATTGCCAGTACCTGGTGTAGGCAGCGTGACTGCGTGGCCTGTGAGACCCCCCCCACTATGGCAGTGGTCCGCTGAAACGACCCAGTGGCCAAGAAATGCAAGACATTGAGCAGCTTCTCCAAGGGGCTCAATGCTTGGGAGCAAAGGGTGGGGGATGTGAGGTCATCTTCCCACTCCCTGACCAGGTCTAGGATGATATGGGGTGGAAACCTATACCTGCCGTAGACCTGGTCGTCAGGCATCCCAAAAAGGCCTGTCCGTGGTGCAAAAATGCGTGCCCTGGCTATTCTCCTCCTCCTGCGGTGTCCCACAATCACTGCAGCAACAAATGGGGCATTCATCGTCGCTGTATATACGCGTTTGTTGTTTGCGCGCACTTTTATGCTGTGCGCGGGCGCGGGACGCCTCCGTGTGGGCGGACTCGTTGGTTTCCCGTATTCGGGTGTCATCGCGTGTGGTCGGAGGGGAGCGAGCGTACACGCGATTGGCCTGGGTACGTGTGTTTCGGGGTGCGCGGGTAGTTCCACACGCGATTGGCCTGGGTACGTGTGTTTCGGGGTGCGCGGGAAGTTCCACACGCGATTGCCCTGGGTACGTGTGTTTCGGGGTGCGCGGGAAGTTCCACACGCGATTGCCCTGGGTACGTGTGTTTCGGGGTCCCGTGAACTTTCACACGCGATTGGTTGGGATCCACGTGTGTACTGTCATCACGTGCAATGAGGGATACTCCCTCGCACGTCACGTCACAGACGCGCTCACGCGCTGAGGGCCTTTGGTCCAATGAAAATGCGTATGCGTGCAGACGCGCTTACGCGCTAAGGGCCTTTCCTCGAATTACACGCTGACGTGCAGAATTTTCACGTGCCAAATCACTCCGTATCAAGCTGGCCACGCGTAAGCACACGGAAGACCACGCTCCTGCCCAGAAGGCCGAACTACTGCCCCCCAGAGCCCCGAGCACGCTCCCACCTGCCATCTGCTGCTGCCTGACTGCCTGCTGCCCACGTGCCCTGCCATTTGCTGCCTGCACATCAGCCAGGGGTGCTGTTGGTGTGACCACCCCTGCTGGAACCAAAGACTCCCGACTGGTATTCCATCGCTCCACAGCCCAGCCCCAGGACCCAGTTGCCCACCCACTCCTGCCTCTGGGGTTGTCATGTCGGGGCAAACTCCATCTGTGACCACTGACAACCCCCGGCCAGAGAGGCAGAGGGGCACCAGCTTCAGTGCCACCGAAGTTGGTGTCCTGGTGGAGCAAGTCCTGGGGCAGTATGATGCCCTCTTCGGAAGTTGCCGCGCCGACAAGGAAGGACGGACTCGGATCTGGACTGACATCGTGACTGCCATCAACGCGGAGGGGGTGGCAGTCCGCGACTTCCAACATGTCAAGAAGCGCTGGGAGGACTTCAGGTCCAGGACCCTGACCAAGGCCCGGCGCCTCTTGAAGGCAGCGGATGCCAAGGGGCGCCGGGGCCACTTGTCGGAAGAACAGATGAGGGTCCTGGAACACATATCCCCAGCGCTCCACGTCCAGGTCCTTGAGAGGCAGACCCGTCTGGAGTCGAGCGGTGAGTGTACATGCATCCTGATTGTGAGCAGTGCGTGTGGTGATTGTTCAGTAGTGTGCAGGTTGCACATCTGTTTGTATGGGGTCGAGTATGGGTGCGGGTGTACAGGGCCGTGGGGCTGACACATGCGAGGGCTGTAATGTGTGAGACATGGATGGTGCCTGTGTGTGTGGGCTTGCATGCCAAATGCAGTTGTGTGGGCACACAAGTTTGTATGAATGTGTATGTGAGTAGACATGTCCGTGATGTCACGCATGTATGTTGTTTTCAGCTGATTGTATCAGCGCTGTGTACATGTGCATGTGTGTGTATTTGACAAGGGTGCAACAGTGATGCAACATGGATGCATGTGACAGCGGTATGTGGAAGCCTGATGGGCAGATGTGACATGGATGCCCGTCTGAACACTGCGACACTTAGCAGAGGTGTACACATGCATGCAAGTGTGGTGGTGTGTGTACATGTGTGGTGCACTTCCTGTGTTGCATGTGATGTCTGGCTCACCTTTGGCTGCTGATGCTGTTGTATGTGTATGGATGGTGTTGGCAGTTGCAACATGGCTGTGGTATGGCTCGTGTGTGCAAGTTGTAATGACATGTGTGTTGGGGATTGTGATGACATGTCAGAGGTTTGCCAATGCCACTCATGTACAACTGTCATTTGTGTATGTGTACATTGTACAGTGCCCTGATGCCTGTGTTTTGTTTCTCCCTGTCTGCAGCGTCAACTGATGAAGAGGGCGGAGAAGGTGCTGTGGAGCACAGCGGCGGGGATCCCACCGCCAGCCGGAGACGCAAGGCCCGGCTCCCCTCCCAGGTTGTCATCTCGTCGGGGAGTGAGGAGTCCGGTGCCGCGTCCCAGGCCGCAGCTGCCGGGGGGAGGTCCAAGAGGCGGAGGTTGCAGTTGGACTCCTCGGCAGCAGAAGGGGCAGCTGGGACCCCACAGGGCCCAACGGGGGAAGATGGCACAGAGTCATCCAGGTTGGTGGGGGGTTTGGTGGAGGAGGAGGCCGTGCAAGCACCGGAGACGGGGTCTGGGGGTGGGGATCCCACTGGTGCTAGTGGTGCAGTGCAGGACCAGGGACAGGAGGCAGCACAGGCCGCCGCGGAGGTGCCTGTGTGCAATCCTGTCCCTGATCCTGTCCCTGCATCATCTTGCACCAGCAGGGATGCCCATGTCCAGACCAGTTTTCAGGCAGGGGATGAGCTGACGTCAACTGGCCTTCCTCTGCATGCGGACGTGGCTATCCAGGCCCGGGTTGAGCCTGTCCTGGCTGGAGTGGCGTTGCGTCAACGGGCCATGCGAGGTGACCTGCAGTCTTTTCATGAAGAGACTGCAGGTCATCTCGAATGGCTCGTTGACCACGTCAGCCTGCTGGGACAGGTCACCCAGGCCGGATTCCTCCGTCTGATGGGGCTTGCCACGACCCCCTCCTCAGCTGGACCCCCTACGCGCCAGTCGTCCTCTGTGCCATCTTCCCACCCATCAGTCACCTGGGTGCCCTGTGGAGCTGCCTCTGACGGTGCGGCCAGGCTGGTGGAGGAGGCATCCCTGCCACAGTCGGGAGTCGGACGTCCAGCAGGGGTGGCCACGTCAACGACTGCACCCCAGCCGGCGGAGGATGTGCAGGCAGCAGGAGGCAGTGCAGGGGCAGAGGCACAGCAGCAGCAGCACCATGGTGGGAGCCATGAAGGCTCGGGGCCTTCGACATCGGAGGGGCAGGCATCGGCCGGAGGGCAGGAGGACCCAGGACAAAAAGTGTCTTCCGTGTGGCAGCGGTTGGGCCACGCCATAGATGCGGAGCGGCAGCGGGCGGAAGAGGCACGGCTCTCAATGGTCAGGGCGGAGAACTCCATGCAGAGGGCCCTGAGGCGGGTCGAGTGCCTCGAGGCAATCCGCAGGGCTTTGGAGGTGGACACGTCGACGGCCCTGCGGACCCTCGGGGCCATGGAGGAGGACCGCCTCCGGGACATTGAGGAGGAGTTCGATGATGCCCTGGCCCGGCACATCCAGAAGTGAGCCGTGGAACTAGCCCGCTGCCCTTGTACATAGTTATGTAGGTAGTGTTAAGTTTCATTTTTGTTTTTATTTCATTTGGACCTTTTGGACATTGGCCACATTTTTGTATATAGTTTTTTTTATTAGTTAGTGTAGTTAGTTAGGTTTCCTTTATTTTGTTGGGATGATGGACCCTGGCTTCTTGGATTGTACATAGTTGTGGACTTGTACATACTTTCTTTTTTAACATTATCCATGGATCAATGGCTTATAATTTTTTTTTCACATTGGATTTTGTTTGGTGGACTTTGACTTTGTACTACATTACTTTGGATTTCTATATTCTTTAATTGTTTTTTTATTTTGAACGGACATGCTTCTTTTCATTTTTTTCCATTCACATTTCTGTTTATTCATTTTTGTTTCTATTCATCTTTCCTTTAATACATTATTTATTTGTTGCACTTCAATGTGTGGTGTCTCATTGTTTTCATGCATTTCATGTTATGTGTTTTGAGAATCACTGACACCCATTGGGTGTATGTGAGGGACATGTGTTTGTTTTGGAACTTGCAATTGGTGTTCTGTGATGTAATTGCAGAATATGAGTGGGTGGATGCAATACTCGGGTGGGTGTTTTGCATTTGGGGGCTGACCATAGAGACCAGGGATCTGGACTGTGATGACATGTTGGGTGGGGAACATGAGTTGGACATGGGTGGGGGCCTGCTGGAGGGTGCCCCTGGATGCTGGGGGGTGGGGGTGGTGGGAGACATGTGTGGGTGCCAGGTGGAGGGTGCCCCTGGATGCTAGGGGGTGTGGGTGCAGGGGGACATGAGTGGGGGCCTGGTGGAGTGTGTCCCTGGATGCTGGGGGGTGAGGGTGCAGGGGGACATGTGTGGGGGCCTGTTTGAGGCTGCCCCTGCACTGCTGGGGGGTGGGGGTGGGGGGAGACATGAGTGGGGGCCTGGTGGAGGGTGCCCCTGGATGCTAGGGGGTGGGGGTGCAGGGGGACATGAGTGGGGGCCTGGTGGAGGGTGCCCCTGCACTGCTGGGGGGTGGGGGTGGTGGGAGACATGAGTGGGGGCCTGGTGGAGGGTGCCCCTGGATGCTAGGGGGTGGGGGTGCAGGGGGACATGAGTGGGGGCCTGGTGGAGGGTGCCCCTGCACTGCTGGGGGGTGGGGGTGGTGGGAGACATGAGTGGGGGCCTGGTGGAGGGTGCCCCTGGATGCTAGGGGGTGGGGGTGCAGGGGGACATGAGTGGGGGCCTGTTTGAGGCTGCCCCTGCACTGCTGGGGGGTGGGGGTGGGGGGAGACATGAGTGGGGGCCTGGTGGAGGGTGCCCCTGCACTGCTGGGGGGTGGGGGTGGTGGGAGACATGAGTGGGGGCCTGGTGGAGGGTGCCCCTGGATGCTAGGGGGTGGGGGTGCAGGGGGACATGAGTGGGGGCCTGGTGGAGGGTGCCCCTGCACTGCTGGGGGGTGGGGGTGGTGGGAGACATGAGTGGGGGCCTGGTGGAGGGGGCCCCTGGATGCCAGGGGGTGGGGGTGCAGGGGGACATGAGTGGGGGCCTGTTTGAGGCTGCCCCTGCACTGCTGGGGGGTGGGGGTGGGGGGAGACATGAGTGGGGGCCTGGTGGAGGGTGCCCCTGGATGCTAGGGGGTGGGGGTGCAGGGGGACATGAGTGGGGGCCTGGTGGAGGGTGCCCCTGGATGCTGGGGGTGGTGGGAGACATGAGTGGGGGCCTGGTGGAGGGTGCCCCTGGATGCTAGGGGGTGGGGGTGCAGGGGGACATGAGTGGGGGCCTGGTGGAGGGTGCCCCTGGATGCTGGGGGGTGGTGGGAGACATGAGTGGGGGCCTGGTGGAGGGTGCCCCTGGATGCTAGGGGGTGGGGGTGCAGGGGGACATGAGTGGGGGCCTGGTGGAGGGTGCCCCTGGATGCTGGGGGGTGGTGGGAGACATGAGTGGGGGCCTGGTGGAGGGTGCCCCTGGATGCTAGGGGGTGGGGGTGCAGGGGGACATGAGTGGGGGCCTGGTGGAGGGTGCCCCTGGATGCTGGGGGGTGGTGGGAGACATGAGTGGGGGCCTGGTGGAGGGTGCCCCTGGATGCTAGGGGGTGGGGGTGCAGGGGGACATGAGTGGGGGCCTGGTGGAGGGTGCCCCTGCACTGCTGGGGGGTGGGGGTGGGGGGAGACATGGGTAGGGGCCTGCTGGAGGCTGCCCCTGGTGGCTGGGGGTGCAGGGGGACATGCGTTGGTGGGCAGTAGTGCTAGTTGATATGTGGGTTGGCTGGTGGGCATGGCCATGGTGGATGGGGTGCCTGCAGGACATGTGCTGGGTAGGCCCCTGTGGTGTGAGCCACCTGCAGGGGCCGTGGAGGGTGTAGAGGGTACACCTGGGAGGACCGACACGTGCAATTCACGTGTGCTGCTCCCCGCGCACCCCCGAAATACACGTACCCCGCTCAATCGCGTGTGGAACTTCCCGCGCACCCCTGGAATCCACGTACCCGGCCAAATCGCGTGTGGAACTTCCCGCGCACCCCTGGAATCCACGTACCCGGCCAAATCGCGTGTGGAACTTCCCGCGCACCCCCGTAATACACGTACCCCGCTCAATCGCGTGTGGAACTTCCCGCGCACCCCTGGAATCCACGTACACGGCCAAATCGCGTGTGGAACTTCCCGCACACCCCTGGAATCCACGTACCCGGCCAAATCGCGTGTGGAACTTCCCGCACACCCCTGGAATCCACGTACCCGGCCAAATCGCGTGTGGAACTTCCCGCGCACCCCTGGAATCCACGTACCCGGCCAAATCGCGTGTGGAACTTCCCGCGCACCCCCGTAATACACGTACCCCGCTCATTCGCGTGTGTCACTTCCCGCGCACCCCCGAAATACACGTACCCCGCTCAATCGCGTGTGGAACTTCCCGCGCACCCCTGGAATCCACGTACACGGCCAAATCGCGTGTGGAACTTCCCGCACACCCCTGGAATCCACGTACCCGGCCAAATCGCGTGTGGAACTTCCCGCGCACCCCTGGAATCCACGTACCCGGCCAAATCGCGTGTGGAACTTCCCGCGCACCCCCGTAATACACGTACCCCGCTCATTCGCGTGTGTCACTTCCCGCGCACCCCCGAAATACACGTACCCCGCTCAATCGCGTGTGGAACTTCCCGCGCACCCCTGGAATCCACGTACACGGCCAAATCGCGTGTGGAACTTCCCGCGCACCCCTGGAATCCACGTACCCGGCCAAATCGCGTGTGGAACTTCCCGCGCACCCCTGGAATCCACGTGCCCGGCCAAATCGCGTGTGGAACTTCCCGCGCACCCCCGAAATACACGTACCCCGCTCAATCGCGTGTGGAACTTCCCGCGCACCCCTGGAATCCACGTACCCGGCCAAATCGCGTGTGGAACTTCCCGCGCACCCCTGGAATCCACGTACCCGGCCAAATCGCGTGTGGAACTTCAAGCGCACCCCCGTAATACACGTACCCCGCTCATTCGCGTGTGTCACTTCCCGCACACCCCCGAAATACACGTACCCCGCTCAATCGCGTGTGGAACTTCCCGCGCACCCCTGGAATCCACGTACACGGCCAAATCGCGTGTGGAACTTCCCGCGCACCCCTGGAATCCACGTACCCGGCCAAATCGCGTGTGGAACTTCCCGCGCACCCCTGGAATCCACGTGCCCGGCCAAATCGCGTGTGGAACTTCCCGCGCACCCCCGAAATACACGTACCCCGCTCAATCGCGTGTGGAACTTCCCGCGCACCCCTGGAATCCACGTACACGGCCAAATCGCGTGTGGAACTTCCCGCGCACCCCTGGAATCCACGTACCCGGACAAATCGCGTGTGGAACTTCCCGCGCACCCCTGGAATCCACGTGCCCGGCCAAATCGCGTGTGGAACTTCCCGCGCACCCCCGAAATACACGTACCCCGCTCAATCGCGTGTGGAACTTCCCGCGCACCCCTGGAATCCACGTACCCGGCCAAATCGCGTGTGTCACTTCCCGCGCACCCCTGGAATCCACGTACCCGGCCAAATCGCGTGTGGAACTTCCCGCGCACCCCCGTAATACACGTACCCCGCTCATTCGCGTGTGGAACTTCCCGCGCACCCCCGAAATACACGTACCCCGCTCAATCGCGTGTGGAACTTCCCGCGCACCCCTGGAATCCACGTACACGGCCAAATCGCGTGTGGAACTTCCCGCGCACCCCTGGAATCCACGTACCCGGCCAAATCGCGTGTGGAACTTCCCGCGCACCCCTGGAATCCACGTGCCCGGCCAAATCGCGTGTGGAACTTCCCGCGCACCCCCGAAATACACGTACCCCGCTCAATCGCGTGTGGAACTTCCCGCGCACCCCTGGAATCCACGTACACGGCCAAATCGCGTGTGGAACTTCCCGCGCACCCCTGGAATCCACGTACCCGGCCAAATCGCGTGTGGGACTTCCCGCGCACCCCAGGAATCCACGAGCCCGGCCAAATCGCGTGTGGAACTTCCCGCGCACCCCCGAAATACACGTACCCCGCTCAATCGCGTGTGTCACTTCCCGCGCACCCCTGGAATCCACGTACCCGGCCAAATCGCGTGTGGAACTTCCCGCGCACCCCCGTAATACACGTACCCCGCTCATTCGCGTGTGTCACTTCCCGCGCACCCCCGAAATACACGTACCCCGCTCAATCGCGTGTGGAACTTCCCGCGCACACCCGGAATACACGTACCCCGCTCAATCGCGTATTTTACTTCCCGCGGCGCCACTTTTTTGATGCGCTGGGACTCTACCGCCTGCCTTCGTGTGGCGGACGTGTTTCAGCTTGTGCGCGGCTTTGGCTGTGCGTGGGTTTGCCCTATTCCATTCCATGAATACGTGTGGTTCGTGTGCGTGTGGGCGTTACCTCTGCTTCCGTGCAGTGCATCCCCAGTTACGCCCTTATTTTCGCGTGTTGTTCCCCATTCCGCGCGTTACGCCCCATGTCCCGCCCACTTTCTGCTGTGTGCGCTGAGGTTGTGCGCTTTCACTGTGCGCGTCGCGCACCGTCGCGCACGCCTTTCGCGATGTTGCAGTGACTTGTGCGCCATGCACAGGTTTGGCGCACATCCCGCGGTGAACACGCGCAGGGACTTCCATGAATCGCACGGGACATGTAATATACTTCTTTATGTTGAGGAGTCTTTAATTACTATTTGATATGATTAATTAAATTTGGTTTAGTGAGTTTAACTAAGCTGCCTTCACAGTTTGTCACTCTATATTTACCTTTTTTTCATCAGGTTTCATATTATTTTTGTATGTGTAGTTTTGGGCTATGTGGTATAGACACATGTTTTCCAAAGTATTACTTCTGTTTGGGTAGTATGTGTCCAATAAATTGTTTTTTAAAATGTCTTGGCTGTTGGGATCATGTGTGGCTATTGTTTCTATATCTTCATATGATTTTAGAACTCTTTTTCTAGATTTAGCTGGACCAAGACTTAGCCATACTATATTTTCAGATTTACCATACAATGCAGTACCAGTTAAATGATCAGCTGCTTCATATGATCCACATTCTCTTTGAGTGAGCATTGTTATGCCTAAGCTGTATAATTTCTATGACACTGTTTTATCTGATGACAGGTCATTCCAGAGGTCTTGGAGCTCTGTCTTTTCTGCTTTAGTTAAGTATGCTGTGACATATCGTGCAACTGCAGTAGAATTGTCTGCAATGTACTGCACATCTATGTTTGCATTCCATAAGTGGGCAATGATTGCATTATAATCATTGATATATTTTTGTTCTTCTTTTATTTTTATGTAATATGTATTTTTAGGTGACTTACCTTTAACACTATGTCTAACTGAAGACATGAGGTTGTTCACTTGACCTGTATTTGGAACTGGTCTAGGGAAACCAAATCGGCATTTGGTGTAGTATTTGCCTTTGTTTTTGTATTTGCGACGACAATATTTTCAACATTTGTGTCTTTGAAATTGTAAAATTTGTGCATGAAGATCACTATTTGTGGCTTCTGATGGAATTTCACAAGTGACATATTTTTCAATAAACTGTAAAACAGTGGCATCACTGTCTTGACCAAATTTAGGAGCATCTTTAATCCATAAAAGCATGTGGATATGTGATGCTCCTCTGGCTTGGTATTCTTTTCTCCAAAAGAAGTGTTGCACTTCTCCAAGGGGAGGAACAGTTTTGTTACAAATAAAATGTAGCATAGCAATGAAGCGATGGTGAAAATATCTTGAAACATTAACAGGATCCAAAGAATAAAGTTCTCCAGGTGTTAGTATATCTATGTTTGTTTTGTTTTTATTTGATATGCATGGGAAATCACATAAATCTTCCCATGCCTATTCTGCACAACTTAATGTAACAAACCAAGTGGGTGGGCCAAGGTTTCTGATCATACAACGTACATTTCCATGACGTCGAAACCAGTACTCTTTAGTACCACACATATTTGCTAATAGATTTGTAATATTTGATTGTAAAACTTATCCTTTTGTTGCACTTTTTCTAATAATTGTGTAGCTGTCATATTTTAAAAGTGTGATCCTGATTTTAATATGTGTGCAACTCCGTAACATAAAGTTGCCAGTTCACTTTCAAAGAGTAGGTGGAATATGTATTCCACATTTTGTCTAAATCTGGGATCTTCAGAATACATCCGTAATGAGCGGTATTCTGAAGCTGATATTTGAATAGGTCTATCATCATACCTTCCTCCTTTGCCAGTAGGAAAGAGTAGAGGAAAAGCACGTGCTTCTATACTTTTTTCCCATATGCTGATTGGCGATCCTTTTGTTTGACGCATTTGGTAAGTTTCCAGTACATCTTCTACGGTGTCATTACAGTGCAAAGGATGAATTGTATAATGGTCTAAAGTATTTGATATTGTAGCAGGATCTAGTAGCTCAAATTGACCAGCTTCTTGTGTTTCTTGAATTATTTCAGTTGTATCTTTCAAGTTTTCTTCAATATTAATTTCTTTGTAATATTCATTATTCTCTTTAAGATATTGGAAGGCTTGTCTAACTTTATATACATCTACCAGCTGTTGACATATTTTTTTGTCTTTTGTAGGTACTCCATTTACTAAAATAATTAAAGATTGCTGCATTGGACGTTGCACTCCTAGAGTATGCACATTTTCTTTTAGATCTAATGGTAAATAAACTACTTTTCCACGAATGCCTTATACCAATTCAGAGGGAAGTAATTTTGCTGTTTTTGGTTGAAGGCGTATTATTGCTTGAAATGGGTTTACTGTTTGAATTATGATGCTCTCATATAAATTAAGTTGTTGTAGGGGTTTTGGTACTGGGTATAATTCCAAATTATTAGTGAAGGAGTTTGGTTGTTGTCAAGTTTTGTAGTGCAGTAACTGCAAAGTATTAAGGGCTCAGTTATTTCGTATATGTTTTCTGCTACACGATAGAGAGCTAATTCAAACCATTTAGAATCTTCATTGTCTTATATTTTGTATGATAGGTCTACAGTTTTTGTGTTACTTTTATAAAAAGTTCTACGGCAACATACACATACATGGTTTGGTACTTCAGCTGATGTACTTTTACATTTTAGTATTTCTTTTTGTGTGTGTGTTTAGCAAAAGGTTGCCATGTGTAGAATTGTTGTTTAATTGGTTTAAAGCTATTTCATTCTGTAAATGGCTTTCACTTCCAAAATATTTTTTCTGTATATAGTGAATTTCTTCAAGTAGGTCTTTTGCTGTACCATGTAGAAGGATGTTATTTTACTTTGTTAGTGCTAAAGCAGGACTTTTAGCATAGTACAGTGTATAGACTAGATTTCTTATAGTTGAATGATGTGTTGATATCCTTTTGATATCATGGAAAGTGGTTTTACAAGTTTAGTCCTGTAATGCAGGCCAATGAATGTGCTTGTAGTCCTGTGTACTTGCGCACTGGACAGGTATCCATATTTTGCAGTAATTTAATTTTGATTTTGTCTTTGCTTTTTACATATTTATTGAGGAATTGGCGTAAAGATTTGAAACATTGTTTGGGAATGTACATATTGACGTGCATGGCCATTTGTACACTAGACTTTCTGATTCAGTTGAATGGAGGGGTAATTCTAAGTTTTCAGGGCATATTTTTGTAAGGAGTACTTCTTGTTCCATTATGGTATTATTCACTTTTTCATTACCTCGACCACTGCTATGTATGGCAATTGTATTTGTTTGCTTTTGTTTGTACACTTCTTCATTAAAATATGGTTCTGTGCTCGTAGTGTGATTCCATTCACCTCCGCAGATACTTAAGAAGTTCTTTCTGTTGACATTTCGCTTATTGAGAAGTCTTTTTTGTAATTTAGTTATTAGTTTGTTAGTGGTTTCATTTTGTTTAACAGTAAAATAAATAACTTTGTTTTGAGAAGAAATGCACTGTCCATCAACACTTCTAAGATTAATTTCCTACGATAGGTTTTAATCATTGAACCTGATTTCTCTCCTGTTTTTATAAGATTTTGAAGGACTTTGTGACGGTACATTTTGGCTAAAATACTTTTCTTGGTATGCTTACTTTGCACTATTTTAAAATTTGAAGAAGTAGTTTTATCTGTAGTGATAGCTGATTTTCTGATAATTGTTTTTTGGTTTGTTTTACATTTTGATAGAGGAGGCAAAGTTTTTGTACTTGAAACTTCTTGTGTTTCACTAAATGACTGTATTAGCTGTTTTGTTTCAACTTTTTTTTTACAAATTCTGCTAGAGATGGATGCTTATGTTGGACACTTTTATTTTCATTTGCTCTACTTTTGCGTTGCTTTCTACAGACTTGACTTTTGGTAGACATTCTTTAGGGTCTGTTGAAAAAAATAAAGAAGATATGGGTTGGGGTATTCTGGAATGTATGTGTGCTGTGTACATGAGTGTTTGAGTAAGATGATAAAAATATATGTAATGGTGTGTGATTGTGCATTGGGAACTACAACTAGTAAGGATATGTATTCTTGAAATTATGTGTTACTAAACTGGGGTTCAGATGACAAAAATAAAGTAAGCTAGTGGTGTGGAAAAGTACAAATAGTAAATCTAATGTATACAATTAAAACAGTTGTTTGTTCTATAATGTGAAAATTGTAGCGGTTCAGTTGGGTAATTTGTGTCTCCAAAAATAGGAATTTGTGGGCCATTCTGGCTGTAAATCGCTGTTTAAGATATGGAGATTTTTGGACAAAATGGTACACAATCTCTATTTTTAGGCACAGAAATAGCTTGTATTAACGTTATAGTATGTTTGAGTAATAATACAAATATTATGGTGATATTCTACTTATTTTTTTTCTTAAATTAACAGGTAACTTCTTAGTTCTTCTTTGTTCTTCGAATTCGGCTGCTTCTTTTCAGGAGACTGGTCTTCACTGCAATTGTAAAAGCTTCAAATTAGTAACTTTGTTTGTATATAGTGCTGTTTTTAATTTAGATATTGATTTTTTTAATTGAAATCCTCAGTGCCTTCTTTAAAACCATTAAACTAATTTATTTACACAAGATACATTGCATCAGTTCAGTACATATGATATGTTCTTAATGAACAAATTGTATTGAATGAGTAACTGTGGCAAAAAAAAATATCTTTACTATGTCTTGTGAAATGTATAATATACCAGTGAATACCACTATTTCTGTAACTAAGCTGTTCTAGGTAATAGTGCCTCAATGTCATGTCTAAATTAAAGTAATTAAGTAAATAAATAAATAAAAACAAAAAAATGTGAAATTGTATAAGTATTTTTTTAAAGATTTAAACATAGATTGTGCTTGCATGCAATTTTGTTTGAATATATGTAGTCTATATATTTCATTTAAAAAATGTTAGTTTTACATGATTTGAGTGTGTGTGTATAAAGAAAGTAAATAGTATAAAGGTTTATAAGTGATAGTTGATTTTATGAAATTGAAAATGTGTTCATCTACTTCATCTACTGTACAGAAAATATGCATAACTGTTTGTGTTCATGCATATGGATAAGCATGGAGCTGCAAGTAGAAATCTTGGAGTCTTGTACAGTAATTCTGGTAGATGGTGCTTGCCAATGATATGACACTTGTACTCAGAGAGATTCACAGTACATGTGCAGTGCTGATCTATGATGATGCAGTTAGATGTAGAGGTCTTGAATGTGATTGGTGCATGGTCATGTGATTTCTTAGCTACATCCAATGAGGGAATGGCAGAGAGAGTGAAGTGGAAATGGTAGAAGGGCTGTTCATGTTACGATATGTCCGCGGACATGGCAGTATTTCGCGGACATCGGGAATTACATCCGGGGATTTTTGGGTTCAGAAGTCATGCAAATGAGAATGAGTACTAAAAGGGATTGGTCAGGAAAGTTTAGTGGGTGTGTTGTGCCAGAAGAGAGTTTCTCATATACTGTTTTTGCTGAGAGAACAACAGATAGCTATGTCTGTGTATTTTAGGAAAAGGATTGTATGGATTTTGGGAGATTCATGGATATATTGTTTGAAGGTGCATGCAGAGAGCTGTGGAGTAGCTGTAGATCTTGGATTCCCACATGTGGAAGTACACTGGCATGGAGTACGTGGAATTAAGTGGTTGGACTTGCTACCTCTCTGTGCTACTTTGGAGACAGAGCAACATCCAGACATAATTGTAATTCATTGTGGAGGGAACAGTTTAGGACATGTGACTCAAATTTTTTGCAATTTGCTATGAAAGAAGGACTTGAGAAGGTTATGGACATGTTTCCTAATTCTCAAGTGATATTTTCACGGATTGCGCAGAGACAAATGTGGCTTCGTTCTTCTTCATTTTGTCCACAAATGGAAAAAGCAAGGTGCAATGTTAATAAAGCTGTTTGTGCCTTTCTAAAAGATTTTGGCATGTCTTCTTTTCACAATGAAAATATTCTGTTTCGTAGTACAAACATTTTTCGCAAAGATGGAGTCCATCTTACTTATTGTGGCAATCAGATTTTTCTGAGAAATGTGCAAAATGCATTGCAACCTTTTTTGGAATTACAACATCCATTTTGAAGTAGGTGTTAAGCATTTATAATTTTTGACTTACAAACACCTCCCAAAGGCTCTTTTCAGAGTCACCACTTCCTCCCAGAGAAAATTGCAATGTTTGTGATAGGGTAGCAACCCATTTTTTAAATGTTCGCCAACTGTCCGCGGACTTCTAAAAAATACAAAGGGCCCTGCTTCATTTATTTTCACTTCTATTTTTTAACTGTGAAAGGCGGCTCTGAAAAGAGCCTTATTTTTTTTTGATTTTTGATATATTGTATTTTTTTTGGTTTTTTATACACAACACACTAGGAGAGGAGGGGAAGGAAGGTAAAGGGGGGACACCAAACACAGGGAAAAGAAAGGGCGAGTTGAGAGAGGAAGATGTTGAGTGGGTTTTATTTGGGTAGTGAGCAGATCTTCTCGTGCTCTGAGACGATAGTCTCAAAAGCACTACAAACTTGTTCCCCCCTGCAGAGTACTGTGTCACAGTACATACATACAACTGTGACCCTCAAAAGGTAAGGGTCATCAGCATTCTGTATGGCCTGTGAGGCAGCTTGAGGAAGACGCTGTCCCACCGAGGTGGTCCTTGTGGTGACAGGATCAGAAACAGAGGATGAAGTAGAGGAAATCAACCTGCTACGTTCTTCGCAAGGTACAACCCTGCGAATAGCCCCAGAGTGAAATGACCTCAGGTGTCACTTCATAGTAGTGGTCCCAAAGCTGTACTTACCGTGCTTCCCGCGACTGAGTATCCTTTTGCACACATTGCAGGTAACACGGTTCGCACGAGCCTTAGGAACATTCCCATGAATGGTAAATAACCGCCACATCCAAGACTCACGCCTAGTGCGGGTAGTAGGGTTTTCCTCTACCTCATTCTCATCATCCTCTTCTTCCTCCTCTGCATCCTCACTCCTGTTCCCCTCTTCAGGCCCTTGGGGAGGTGGTGGTGGTGGAGGGGGTGGGGGTGGTGCTGAAGCAGGTGCAGCACCAGGTGGCAGTTCCGCAGCCAGGGATGCCATCTCGATGATGGTGTAATCTGCAGGTGGCAGCAAAAATCACTGTGTTTTGAATAATAGCCAGAAACACAATGAGAATAAGCTCTAGGGCGTGGTCTTTCATAGGGGTGCTCGTGCGCGGTCCGCGGACATGCGCGCTGTCCGCGGACAGATCGAACACAAAAAAAAGTTTGAAAAGTTTCAAAAGTTATGTAGAAACTCAGGATTACTATGTGGGACTTGTGCCCTGGTGAGATTTTATTGAAAAATATTATGGATTAATTGAAAATGTACTTTTAATTTGTTCGGGGACCCGAACAGTGTCCGCATTCAGAACACGCGATCAGCGTGGGCACGGTCATATGATCCATTCGCGAACAAGGAAGCGCATGTCCGCAGAACACCAAATGCACAGAGATTGGCTAGCGCATGCAGATTTATGTTCTACGGACACTGTTCAGGGCCTGAACTAATTAAAATTGCATCACACATGAAACGAACATTTCAGGACACTGCGTGTGTTCTTAGAACAGTTTAAACTTGCTAGCGAACAGTAAGGACAGATATAGTGTTCTTCAGGACACCTTCAATTTCGTTTATGTACGAACATTTCAGGACACCAATTGTGTTCTTAGAACATTTTCAACTTGCTAGCGAACAGTACGGACAGGTATAGTGTTCTTTAAGACACCTCCATTTTCGTTTAATTACGAACAATTCAGGACACCGCGTGTGTTCTTAGAACAGTTTGAACTTGCTAGCGAACACTACGAACAGGTATAGTGTTCTTCAGGACACCTCCATTTTCGTTTACGTACGAACATTTCAGGACACCAATTGTGTTCTTAGAAGAGTTTAAACTTGACAGCGAACACTACGGACAGATATAGTGTTCTTTAGGACACTTTAATTTTTTTTTTTACGAACATTTCAGGACACCGCGTGTGTTCTTAGAATAGTTTCATCTTGCTAGCGAACAGTACGAACAGGTATAGTGTTCTTCAGGACACCTCCATTTTCGTTTATTTACGAACATTTCAGAACACCTGCACTGTCCGCGGACACCTACATTGTTTAAAAAAAAAAAAAAACTATTTACAACACAATATAAAAATGTAACTTTATTTAACATATATTAATAATTTATGACAGAGAAGGTGAGGCAGAAACAGAAACAAAAACAGGAGAATTAGGGGTTTCAACATGATTGTTATTAGGAGAAGAAGGGATGGAAGTCTCATCAAAACGTTTTGGGTTATGGAGAGGGTTTGGGGATAATTGACTGGGATATGGTGAGGAGGGACAAGTACATGTGGGGCAATGGTACGAGGTTTTTGGTTTAAAATGATCTTCCATAAAAGTTTTCAAATTATTAAAATGAGTCAACAATAAATCCATTTTTTCTTCTATACTGTGAAAAGTGTTATCCATAACAGGTTTTTCTGAAGTATTTTCTATTTTGGTATGCTCTGTACAAAAAAAAAAATATATATGTTAAATGTATACAAAATAATAATAATTAAATGGTTTATATTATAAAGTGTTTACCATTAGTTTCACTATCTTGTGACATTTCTTCATGTGGGAAATGCTCCTCTAGCCATTCCAGAGTACTAGACATTTCTGTAAGAGAAAAAAAAAAGATAATATATTTTTTTTATCTAATACAGAAAGTTTATAAATATATGATATATGATATATTTTTTTATCTAATACAGAAAGTTTATAAATATATGAATAAAATTAAGTACACTTACTATTTCAGGTAAGATATGTCCTATGTACTCAGTGGGTCTGCTCTTGTTCTCAGTTCTTTCGTGTTTGTGAGGTAATTATGTTGGAAACCAATTTATTTTCTTGTGGTATATTCCATTTTAGAACATAGTGCATTTAAATGAATGGTTAGTGTGTTGTATATATGGGTTACATTTCTTATGTATTAGTACATATAATGTGTTTGTGTGCTTCTTTTTGAATTTGTTAAATGTTCCTATGTTATGATATAACAATCAAACATACAACGCCAGAGTTTTAAGGTAGTGGTACTGTTCTTCGAACATGTCCGCGAACATTAAATGAGTTCGCGGACATCAAGTACAGTAGAAGAGATTCAGTCAGTTCCACATGATATGTATATAAAGTCAAAGTCATTATTGTTAAGTTGCACTACTAAAAACCTATGAAATTCAGTGAAAAAACTTTGTTAAATGGATGTTATGGTTAAGTTGCACTACTAAAAACCTAAGAAATTCAGTGAAAAAACTTAGTTAAAGGGACGTTATGGTTAAGTTGCGCTGCTAAATACCAATGAAATTCAGTGAAAAAACTTTGTTAAAGGGACGTTATGGTTAAGTTGCACTGATAAAAAACCTATGAAATTCAGTGCAAAAACGTTGTCAAAGGGACGTTATGGTTCCAAGTAAAACCGAAAAACCCTTGATATTTGCAAGTTATGGTAAGCTAAGCAACCATAACTCGCACCACCACCGTGCACTGCTAAGACTAATACCCAGGACATCAAAGATGACATCACAAATGACATTCACTGGAACTTTTAGCACGAGTGTCCACGAATCACGCCCCAGCACCCCTATAAAAGGCCACACCCCAGAGATGATCCTCATTCTGCTTTTGGATTTCCAAGCAAGACAGAGCATTGCTGGACATTGATCTTTGGTGGACCTGTTTTTGCTACTGCATTAATTCCTTTTGGAAAATTCCTGACAGCTGTCCTGATGGCATCCATGGCTGCTTCTGCTGCTACTTCTGTCTCTGCACCACCCACAACCCCTCCACCACCACCACCACCTCCCCAAGGGCCTGCAGAGGGGATCAGGCATGAGGATGCAGAGGAGGATGAAGAGGATGACGATGATGAGGTAGCGGATGTCCCTTCTACTAGCATTCACCGTGAGTCTTGGGTGAGGAGGTTGTTTGCCACTCTTGATGGAGTACCGAAAGCTCGTGCAAACAAGGTGCACTGCACTCAGTGCCAGTTGGTGCTTTGTCGTTGCAAACCAGGTTTGTACAGCTACGGTACTGCCTCATGAAGTGATACCTAAAGTCATTCCACAATGGGGCTATTCGTAAGGTTGTACCTTGCGATAAACGTAGTAGGCTGAGTTTCTCTGCAGCATCCTCTGTTTCTGCTCCAGCCACCACAAGAGTCACTGCTGTGGGGCAGTGCATCCCTCCAGCTGCCTTGCTGGCCATACGTGATTCTGTAGACCCTTACCTTTCGATTGTGACAGTTTTATATATGTATTGTGACACAGTACTCCGCAGGGGGGGACCCTTCAAAGTGCTTTCGAGGCTGCGGTCTGGGAGCATGAGAAGGACTGCCAACTACCTGATTAAGGCCCATCTTACTTCTTCCTTTCCCCACCTGCCCTTTCTTATCACCATGGTTGGTCCCCATTCCTTACCCTCCTTTCCCTTTCTTTCCTTATGTGTCATATCTGAAAAAAAAATACAAAACAACAAAAACCCAAAAAAAAGAGGCTCTTTTCAGAGCCGCCTTTCACAGTTCAAAAATAGAGGAACCAATGAAATGCTGCAGGGCCTTTTGCATTTTGGAAGTTTGTGGACATTTACATTTTTTGGGGTGCTGCCCTATCAAAACAATTGCATTCTTCTCCGGGAGGAAATGGTGGCTTTGGAAAGAGCCTTTTGGTGTTGTTTTTTTGTGTTTCAAAAACTTCAAATGGTCAACACCTACTGGAAAAAGGATTGCTATAATTTCAAAAAGGGTCACCAAGCATTTTGTATATTTCGCAGAAAAATCAGATTGCCAGCATAAGTAAGATGTACTCCATCTCTGCGAAAAATGTGTTTACTACGAAAACATAATATTTTCATTGTGAAAAGAGGATATGCCAACATCTCTCAGAAAGGCACAAACAGCCTTGCTGACATTGGACCTCGCTTTCTCCATTTGTGGACCAAATGAAAAAGAACGCAGCCACATTTGTCTCTGTGCAATACAGGAAAAAATTACTCGGGAGTTTGGAAACATGTCCATGACTTTCCCAAGTCCTTCTTTCATTAAAAATTGCAAAGAGATTCCAGAGACATGTCCTAAACTGTTCCCTCCACAATGAATAATAATAATAGCTGGGTGACGCTGTGTCACCAAAGTAGCACAAAGGTGGACCAAATCCAGCCATTCCATTCCACGCACTCCATGCTAGTGCACTTCCACATGAGGGAATCCAAGATGTGCAGCCACTCCACAGCGATCTGCATGCACCTCCAGCCAATTTATCCACGAGTCTCCCAAAATCCAGACAATGGCCCTCATTACGAGCATGGCGGTCTGGAAAGTATGACCACAATACTATGGGCTCTGCTCTCAGGAACCGTTTCACCCGCCAGGTTTTTCCTGGTGGGTGTAACGGCACCCGCGAGCAGAGCATGTCGGATGCACCGGCACACTCTGAATGTGCCGGTGCACCCGACGTCCCCATCCCCATTCAGCCCAATGTGGACACTCCTGACAGCAATCAACCTTCTGTAACAGGAAGCCAGGAACCACTTGGACAGCCACTAATAGCAAATGAGGCAAAATTAGCTAGGACTGAAGTAGAAAACACCATGGGCCTCATTACGATCTTGGCGGTAGCCATGCCGCTATTGGCGGCATGGCTGCCGGCAAAATCGCGTCCGGGTTCCCAGAATCGGGAATTACCGGTCCATTCCGAGTTCAGAGGGCCTGGTAATTCCTCTCTCCAGGAACCCGGGCCCGGACCTTCCCCATTCCCATTACAGCCCCCATAGGGCTGAATGGGAATGGGGGAGGGAGCAAACAACGGGCCGATTATGAGCGGCCCGTTGTTTGCTCCCTCTTCCCCTCATGGACCGGGTAAGCACGCCTGGTTTATATATATATACATATATATATATATATCTATAGCAAAGGCGGCCATGTAGTTATGGTTAAGTTGCTAAATCCATAGGAAGAACACTTTTTGGGCAGCTTATAACTTTGCTCCCCCTGGATGAATTCTCACCAAACTCTGCAAAAATAGTATATGACCCACTCTGAATTTCTTTGCAAAGTTTGGTGAGGTTTGGTCTAGGGGCGGCAAAGTTAAATATTTTTTTCCCATAGACCGAATGGAGAAAATCTTTGCTCACGCCTACAGCCAAAACCGCTGGAAGGATTTTCACCAAATTTGCTGTAGGAGCGGCAACTTGGTCCCGCAATCCATCCAGTCATTTTGTTTTAAAAACGACCTAAAAGTAGGTCCAAAATAATTAGTGATATATATGTCGGCTCTGCAGACACACTTCTCTGTTTGCTCTGCGGACATGAATCCGATTGGCTTAGGAGGCAAAGTGGTGTCCGCGGACAACGGACAAGCCCACTGATTGGGTGGTAAAAAGCATGAAGTGCGTCAGATTTTTGGAAACGCCTTCCATCTTGGATCCGCGGACAGCAACCAGTGACCATGGACATCGCGGTAAAACCTATAAAATACACAACATTGTCAAACTTATCAAAAATCTCTGGGGAAGTGAGGGGTGATGAGGATGGGATGGGATATGGCTGCAAGAAGCAAAAAAAAACAGGTGTTTTTCACCACAAAAGACAGTGAGAAGTTCACGGACACCTCAGCATTACAGGGTTGGTGAAAAGCAGTTGGAAATTCTAATTGAAAAATGGCATTCATTGATGCACCACTGCTTGAACGTTCACTCATGGACAGAAAACCAACATTTTCAGAAATGTGAGTATGGACTTTTAACGGAGTAGCAGGATTGCAAGAAGAAGTGGTTGGTTCCATCTTCACCTGCACACAAAGCTCTTGAGAAGATCGTGTTTGATAAAACTCCATCAAGAGATCTGAAGGGACTCACAGAATTCTGTCACACAGGAGATTTGGAGGTGTTCCACAATATGTGCCTAAAGTACCGGCCCAAGAGATTGCAGTTAGACAGGGTAAGGAATCTCGCACACTACTTGCGTTATTAGTGCATAATAAGAACATAGGGAGGCAACAATCTAGAACAGCTGGAAATTTGGGATGCTTCGATCAGGGGAGCTGATTTATGAATTTCCAAGGGGTTGCTCAAATATAGGAAGTGACATCACCAGCAGTTATGACCGCATTTGCACGTAGTCGCCAACTTGGTCCAAGGGGGACTAGCAGTGCAGAACAGTGGAAACATTGGCTAGCATGTAATGCATATACTAAAGTCAAGTAAGGCAGAGGAATAAGCCTTCCAGTTGCAATCCAGTAAGACATCACTGCCCCTACTCCACATCTCTATAATCATCCAGGTTGTAGTAGTCCTCAAAAGTCAGTGCAAAACAACTAGGATGGGAGAACACTAAACAGAAGGTACAGCTGTAAGGTGGAACACCACCACCAACACCAACACCAAAAAGAGGTTCCCAATTCAAGTTATCTCGATATGCCAGTTCCTATTTTCATTCTTTCCCTTTTTGGTTACTTGAGCACTGGGAAACCTATAGTAGTAGTGCCTTGTGGCTGTTAATTTGAGTTGCAATTAGAGCATCAAAGACTTATCTAGTTGTCACATTACCTTGACTTGTGGTAAACCAAGGTTGTTGGGACAAATTGTTTACTTTTGCTGAAGTAAGTTGTAGCTCTGAGTAGTAGTACATTTGGCACAAACAAAAATACAGAAGAAATTGCACAGTGCAGTAAAATGAAAAACAAGCCCTGTTGGTGTTTTGTGAATAGGTGATGATGAATTTTAATGTTAGGGCTTTGAACTGTTTTATGATGCATGATTCTTGTAATATATACCTGAAAACAACATGCATACTATTTTTTTAAAACAGTGAAAAAACAATGCTTCTGGGTAGAAAAAAAGTTGGAGTATATACTGTTTGAGATATTTCTGGCATAAGAAACCAACACTCAGGGGCCAGAAGAAAATGAATACATGAAAAAGGGTATAGGCACAGAAAACATTTATCACAATGGCAAAGCAAGCATTTCTCAGAAAAATCTGATTGCCAGCATAAGTAAGATGGACTCCATCTCTGCGAAAAATGTATGTACTACAAAACATATTATTTTCATTGTGAAAAGAAGACGTGCCAAAATCTCTTAGAAAGGCACAAACAGCCTTATTAACATTGCGCCTTGCTTTTTCCAATTGTGGACCAAATGAAGAAGAACGAAGCCACATTTGTCTCTGCGCAATCCGTGAAAATATCACTTGAGAATTAGGAAACATGTCCATAACCTTCCTAAATCCTTCTTTCATAGCAAACTGCAAAAAAATGCCAGTCACATGTCCTAAACTGTTCCCTCCACAATGAATTACAATTATGTCTGGATGTTGCTCTGTCTCCAAAGTAGCACAGAGAGGTAGCAAGTCCAACCTCTTCATTCCACGTACTCCATGCCAGTGTACTTCCACATGTGGGAATCCAAGATCTACAGCTACTCCACAGCTTTCTGCATGCACCTTCAACCAATGTATCCACGAATCTCCTAAAATCCAAACAATCTGTTTTCTGAAACACACAGCCATAGCTATCTTTTATTCTCTCAGCAAAAAGAGTATCTGAGAAAATCTCTCCTGGCACAACACACCCACCAAACTTTCCTGACCAATCCCTTTCAGTGCTTATTCTCATTTGCATGACTTCTGAACCCAAAAATCCCCGGATCTAACTCCCGATGTCCTCGAACTACTGCCATGTCCGCGGACATATCGTAACATGAACAGCCCTTCTACCATTTCCACTACACTCTCTCTGCCATTCCCTCATTGGATGTACCTCAAAAATCACATGACCATGCACCAATCACATTCAAGACCTCTACATCTTACTGCATCATCATAGATCAGCACTGCAAATGTACTCTGAATCTCTCTGAGTACAAGTATCATATGATTGGCAAGCAGCATCTACCAGAAATACTGTACAAGTCTTCAAGATTTATACTTGCAGCTCCATGAATATCCATATGCATGAACACAAACTTCAGGTATGCATATTTTCTGTATAGTAGATGAACACATTTTCAAACAGACTTTTACCTTGTAAAATCTGTAAAATGAATTTACTGTATTTTTTTCAATTTCCTAAAATCAACTATCACTTATAAACCTTTATACCATTTACTTTCTTTATACACACACACTCAAATCATGTTAAACTAACATTTCTTAAATGAAATATATAGACTACATATATTCAAACAAAATTGCATGCAAACACAATCTATGTTTAAACCTTTATAAAAATACTTATACAATTTCATATTTTTGTTTTTATTTATTTATTTACTTAATTACTTTAAATTAGACATGACATTGAGGCGCTATTACCTAGAACAGTTTACTTACAGAAATAGTGGTATACACTAATATATTATAAATTTCACAAGACATAGTAAAGATATTTTTTTTTTGCTACAGTTAGTCATTCAATACAATTTGTTCATTAAGAACTTATCATATGTACTGAACTGATGCAATGTATCTTATGTAAATAAATTAGTTTAATGGTTTTAAAGAAGGCACTGAGGATTTCAATTAAAAAAATCAATATCTAAATTAAAAACAGTGCTATATACAAACAAAGCTACTAATTTGAAGCTTTTACAATTGCAGTAAAGACCAGTTTCCTGAAAAGAAGCAGCCAAATTCGAAGAAGAAAGAAAAACTAAGAAGTTACCTGTTAATTTTAAAAAAAAAGTAAGTAAAATATCACCATAATATTTGTATTATTAATCAAATATACTATAATGTTAATACGAGCTATTTCGGTTTCTAAAAATAGAGATTTTGTACCATTTTGTCCAAAAATTTCCATGTCTTAAACAGCGATTTACAGCCAGAATGACCCACACATTTCTATTTTTGGACACACAAATTACCCAACTGAACCACTACAATTTTCATATTATAGAACAAACAACTGTTTTAATTGTATACATTAGATTTACTATTTGTACTTTTCCACACCACTAGCTTACTTTTTTTTTGTCATCTGAACCCCAGTTTAGTAACACATACATTCAAGAATACCTATCCCTACTAGTTTTAGTTCCCAATGCACAATCACACACCATTACATACATCTTTATCATCTTACTCAAACACTCATGCACACAACACCCCAACCCATATCTTCTTTATTTTTTTCAACAGACTCTAAAGAATGCCTACCAAAAGTCAAGTCCGTAGAAAGCAACGCAAAAGTAGAGCAAATGAAAATAAAGGTGTCCAACATAAGCATCCATCTCTAGCAGAATTTGTAAAAAAAGTTGAAACAAAACAGCTAATACAATCATTTAGTGAAACACAAGAAGTTTCAAGTACAACAACTTTGCTTCCTCTATCAAAATGTAAAACAAACCAAAAAACAATTAACAGAAAATCAGCTATCAGTACAGATAAAACTACTTCTTCAAATTTTAATATAGTGCAAAGTAAGCATACCAAGAAAAGTATTTTAGCCAAAATATACCGTCACAAAGTCCTTCAAAATCTTATAAAAACAGGAGAGAAATCAGGTTCAAAGCTTAAAAGCTATCATAGGAAATTAATCTTAGAAGCATTGATGGACAGTGCAATTCTTCTCAAAAGAAATTTATTTATTTTACTGTTAAACAAAATTAAACCACTAACAAAACTAATAACTAAATTACAAAAAAGACTTCTCAATAAGCAAAATATCAACAGAAAGAACTTCTTAAGTATCAGCGGAGGTGAATGGAATCACACTACAAGCACAGAACCATATTTTAATGAAGAAGCGTACAAACAAAAGCAAACGAATACAATTGCCATACATAGCAGTGGTCGATGTTATGAAAAAGTGAATAATACCATAATGGAACAAGAAGTACTTCTTACAAAAATATGCCCTGAAAACTTAGAATTACCCCTCCATTCAACTGAATCAGAACGTCTAGTGTACAAATGGCCATGCACGTCAATGTATAACATTCCCAAACAATGTTTCAAATCTTTACGCCAATTCCTCAATAAATATGTAAAAAGCAAAGACAAAATCAAAATTAAATTACTGCAAAATATAGATACCTGTCCAGTGCGCAAGTACACAGGACTACAAGGACATTCATTGGCCTGCATTACAGGACCTACTTGTAAAACCACTTTCCATGATATCAAAAGGATATCACCACATCATTCAACTATAAGAAATCTAGTCTATAAACTGTACTATGCTAAAAGTCCTGCTTTAGCACTAGCAAAGTTAAATAACATCCTTCTACATGGTACAGCAAAAAAGACCTACTTGAAGAAATTCACTATATCCAGAAAAAATATTTTGGAAGTGAAAGCCATTTACAGAATGAAATAGCTTTAAACCAATTAAGCAACAATTCTACACATGGCAACCTTTTGCTAAACACGTACAAAAAAGAAATACTAAAATTTAAAAGTACATCAGCTGAAGTACCAAACCATGTATGTGTATGTTGCCGTAGAATTTGTTATAAAAGTAACACAAAAACTGTGGACCTATCATACAAAATAGAAGACAATGAAGATTCTAAATGGTTTGAATTAGCTCTCTACCTTGTAGCAGAATACAAATATGAAATAACTGAGCCCTTAATACTTTGCAGTTATTGCACTACAAAACTTGACAACAACCAAACTCCTTCACGTTCTATCACAAATAATTTGGAATTATACCCAGTACCAAAACCTCTACAACAACTCAATTTATATGAGAGCATCATAATTCAAACAGTACACCCATTTCAAGCAATAATACACCTTCAACCAAAAACAGCAAAATTACCTCCCTCTGAATTGGTAAAAGGCATTCGTGGAAAAATAGTTTATTTACCATTAAATCTAAAAGAAAATGTGCATACTCTAGGAGTGCAACGTCCAATGCAACAATCTTTAATTATGTTAGTAAATGGAGTACTTACAAAAGACAAAAAAATATGGCAACAGCTGGTAGATTTATATAAAGTTAGACAAGCCTTCCAATATCTTAAAGTGAATAATGAATATTACAAAGAAATTAATATTGAAGAAAACTTGAAAGATACAACTGAAATAATTCAAGAAACACAAGAAGCTGGTCAATTTGAGCTACTAGATCCTGCTACAATATCAAATACTTTAGACCATTATACAATTCATCCTTTGCACTGTAATGACACCGTACAAGATGTACTGGAAACTTACCAAATGCGTCAAACAAAAGGATCGCCAATCAGTATATGGGAAAAAAGTATAGAAGCACGTGCTTTTCCTCTACTCTTTCCTACTGGCAAAGGAGGAAGGTATGATGATAGACCTATTCAAATATCAGCTTCAGAATACCGCTCATTACGGAAGTATTCTGAAGATCCCAGATTCAGACAAAATGTGGAATACATATTCCACCTACTCTTTGAAAGTGAACTAGCAACTTTATGTTACGGAGTTGCACACATATTAAAATCAGGATCACACTTTCAAAATATGACAGCTACACAATTATTAGAGAAAGTGCAACAAAAGGATGAGGTTTTACAATCAAATATTACAAATCTATTAGCAAATATGCGTGGTACTAAAGAGTACTGGTTTCGACGTCATGGAGATGTACATTGTATGATCAGAAACCTTGGCCCACCCACTTGGTTTGTTACATTAAGTTGTGCAGAATATGCATGGGAAGATTTACATGATTTCCTACGCATATCAAATAAAAACAAAACAAACATTGATATTCTAACACCTGGAGAACTTTGTTCTTTGGATCCTGTTAATGTTTCAAGATATTTTCACCATCGCTTCATTGCTATGCTACATTTTATTTGTAATAAAACTGTTCCTCCCCTTGGAGAAGTGCAACACTTCTTTTGGAGAAAAGAATACCAAGCCAGAGGAGCACCACATATCCACATTCTTTTATGGATTAAAGATGCTCCTAAATTTGGTCAAGACAGTGATGCCACTGTTTTACAGTTTATTGAAAAATATGTCACTTGTTAAATTCCATCAGAAGCCACAAATAGTGATCTTCGTGCACAAATTTTAAAATTTCAAAGACACAAATGTGGAAAATATTGTCGTCGAAAATACAAAAACAAAGGCAAATACTACACCAAATGCCGATTTGGTTTCCCTAGACCAGTTACAAATACAGGTCAACTAAACAACCTCATGTCTTCAGTTAGACATACTGTTAAAGGAAAGTCACCTAATAATACATATTACATAAAAAGAAAAGAAGAAGAAAAATATATCAATGATTATAATGCAATCATTGCCCACTTATGGAATGCAAACATAGATGTGCAGTACATTGCAGACAATTCTACTGCAGTTGCACGATATGTCACAGCATACTTAACTAAAGCAGAAAAGACAGAGCTCCAAGACCTCTGGAATGACCTGTCATCAGATAAAACAGTATCTCAGAAATTATACAGCTTGGGCATAAAAATGCTCACCCATAGAGAATGTGGATCTTATGAAGCAGCTGATCATTTAACTGGTACTTCATTGTATGGTAAATCTGAAAATATAGTATGGCTAAGTCTTGGTCCAGCTAAATCTAGAAAAAGAGTTCTAAAATCATATGAAGATATAGAAACAATAGCCAAACATGATCCCAACAGCCAAGACATTTTAAAAAACAATTTATTGGACACATACTACCCAGACAGAAGTAATACTTTGGAAAACATGTGTCTATACCAAATAGCCCAAAACTACACATACAAAAATAATATGAAACCCGATGAAAAAAAAGGTAAATATAGAGTGACAGACTGTGAAGGCAGCTTAGTTAAACTCACTAAACCAAATTTAATTAATCATATCAAATTGTCATTGAAGACTCCTCAACATAAAGAAGTATGTTACATGTCCCTGCTACAACTCTTCAAACCATGGAGAAAAGAAGAACAATTACTAGATAACTATGACTCATATGAGGATGCTTTCAAAGCAAATGAAAGCACTATAACTGATGTAAACTTTACACAGTACAAAACAATGTTGCACAATGAACAGCAACATGAAGAACTCCAAGCCCAACTAGATAAGGATACTCCTGACAGTAGTCAACCTTCTGTAACAGGAAGCCAAGAACCACTGGGAGAACCACTAATAACAAATGAGGCAGAATTAGCTATGATAGAAGTAGAAAACACCATGTGTCAGTATGAAGATAAGGAAGACTTAACTATACTACAATCAAAACTAAACAATGAGCAAAGTAGCATTTTTCAAGAAGTAACAAAACAAATTGCACATGGTGTAAAACATGAAAATAAAGAATGTTCCTGCCATAATTATAAACCTATACTACTGTACGTCAGTGGTGAAGCTGGTTCTGGCAAAACATTCCTAATCAAAATCATTAGTACGTTCCTTCAACAATTGACAAACAACAAACTGTCAGCTGTTGTCACTGCCCCCACAGGTTTAGCTGCCTACAACATAGGTGGTGTTACATTACACCGATTACTACTATTACCAGTAGAACACCAGAACAAATTAGACTATTACAAACTTTCTGCAGAAGCTGCAATGGAATTACGCAGAGTATTGAAACAAATGAAAATGCTACTAATAGATGAAGTGAGAATGGTCTCCAACCTGATGTTAGCTTTGATTCACCTCAGATTACAAGAAGTACTCAAAACAGACTATGAAGAGCTCTTTGCAGGAAAACACATTATTGTTTTTGGAGATCTGCTTCAATTAACACCAGTAAAAGGTGAACCTATTTTTAAAACATTAGTGCACAAACTCTGCCGTAAAACTGTTGTCAGCATTGGAAATGTCAACCTTTGGCAACATTTCCAATACAGAGAATTAACAGAAAACATGCGCCAATCTGCAGATCTAACTTATGCCAACATTTTAAAAAGTTTGAGAGTTGGTATACTTTCTAAAGAAGCAGAAGCAACTTTGAAAACCCGGCACATTAATGCACTTTATGGCGATAATGCATGTGCTACAGATGTTATGGAACAATTAGCCCACAAAAATGTCAATTGTATGGCCTTAATGCCAACTCTTGCAAGCTGTTTCAAATTCAATGAAATCATGCTAAGTAAAGAAATGCAACCAATAATGGAAATTAGCGCCACAGACAAACTAGATGTACATGGTATGACACTACCCATGTGTGACCAAGCCACAACAAGACTAAATAATTTAGAAAAATCAATCTCAAACACAGCAGGCTTAGAAAAGATGTTAAAATTATCCTTAAATTGCAGAGTAATGCTTAACCGTAACCTTGACGTGGACCAAGGACTAGTTAATGGAGCACTGGGTACAGTTGTTGGCTTTCAAACATACCCACGTGACAACAAAATTCAGTTTGTCAATATACTCTTTGACAAACTTTCAGAAGTAAAACGGATAGGACGCTCAACAGCTAGATTCCTTCTCTTCAAAGATATGTATGTACGCAGAGAACAATTTTCTCTAACTCTTGCATACGCAGTCACAATTCATAAATCACAAGGTCTTACCCTAGACAAAGCAATGATAGATATTGGTAACACAGTCTTTAAAGAAGGCATGAGCTACGTAGCACTATCACGCTTACGTACACTTGACGGTCTATTTCTAATCAACTTTGATGCAAGTAAAGTAAACGCTGATATTCCTTGCATTTTAGAATATAATAGACTTCGCTCACTATACACTCCCCATCTAAACACATATTCTGTTCCACAAAAACTAAAACGTTGTAAAAGAAAACTAAATCAAACAGAAATGCAACAGGACGTCACTGCAAATCCTCCAAAGAGAGTAAAAGAAACTAATACTTCATCAAGTACCACAAACAAAAAAGAATCAATTAGAGAAAGTAAACCAGGTACTTCTTTAAAGAAGGAAGACAAACTCCAAAAAAAAACAGTTAGATACAGAACTACCTGGACCATTAAAATTCTCAAATATAGTTGGTGTAAGTTGCTATGCAAATGTAGCAATGAATATTCTATTTCAATTACCACCAATTGTTGACAACATTTACTCACACAGTACAGACCCATTGTGTTTGCAAATGTTAGTACTTCACAGAAATGCAGCAAACAATCCTGACAACACATATAGTGTTTTTGGAATAAGACGACAATTGGACTACTGTGCTGGAATGGTGAAATTCACTATAAGCTCACAGGAAGATCCACACGAATTTCTAATGTACTTACTACAAGTACTGGACAACAAAAACATACCTATAAATGAAATCTTTCAGATTTCATACATGTGGAAACATACATGCACTCTCTGCAACAATGTGACACAAGAAGAAATCCCCAACGAACGCTTCATATATATATCAATACCAAATTGTGAATCCATTCCATTTCAGCAACTTGTACAAAATGCAAACCATGGTAGATTATGCTCTACCTGCAATTCAGATAATCGCTCCACGTTAGTAATACAAACACATAGTAAATACGTAATACTAATGCTTCTACGTTACCATGCATATGGTACCAAAAACAACTGCAAGCTGACTGGATTCACACATGGTCAAATATCACTTGGTAAGAAAACCTTCACAACAATAGGTATAATCTACCACGCAGGAGCCACAACCAATTCAGGGTACTACACTGCATACATAAAAAAGAAATGTGGATGGTTTGAATGTAATGATAGTACCATTACTCTAAAGCAGAGATTACCAGCAAATCTTACAAACGCTTATTTGATGTTACAAAAATATAAACTGTTAGAATACTCCAAAAGCTATCTAACTGCTCAAAGATTCTACAACAACTAATCAGATAAATGAATACCACTAAATTAGACCAAAAAATACACAGTTAGAATGCGCCAATTGGTATCTAACTGTCCCAAAATTATAAATTTGTGTTAAAATAATATAAACTGCTAGAATACTCCAAAAGCTATCTAACAGCTCAAAGATTCTACAACAACTAATCAGATAAATGAATACCACCAAATTAGGCCAAAAAATACACAGTTAGAATACGCCAATTGGTATCTAACTGTCCCAAAATTTAACAATATCCAAATAGGTAAATCAAAACCACTAAAATATATTAAAAAAATAGACAGTTAGAATATGCCAATTGGTATCTAACTGCTCCTAAATTTTATAATATCAAAACAAATGAAGAATCTGTTACTGCTCAAAAAAAAATACAACAAAGCAAAGTATAAAGCATTAGCCAGAAACAACAAGTGAACACTGAAAACAAACAAACAAATAAACTGTAGCATAACAGAAAAATGTTTTTTTTTTAATCCAACATGGATTTTTTTTTCTCCCACAGACCCAATGATTTTAGCAACAAATACAGAAACTGAGCAAATTGCACAGTACTCTGATTTGTACTCTACTAAATATGAGGGTCGAAAAAAAATAAAAGTATATTGCTTATACAATGTAATAAGTCATTACAAAATACTAATACTTTCTTTTATCACAGAAATGAAGAAGAAAAACATGGACTCCCATTACTAGACCAAACAGTAAGTATACAATAATAAGGACAACCATATCAGCATATCACATCCATAGTATCTAATACCTTTGTTCCTTATACATTTGTTTTTCACCCAAAGTTATAAGCAAATATGAATGTGATATGCTGCGGTGGTTGTTGCCAGGGCATACAATCTTGGGTGCATGGCCAAATGGCCATGCACCCAAGACTCTATGCCCTGGCAACAACCATCGCAGCATATCACATCCATAGAGTCAAACATTTCAACTATGATCTATGGGAAACTTTTAATGTCCGCGAACAATGTGAGTGTTCTTAGAACACTTTGAACTTGCCAGCGAACAATACGGACACCGTTTTCAGGACACTCCCTACGAACATTTCAGAACAACGCGATAGTTCTTACAACACTTTCAACTTAACAACGAACAATACGGACAGCGTCCTAAGGACACCCCCTACGAACATTCCAGGACACCAGGAGTGTTCTTAGAAGCGTCTTCAGAACACCCCCATTTTGTTTATTTGCGGACATTTCAGGACACCGCGAGTGTTCTTAGGACACATTCAACTTGACAGAGAACAATACGGACAGCGTCCTCAGGACACCCCCTACGAACACTCCCCGGACACCGCGAGTGTTCTTAGAAGCGTCTTCAGAACATCCCCATTTTGTTTATTTGCGAACATTTCAGGACACCGCGAGTGTTCTTAGGACACATTCAACTTGACAGAAAACAATACGGACAGCGTCCTCAGGACACCCCCTACGAACACTCCCTGGACACCGCGAGTGTTCTTAGAAGCGTCTTCAGAACACCCCCATTTTCTTTATTTGCGAACATTTCAGGACACTGCGAGTGTTCTTAGAACACATTCAACTTGACAGAGAACAATACGGACAGCGTCCTCAGAACAACCCCAACAAACATTTCAGGACACCGGGAGTGTTCTCAAAAACGTCTTCAGAACACCCCCATTTTGTTTATTTGCGAACATTTCAGGACACTGCGCGTCTTCTTAGAACACAATTAACTTGACAGAGAACAATACGGACAGCGTCCTCAGGACACCACCTACGAACACTCCCCGGACACCGCGAGTGTTCTTAGAACAGTTTCACTTTGCTTGCGAACAAAACGGACACATATTGACTCCTTAGAACACCCCCTAGTCAGTTTATTTAGAACATTTCAGAACACCCATGATGGCCGCAAACAAATCGAACACAAAAAGAACGTCTAACACATAAAAAACACAACTTTCATCCTATCTCATACACTCCCACCCTCCCCAAACACTCCTACACACCAACACACTCTACAAAATACACATTTTGAACAAAGTTTCACCGCGCTGTCCGGGGACGTCCGCAAATCCAATATGGTGGGCGCTACCGAAAAATCTGACGCGCTTCACGCTCCACGCCGTCCAATCAGCGAACACTTTGCATGTCCGCGAACATCACGCAAGACGATTGGCCAATCAGGACACTTTCCGCGGAGCGAACAGGGAAGTGTATCCGCAAACCGAACACAGATATCACTAATTTTTTTTAACCTACTTTTTGGTCATTTTAAAAAAAAACTACTGGATGGATTTTCACCAAATTTGCAAAAGCACGCTTTCGGGACCAAGCCGCTGCTCCTGGTCCAAATTTGGTGGAAATCCGTCCAGCGGTTTGGGCTGTATGCGCGAGCAACATTTTTTTCCATTCACTCTATGGAGAGTGAGTATAATGTATACAAATATGAGCATATAGAGGGAAGGTAGAGTAATAAAAATAAAACTATGAAAAAGTGCTGATAACCATAATGATTATCTTCATGCACAGAAAGGATTGCTCTCTTTCAAGCCTGTATCTTCCGCTATGTACATGTTTCATATGATGTGACAGGACCCTAAGTCTACAAATATAGTACCTTTTCAATTTTTACTTCCTGACTGTTAGTGAAGAAATCTATGTGGCTTCGATATGTCAGTAAAGGATAAAAAGGGAAAGCCAGCCATGTGATGTCATCAGTTATGTCATCAATGACATTTGTGATGTCATCTTTGATGTCCTGGGTGTTAGTGTTAGCAGTGCACGGTGGCGCGAGTTATGGTTGCTTATGTTACCATAACTGGCGAATTTCAGGAGTTTTTCGGTTTTACTTTGAGCCATAACGTCCCTTTAACAACGTTTTTTCACTGAATTTCATAGGTTTTTAATAGCGCAACTTAACCATAACGTCCCTTTAACAAAGTTTTTTTAATATCACGCAAACAATATACAAACATGGCGTGCAAAAACCAACTTCTACAGATGGCTTTACACAGAATGTTGCAAAGTAAGAATTTATGCTCGTTCACAGTGAAGGTCAGCTGCTTCCACAACTTCTACAGATGGCTTTACACAGATGTTGCAAAGTAAGAATTTATGCTCGTTCACAGTGAAGGTCAGCTGCTTCCATTTTTTTCTCGGGCCCCGGAGAGGCTCACGAAGCGGACTATAAGGTTGTATTGTGTTTTGACCTTGACAGACAGAGATTGTGATGAAAGACTTCTCTTGAAGGAGTGTTGCTAAAACGTAAGAGAAGATAAAGATGAAATTTCTGAAACGAAACCACTTTTACATATTATATCACTATACGAAAGATCGTTGGCACACGCGGAGTCGTATTTTGGGACTGCACCACTCGTAGACAATGGAAATTGCAATTGTACTGTAAGTAACCCTTTAGATTACTTTATACCAAATATAATTACAATAGCGTAGCATTAAAGACCGCTCAAGTTGAACTTGTTCGTTGAAAGTGGCATAATGTTTTCTACCTCGCACTATCACCGCCGAATTGATCCCCTGTCGTTTAGAGGGCTCTGAAAAAGGCAGACGACACACGGTGGGTTAATAGAAATAATTTAACCGGTCTATAGGCGGTCAAGCGCTCTACTCGCTGTGCCACTTCACTGTAGCCTGTCAAGTGGCACAGCGAGTACAGCGCTCGCTTTGACATCCGTGCACAGCTTGCTAACGCAAGTTTGAATCCCGGCAAGGCGAAACTCAGCTTTTCATCCTTCCGTGGTCGATAAATGAGCACCACACACCGTGGTTAATAATAAGCACCGCTTACATACCTCACGGTTCTTAGCCCTATATGAATGGGAAAATATTATTATTTTATTATTAACATACTCTGTTGCACTATCTTCCATAGCAAATAGTTTCACGCCCTAATAAATAAAATTATGATTTTTAATGAAGATCGGCTGATGAGACTAATTTATGTTTTTTAAAACAGGTGCGTGGCCCCATTTTGTCTATGTCACGATTTACAGACTCCAGCGGATGGGGTCTTCAACTGCCAGGTGCAAGTCCAAATATGCAACTTCATGACCCTCACCATTTTATGGGACAATCGCCAAGGACCAATATGCCCTTACGCAGTACTAGCGGCTACAAACAACATACCAACCAATAGGGTGGTCTAATGGCTCGTTGTTGGAGCAACCTTCCGATTATCAGAGCGACCATTTACTGCTTTTATCATAAACCAACAGCCTACCTACCGCAAAGGAACAACGCGTGGCTCCAAATAAACTTTTGCTGATCGACAGCAGAGACAATAGCAAATCGCTGAATATTCACTAAACATTTCATGTGAAATAAATGTACTTTACCAAATGTACAATCCTGCTGTTTACTTTTAAGCCACAGTTTCATATTCCGAATTGTGGCGCACTGAGTTGTAAGCTGATCTAACACTGTCTGTACCGCAAAGGAACATCGCATGTCTCAACATGAACTTTTGCGGATCGACAACAAAGACAAATGCAAATTGCTGAATATTCTCTAAACATTTGATGTCAAATAAATGTACTTTACAACATTTACAATCTTGCTCTTTGCTTTTAAATCACAGTTTCATATTCCGAATTGTGGCGCGCTGTGTTGTGACATAATGTGTGTTGTCTTCCGGGTTCTGTGTAAAGTCGCGTAGTACTGGAGACGACTGGGCGCGTTTCATTACGCACCCTGTAACGTCACGGAGAAAGGTGGGGAATATGAATGCTTTGATAATATCAGGCTTAGGGGCGGGAGATATGATTTAGTGTCGCAAAAGCAAGTCAGCCAGGTCAATAGCGCCAGTCATAGGATTATCACATAATGTCGGCGCACACCAGCCGGATTTATCGTTTCTTTAGTGGACAAAAAGTCAGTTGACGCCCCTAGGAAATTGTACTATTAGCGAACAAAAGGAGTGCTCTTAAAACACTTTCACCCTGACAACGAACAGTACAAACAACGTTCTCAGAACACCCCCATTTTGTGTAATTGCAACCATTTCGGGACACTGCGAGTGTTCTTAGAACACATTCAACTAGACAGATTACAATACGGACAGCGTCCTGAGGACACCCCCAGTTTGTGTATTTACAAACAATTAAGTACACAGCGAGTGTTCATAGCTCATTTTTACCTTCCTTGCGAACAAAAATGACACATACTCCGTCCTCTAAACACCCCACCATTTAGTTTATTTACAAAATGTCAGAACAGCCGTGTTCTCCGCGGACAAATCAAACGCAACAAAAAGGTCTAGCACATAAAAAAACAAAACATTGAACCTATCTCATACTCCCCCACCCTCCCCAAACACTCTTACACACCAACACACGGCACTAAATACAATTTTATATCCACGTTTCACTGCGCTGTACGCGGTCGACTGCGAATACAAGATGGCGGGCGCCACAGAAAATCTGACGCGCTCCACGCCCCTCGCCGTCCAATCAGCGAACACGTCGCATGTCCGCGGACATGACGCAAGCCCATGGGCCAATCGGGGTGCTGTCCGCGGAGCGAACAGGGAAGTCCGTCCGCGAAGCGAACGCAGATATCACTAATTTTTTTGCCTTACATTTTGGTCATTTTTAAAAAAAACTACTGGACAGATTTACACCAAATTTACAAAAGCACACTTTTGGGACCAGGCCGCCGCTCCTGCTGCAAATTTGGTGTAAATCCGTCCAGCGGTTCGGACTGTAGCCGTGCACAAAGTTTTTTCCCATTCAGTCTATGGGAAAAAAAAAGTTTTGGGACCCCCCTTATAACTTTTCCCCCCCTGGACGAATCCTCACCAAACTTTGCAAAAAAATTCAGAGTGACTTTTTTTGCACAGTTTGGTGGGGATCCGTCCAGGGAGAGCGAAGTTATAAGCCGCCCAAAAAGTGCTCTTCCTATGGAAACAGCAACTTAACCATAACTACATGGCCACTACCGTGGCCATGTAATATATATATATATATATATATGTCTATATATTTATATATGTTCCTCTCTCAAGCTTTTACAAATCTTTGGAGAAGTGTGAAACTAAAATCTAGATATGTGTTTAAACATTTTTTGGAAAAGAAAAAACTGAAATAATCATTAAAAAAGCTGTTCATGTGAAGAGAAAATGGTTCATTTTTGTATTGCACAAACTTAAAAAGTTAATTAAGATGACCACACCATTCCATATTGAAAGAGTTCATGTACTTCCACGTGCCAACTTTTTTAATGTGTTTAGTGAAGAGTGGAACCACACTTCTCATACAGAAGATGTTTTAATGAGGAGAGTTACATTCAAGGAAATAATGTGCACCTTGCTATTGATGAGAGTCGAGGTACCTATGATGCCTAAAACGGTGTGATTTCTGAAAAAGAAGAAATCCTAAGGACTGTCAAACAAAAATAAAACCTAGAAAGCAAACTAAGGTATGGAGGTGTAATTTTTTGTGCAATATTGGTGCGTTTTCTTGCAAAGTCTTAAAGAGATATTTCCAAGTTTTGCACAAAAATAATAATGTGCAAAGATAGATCAAGATGCTACAGACAATAGATGACAGTGAGGTTTGGGAAAAAACAGAACTCTGGGTCACTTTCTAGCGTTTTCTGATAAAAGTAGATGTAAGAGTCATTTTCATCATATACCAATGCTGGCTGCACATCATAATAAAATGAGATATTTTCCAGTTAAACTGCATGAGTGCAGAACACCAAGTATGTCTCTTGTACCTTTAAAGGAAATACTTTTGACAGGAACTGTAGAAAGTTTAGTTTCTACACTTCAAATGATAAATATAATACTTTTAAAAGATTGTGTGGAACTGATGATCCTATGCTTTCAAAGAATCTGATCTTCAAACGGTATAAAAATGTATTGCAATGCTTGAGTTGTCTTCTAGTGGAAGACCGACATTGTTTGTGTATCTTGTCAACGCACTTTTTATAAGTCTAAAGATCAACAAGAGTACATTAAAGGGAAAATTGAACACTGTAGAAGATGTTTGGGAACAACTGTATCTGTATTTGTTTGTAGAAGAATGATTTGATACAAATGAAGCACTTCATCTTTGCAGACACTGCATTGGGTTTTCTAATCGAAAAAGTATTGCCTCAACAAGTGTCTTGAATGAGCTGGAAGTGCCTGATATTCCTGTTGTGCTTCAAAAATTGAACAGGTTTGAAGTGATTGGATTGCGAAGTGTTATTATTAGATTGCAAACAAAGATGCAAAACTTGCCTACATAATCATTAGCCAAAGGCTCCTGCATGTCCAGGCACCCTTGCACTGCCTCTGTGCTCCCCAGCACTTAAGGGTCTGTATCTGCAACCCTACAGTACCTACTGTCTCCACTTATGAGCCACCTGCTGGCTGCAATTGTGAGTGAACTGCACTTCCCCTCTGACACTTCTCCCTTTCCCTCTTCTTGCACAATCTGAATGACTCAAGGTCTAGTAAGATTGTTATTCTGTCCTCGGTTTGTTCCCCCCTCCTTGTCTTGTCACACCTAGAAACACTTGTATACAGGTGCGTTATAAATGCCTTATCATATCATATATCATATCATATCATATCATTAGTGCAAGGATTGAGAGGCAATGTTGTTTATTTACCTCTGAATTTGCAAGAAAATGTGAACACTATAATAATCTTCTTTTTTTGATTTCACTTCAGGAGTAAAGTGTAATATTGCAGATTATTTCTTTTAGTAAATGGAGTTGCCACAAAAGATAGCAGCATTTGGCAACAGCTTATTGTGAGGAACACATGGTGACAACAATAAGACACACACAAGTGATCACAGTTCAACGGTGTTTATTTAACTGTATGCATGATGGAAAAATGCCTAATCTAAACCTAAATCTAATATGGGAACAAGAGTTGACCTTCAAATGAAAAAAAAGGCATTCCTTGTGGCGTCATGCCAAATAATAAAGGCCTACACTAAGAAACCAATTTCCAAACCTCACAACGAATACTTAAAGGGTGTGGGATGATTTTTTAAGAAAATAAAGAAGTGTTTGTAAATAATATATCAGGATTCGGTAGCTTGGCACTCCCTTCCCCACGTTTGAAGCAAGGGTAAGAAGGGAGCTTGGAACGTCAAGGGCCTGGGGTATTCACAAAACAAACTCAGATCAAGACCCTAAGGTGCCCCTTTTCTGGAGTTGACCCTTCAAAACTGATATTGTAATGGATTTTCAGTGATGACTTCACCCCTGGATCTCCCTATTTCGGGCTCGGACCCGTCTCGAGTGTTGGCCTCCCTCCTCCAGGCTCAGACCCTCTGTAACAAGAGGGACAGTGTACTTCTCCTGTCCTACGGTATCTCTTGGTTTCTTCCTCATTCGGGCTCAAACTCCAAACAACCAGTGGGACAGTATACTTCTCTTGTCCCCTCCTCAGCATCTCAATGTTGTTTGAAACAGTTTATAGTGGACATTGCTTGCCTTTGTCAGCACACTGTTTCTCGGGACTTTAGACTTTGTCCCTCCTCATTAGCACCCTCTTCTGGGTTCACTCTTGCCAACTTCATATTCACTTTCACTTGTAATGTTCACAGGATTCACTTTCCAATTTTACTTTTCATGGGATTCACTTTCCCCTTTTACTTTCACCATGAAGAATTTGATTCCCTTACTTTCTCAAGTTTGAAGATCAAAGTCTTTTTATTGTATGAGGATTTTACTAGACCTCCAGTATGACCACTTTGACCACTTCTGGTGGCTCTCTTATGGCTTTCTGGTTTCAGTAGTTTTGCTCAGATGGGGATCGACCAGAGTCTCTCGGAGCGACACCCACGTGGTCGCAGTTCCGCCTTCAGCTGCGAAGTGTTATTGTTAGATTGCAAACAAAGATGCAAAACTTGCCTACACAATCATTAGCCAAAGGCTCCTGCATGTCCAGGAACCCTTGCACTGCCTCTGGGATCTCCAGCACTTAAGGGTCTTTATCTGCAACCATACAGTCCCTAATGTTTCCACTTATGAGCTACCTGCTGGCTGAAATTGTGAGTGAACTGCACTTCCCCACTGGCACTTCTCCCTTTGCCTCTTCTTGCACAATCTGAGTCTCCCCTTAACACTTTTACAGTTCTCTCACAGTTCCTTGAAGTTAGGTTCAAACTTGGCACTTTGTGTTCTTCATTCAACACAGTCCGGCTATTATCGGTTCTCCCCCCAACTTACCGGCTGTGATGAACCACTTGGCTTTCTGCTTTACTGGAGTCAAGGCTAGTACCACTGCTTAGCCATCTCGTTATGCTGTGTGTCGTGCTTGGAGTGTACTCTCTTGCTCCACCTTTTATCCCTGTGGGGAAAGGAAAGGGCTGTCAGGTGTGTGTGGTTATCACCTGACTCTGCCTGATCCTTGGGTTGGGACATGTCAGGTAAACAGTTTCATCATTATTCCGTTTTCTATCACAGTACCAAAAGGTGATTGTATTGGAAAAAGTGTCCTACAAGGTAGGATGGGGAAGGTTTGCAAAATGGACAAGAATGACCAGGATGCAGAACAGAACATAGGGAATCATGGGACCGATAGTATTCTGTCATAGGAGATTAGCGTTTCAAAAGATGACAATCATATGGATGCGATTGACAGGGTTTGCTGGGTAAGCTGAAATAGTGGGGTTTGTGACATGAACAAAGGGGATTGTGGGAATGTAGTGTTTTATCTGATTAGGTTGGGAATGCAGAAAATGATAATCAGAGGGATGTGAAGACAAATAATGGGGAGTATTTGAATGGAGACGGGTGAAACAATGATTCTGGGAGTTATGATTTTTGGGTTTAACTGAACTGGGTTTGGGACCTTGAAGCATTATGTACAGAGAGGATGTTGGATCGGGGCAGGAAGGATGGCAGATGCAATAAAGCCCATGAAAGCCTCAGATATCTCGCCCTTCTTCTCAGGCAAGATACCGCGTCTCCCTATGGGCATTCTCCTGAGCATAACCTAGGGCTGACCTATGCAGGTGATCTTTTCCCGCTCGTCTGCCTTTCGGGTCGGGATAAGAGAAGGTCCCCCCTTTCTTGGCCACCTGAATAAGAGACTCTTGCAGTTTGCTAGGTGAGATTCCCTCTGGTATTTCATGTTATAGATATTGGAAACAAAAACGCATTTGCATTTCTATTTGAGAACAATGATTTGTCCAAAGGCAGTCTGACTGTACCAGACTTGTCTAAGCTTGATGTTGAGTCAACAATCAAAAGCAGTAAAGATAAAATCAATTGTCTATCTGTTGCAGAAGGGAATAGTTTGTATGAACACTTTTCATCCTCTACACTCACGTGAAATCATGGGCAACAGTTTAGAAAAGTACCAAATGAAAACAACGAAAGTAAGTGTCTGGGAAACAGCTTTAGAAGCATGTTGTTTTGCTATGCTTTTTCCTACTGGAGCAGGAGACAGATTGTATGATCCTAAGGTTCCAATGTCTCCTTCAGAATATCAGTGAATTTTAAACATTATTTTATGCTGTTGTTCATACGCTTCAGAACGGAACTAGATTTCAAAATCTTTCTGCATGTGAGATCCTGCAATAGGAAAAGAAAACATGACATTTTAGAGGGTAAACTTACCAATATTCTTGCCAAAATAGAGGAACAAAAGAATATTGTTATAGGAGGCCCTCAGAGGTTAGATGCATGATCAGAAACGTAGGCCCTCCAACTTGGTTGGTGACTTTAGGTTGCACTGAGTATGGTCGGGATGATCTTGGACAGTGGATTTGTTAAAGTAATCCACAGAAAGAAGACACAGAACACATGGCACCAAGACAATTGTCTTTCATGGACACTGTATGGGTATTGCAGATCTTTCATCACTGATTTTTAGCCATGTTACACTTTATATGTAATAAAGAAAATGATCCACTAGGCACTGTGGAACATTTCTTTTGGAGTAAAGAGTACCAGGAATGTTAGACTCCATATATATATATTTATGCTGTTGTGGATTAAAGATGCTCCTCAGTTTAGTAAAACAAAGTGATGGCTGTGTGATGGAGTTTATAGAAAAATATGTTACTTGTTCCATTCCTGCTCAGCATGTGAATGCTAGTCTATTGAACAAGATGGGCAGATTTCAAAGGCCCTCACATGGAAAATACTGACACAGAAAAAATAAAAGTAAAGACTACTGCACTCAATGCAGATTTGAAATTCCTAGGCCAGTGACACCAGTTGGTCGAGCAAATAGTTTGATGTCATCTGTTCGACACCATGTTACTTGTAAGAGACAGAGGAATACCTATCATTTTAAAGGAGATAAGGAATTCCAGTTCATGAATGATTACAAACCTGGAATTGCTCAGCTTGGGAATGCAAATACTGATGTACCGTATATTGCTGATGATACAACAGCTGTTGCTCATTATGTTACAGCATACATGACAAAAGCTGAAAAGAGCAATGCAAAGTATGGGCAGACATATCAGCAGATAAAAGTCTTAGTCAGAAACTTCTAAGCTTTGGTCTTCAGATGCTCTCAAATTAAGAGTGTGCAAGCTTTGAAGCTGCAGATCGGCTAACTAATTTGTCTCTGTATGGAGGTTGCATTAATGTACTTTTATCAAGTCTTGGCACAGCTACTTCAAGAAATTGGGTAATAAAGCCTATGAGTGAATGTCAGCAGTTAGCTGAAACAGTACCTCACAGCTCAGAGATTCTGAAAACCAACTTGATTGATACATATTATCCAAATCGATCTGTAGAGTTGGAGGATCTTTGTTTATATGAAGTGGCAGAACGCTAGTCATATTGAAGCACACAGTGACAGAGGATGGTGTATAGTACATGGATGTACTGGTTGTCTAGTGAGACATGAGAAGCCAAGTCTCATCAATCACATGAAACTGCCTTGGCAAAGGGCAGAGAAAAGGGAATTATTTCATTTTTTACTTTTGCAGTTGTTCCTATTATGGTGTGCAGAGAGTGATTTGCTTGGAAGTTTGAAACTTCTGAACAATCATGTTTTTGCTTAAAAAAAAACTTAATTATATATCTAAAATGTGAACAGTACTTGGTAGTACTGGAAAAAGAACTACGTGAAGAAGGACTTTCGGCAGCTGAATCAGTAAAAGAGACTCCTGAGGGCAGTCAAGATTCTGCACCAGGAAGTCAAAATGTGCTAGGTGAGCCAATTATTCAAACTGATATTGAGCTTGCCATTGGAAGAAGTAGAAAATGCAATTCAACAAAATAACATTTTTTTATTGTGAATTAGTTTAACAAAAGAAACCATTTACACATAAAGCTTTCCAACATTCATCTTTTAAACTTAAGTCTTTCACTACAACATTTCATCTTAGCTCGATTCATCCTGCTTAAGAGCTATTCGTCGAAAGAGTCATCATCCATATTCTTTTCAAAGTATTTCCAGTACTGTGCAGCTGCCAGGTCTTATCAGGGAGGTTTGTCGTTCTGTAGAGACCATAGGAAGTTTATCCGTGCATATGTAAACCATGGATTTCTCCCTTGTATAAAGTCAATCCACCACTCTTTAGTTGTTTTTACATCAAAGGGGCCTTTACACTTGCTTAGTCATCTAGTCCTTTCTTGCAAAAGAGCGGGACATTCGAGCAGAAGATGTTGTGTTGATTCCATAACATCTGTTTGGCTACAGAATCTGCATGCCCCATTCATCATTTCTCTTTTCCCAGTATTCTGCAGGAATTTGTTAGTAGGGCAAACCCCCAGCCTTATTTTCATAAGGCATTTTCAAAAATGTTTTCCTGTTAACCGCTTCAGATAGTTTGGGACAGTGCCTCTTTGTTGATGTTCTATAGTTGCATTTTCTTGAGATTTATATGTTAGTCTCATTTCTCTTGTTTATATCCAATCTTGTCTCTTTGCCTTTTCTTTTACTTTGTTGGAATTGGCAATTAGTTTGTCAAGTGACAAATGTAGCTCAATTAACTGTTGGATCAAGCATTGCTTCCACTTCTTCAGTAGCATTGTGCTTTTTCCTTGTTCCTCTAAGGCTAAGATTTTATAGCCATATATTGGCTCCTCTGTTGAGATCTTGCTTAGGAGGGATAAAGATTTCCATTTTACCACCCCTTGCAAGCATTGCAGCTCTAGTTCTTTTCTTACTGCATTTATTGGAGTACATTTGGGCAGTTTTAGGATTGTCTTCCAGAAAAGACTTTCCAGTTTCGCCCATAATTTCCAAGTTAAATTCAGGCCTGCTTCACTCCCATATGTCAGAATTGGGATCACTTTTTGTATGTAGAATGAACAAACAACACCAGTAGTACATTTCCCGTACCTTCCATTCAAACAGAGTCATTGTGAGCATAACTTCCTGGCCTTACTGCAGAGTTCCGCTTCCCATTGTCTTTCAGCAATTGACTGCTTGAAAATAACGCCAAGGTACTTGATGGTTTTTATTATTTCCAATCTCTCTTCCCCAATTTTCCACGAGAATCTGTTTTCACTGGCCTTCTTCGTTCCTCCAATCGTTATTATCTTTGTTTTGTTTATGTTTATTTCCAGCTTATTTAGCACCATATAGGACTGTAATTCATTGAGCAGATGTTGCAGTCAATAGGTGTTCTGTTGACCATGACAATGTTGTCTGCATAGCACATCATTGCTAATTCACTATTATTTATATTTGGAAGTATATCTCTCTGTTAAAATGTCAATATGTCTTCTTTTTATACCTAGCCAGTTCCCCCCGTGACTTAATTCTAGCTGCTCCCAGATGGTATCTGGAGTTTCCCCTATTCCGCCATGTTAGTCTCAGGATGTTGTGATCACTGGTGTTTTGCAGAATTTTCTCAAATCTATGGACTTGATGGAGACAGTTCTTTAGAATTCATTTATAGTCAATTATTGACCTTAAGATCCTGTTCAACCAGGTTGGATTTCTCGTGATGTCGCCTTTACTTGACCGTTTAACATTCTTAGGGTATTCACTTCCGCCATCTGTATCCATTTTGATTCATTTGACTCACCATTTTCAACCTATCAAGGATTGGCAGGCCATGCTTGTTTTTACATTTTAGATTTAAGTCACCACATATGATCAAGGTTAGCAAGGGGTCTTCGCCATTTCATCTGATATTATTTTGGATATGCTTTGTAGCAGCTCATGGGAATTAATTCTGAGAGGGTTCCAGTAGGTGTTCATTGTAAGAAGTTTACTTTCAGCTCTGGTCTCTTGTTCTTGCAAGTAGATTACTACCCATTGTGCAAATGGATTCGGGTAACCGTTTTTAGTTACTGTGGTTCTTTGTTTTTTTTTTGTCTCCTTTTTGTGCCGGATTGATTACCACCTCAACATTTTCACAATGTAACGTTCTTGTAACCATGACTCCTGTAAGCATATTATCAATGCATTTCTCAATTCAGTCTTTGATTTGTTGAACAGATGGCTAAACCCCCTAGTGTTCGAGGAGATTAAGGAATCCTGTTTGCATCTGTTTATTTCCTTTTGCTAATTCATGTTATTATTGACGGGGGAACTTGCTACCCACAACCAATCCTCATCCTTCCCAGTAGAAGTTTGTTTCGTCTTTTTACTTCCTTTAGATTGCTTTTTGCTATTTAAATTCCTTATTCTGATCTTAATGTTTTTAAATTATTTTCATATCCTCTGCACTTTCATTTAGTTCCAACATTTTCTTTTCCTTTTTTTGGTTCCACTTTCTTGTTAACAATAGTGGCATTGTAACATAGGTCTGTGAGTTCATACCCTCTTCTTCTAAGCTTATCCACACTTTTTAATAGCTTTTTCTTTATGCCTTCTGCAATATGCAATATTGCTCTATTACTATATCCACTCTGTTCTCATCTTTATATTCGACGATCAAAATGTTCTAATGTCCTTTAGCTCCAATATGCAGTGTAAGAGGTGCGATTCAGATTTATTTCATTGTTTTCATTGATGATATTCTCAATCATCACCTTTGTATTAAGTTTCCCTGTATTTTGCTTGATGAGCTAACTTTTCCTGTCGGAGTAGATTTTTTTTGGCATAGTTTGCTGTTTTCTTTTTTTTTTCATTTAGCTCCGGTTGAATCTATGTTTTTCTGTAATTCAGCCCTCGTTTTCAGCTCTTCACTTTGCTTCTGTTTCTGTTCATCTTCCATTGTTATAAACAAGTGAGCTTCAACCACAGAGTCTTTCTCTTTTTCTTCCTCATCGTTTGACACTCCATAAGTTATATTTATTTCTGTATCATTCAATTCTTCTGAGGATATGTTTGAGTCCTCAGAGACGATACCTTCTATGACTTCTATTGATTTGATCTCATCAATATGAAATGATGCGTCATCTATTAAGTCATGTGATAACTCCCTCTCTTCACCTTCGGGGATGGAATCCATCTCAGCCATTTAGTTGGCACATTCCCTTTTAGTTTGCTCGTTGGTGCTTTTCTCTCACCAGTGCTCTTTGATTTCTTTTGCATGGTGGTATTAACCGGAGCCATTCGGCTATTTTGCCGAAGGCCCTCGAGCCTGACAATTTCATTTTGGGGCAAGCTTTAGTATTTTTAAATTTTTTTGTTAATTTGGCCCTTTCCATCTCTTTGTTTTGTTTTGACATATTTTGGGCTCCCATCAGCGCTACAGCTTTGGTCGGTTCCTCAGACCATTTTTGCTTTGCATTAAATAGTGGGTTATTGTTATCACCACTTGTTCCAGATGCCATTTTTTCTATCTCTTTCTTTTCAAACACCTTTACTTTTTTCTTGGGCTCAGAGCTAGGTTGTCGATGCACAGCTTTATCACTTCCTGTTCTCCCTACTTCAGTTATGTCTCGTGGGAACCTCAGTGTTGTCACTGCGGTCTCTGGAAGTCGAGACCTCCCTATACTGGCAGCATTCAGGCGTGTGATTGTTTCTTCAATTATTATTTTCTTGTGCTGCTGTGGTATCTTTACGATGGTCACATCCTTCTCATTTTGAACTGTCATTTTCAAATTTATTGCTTGCTGTCTTTGCTGGAATGGCTGCCTTGCAGGGATCCCGAGCGAGGTCATTAGATCTATGCTTTATCCCTCTCGCAATGTGTTGTGCTGCGTTAGCCTCTCTTTCTTTCCTTTTGGTTGATTTTCTGATCCATTTTAATGAGCCTATCAGAGCCTCCATCATAGTTCATTTTTCTGCCAGCTCGCCGGTAGCCAAATCACATAACCTTTGTAGCCAAACTGAGAAGGACTTGGCTTCTTGATTTAATTGCTCCTCTACTTTTTTAGCAAAGAGTTCTATCGAAATCAGTTTGGAGTGGAGTAGCGCAAGCATTGTTGTGTTATCTTTGACATTATCGTTGATGGTTTCATATAATTTAGTATATGGTGCTAGGGAGATAGTCAGAGCGGCCATTATGTTATTGTGTATCTGCATACCAGTCGCTACTGACAGATGGTTTTTGTCAATCGTTGCCATGCTTGCTTCCTCAGTGGGTGATTTTATTGCCCCCAAGCTCATTTTTTGGATGCAATTGTCTTTGCATATCTCCCGTTTCAAATGGGTTGTTTTCTCATCAGAGATCTCATGTTGTCTATACCTCTGGCCTAGTTCTCTCAGCAGTTGCAGTTCCTTCACTAGCAAATCGTCACCTTCATCACTAGCATGCCCATTCACCTCTTGTCTCCTCTTGCTTGCCTTCACTTGATAGATATGTTGCTCTGTATAGTCAACTCTGTACGTTTCCATGGCGTTACCATTGTTTCTCATGTTTTCTTCTCTGAACTTGGTGAAGATAATACCTCTTTTCTCAGTATTAGGTTCAATCTCAGCGTTATAGCTGGACATATCGTGACAAGTATTGTTAATTAGGGAAATTTGACAAGTGCTTTGTTTGTCTGCTAATGATCCCTTGTGTACATTTGGTGTCTCAACATTCTGATGTAAAATGCCTGAGCCGTACTTACTTTTTACCTTCATTCTTTTTTATGAAGCTTTGGCGCCATTTGTGTTCCATGATTTCCTCTGCTATCGATGTTTCATTTAAACCTAAGTATCTTTTATTCTGTCTCCTTCCAATCAGTTGAGTGGACATTTGGTTCCTTCTGGATTTTTTTTTAAATTAATCACTTTGCATAGCAACTCCTTCTATTTGGGAAGGCTGTTTGCTCTGATTCTGCAACTTCGGCTCAATCCAGAGATCTTCGGCTTCTTGACTGTTTAATGATCCTTCCTGTATATCGTCACCCAGTGTTGTATCATCGATACCTGAGCCATTAATTCTCTCTATCGTCTTCATTCCTCCCCTGATGTTGCCACTGTGAATTTTCTCAATGTCTCATGAATTCTCAGACAGTATAGCCCCCTTGGACACCTAAGACGCCTCAACCTGGTCGATGATTAATATCCTGATTCCATATGCTTCTGCTTATACTGTTGCCATTGTTGTGTCCACAGCCCTTGTTGTTGTTGTGTCTCCATGTCTGCTTAGTTAATTGTTCGTTTGAGGCTGTCTCTAGTGCTGAAGTAATTAGTGGTGCACTCTGAAGCTGCTTGTCGTGATCCTCCTGCTGTTTTATGCCAACTTCATTGTCTGTTTTACCAGCTCAGTTTTCTTTGCATTCACATTCGCATTCGTTTTGTCGGAACCACCAGGACAGTCGACCTTTGCTGTACTTTCCTGGTGTATATTTTGTTGCATTTCATTATAGACCGGCGGTGTCAGATCTATCGTCGTTTGTGTCTCTTCAGGGTTCCTGCCGGTCATTATATTGCCACTATTTTCCTCATTGGTATTTAATGGCAAAGCCACTGGTGATATTGATATGAGCGGTATTCCACTTGTGGTGGTGCTCACTTGATTGTCAGCAGATATGCTAACATTTGCCATTGTAAAAGTCATTTGCGACTTGGTGCATCCTTCCATCCCCCACTACTTCGGCGTCACTCTGTGGGTCAATAAACAAACCGATTTTGTTTAACTCAGCATCAGTAATATCAAGCCGGCTGTGATCATTATTGCTGAAGGAAGACCCCGTTGACACTGCTGCCTCCTTGACAGTGACTGCAGCTCCCGCCCCCATCGCTCGCTCAATATTAACATGGCTCACAGGCAGTCTTCCAGCGGATGAGTCACCTACTGAGCACCAACAACTTTGTGCCTCTGACAGAGGAGAAGAGGCATCACAGCAGACTTTCTCAGCTTGGGAGACGTGTGTGGAATGAGGCAGTGATTTACTTGCGTGTTTGGCCGACAGGCATGCTCCCGTGGGAGTTCCTCCTCCATGAGTCCTCCTAGAGTCAGACTGGAGTTTGACTGTACTCAACCAAGGACTCACACACAGTGCTACATGCCTAAAGTCAGTCTTTATAGGTAGTCCTTGCATTAAGGACAGTTTTGTTTTCCACATCCAAACGCATCCAAGGTAAAATGGTCTTTCCTCACTGTACACTGGAGTTTGACTGGACTCAACCACAGACTCACGCGTGGTGCTACATGCCAAAAGTCAGTCCTTATAGGCAGTTGTAGCAATTAAACACACTGTGTTGTTTTCCACATCCAAATGCATCCAAGGTAAAACAGTACTTCCTCACTGTACACTGGAGTTTGACTGGACTCAACCACAGACTCACGCTAAAGTTGCAGATGCAAATTATGATACAATAGCCAGTAATCTTAGTGCATGAATGTTCTTGTGTCCAATACAAACCTCTATTGATGTATGTTAGTGGACAGGTATATATTTTATTCATCCATTAAGAGATACAATACAAAATGTAACTGATCCTCTCTGTCATGTTTTGTAACTAGTCCAACAGGTTTAGCAGCATTCAATGAAGGAGGTGTTCCTTTACATCGAATTTTTATGCTACCAGTGGTGCATGATGATAAACTAGAATATCGGAAACCTCTATCAAGTGCAGCACAAGAAGTAGAAAAAGTTCTAAGAAAATGAAATAGCTTGATTGTAGATGACGTAAGCATGGTGTCTCACTTAATGCTAACTTTCATTCACTTATGAATGCAAGAGGTTTTGAAGACTGTCTATGACATTTATTTGGGAGATAAACATGCACTTGTTTTTGCAGACTTGCTACAATTAACTCCTGTGAAAGTTCAACCCATTTTCAAGATGCTGCAATCTAAGTAGAGTCTAAAAAACTATAGGGAGTATTGGTAATTTGAACCTTTGGAATTTTTTTGAATTCCAGGAAAATACCATTAATATGAAGCAATCTGCAGACTTAGAGTATGCAGACATGCTTACTAAGATTTGTATAGGTATTCTTGATGAGAATGTGAAAGCAGTCTTAAAGGGAAGATTGAGTTCTAACACGTTTCATGCAGATTGCACTGCGTCTAATGTCATATTGACTCTGCAGGAAAACAAACTATTCTTGTAGTGCTTTGATGTGTACACTTGCAGATTGCATCAAGTTCAACTCTGCAATGCTTCTCTCTGAGAAGCAAAATATTGTGAATATTTTAGATGGCCATTTATGCCATTAGAGTTAGATTAAAGAGCAACATCTCAATAGGTCCACTAGGGAATTCAATATCTAAAACAGCAGACCTAGAAGTAGTTTTAAAACTGTGTATCAATGCACAAGTAATGCTAAAGAGGAACATGAACGTCAAAATTGTGCTAGTCAATGGAGCAATGAGAAGAGTGATTGTATTTCATGCTTTTCCTTACAATACAAATATTGAACATATTGAATTAAAGTTTGATCATGCAGAAGAAACTCATTTGAATTCTTAGATCTCTGCACGTTTCATGATTTTAAGGATCATTTCTGATAACAGCACACTTTCCATTGTTCTCTGCATATGCAATTACTATTCATAAATCAAAAGGGTTGACTTTAGAAGCAGCACTTATTGACATTGGTCATACAGTATTCAAAGAAGGATTGTAATTTGTAGCATTGTAATTTGTAGCTCTGTCACATGTGAAACATATTGAAGTTCATTTTTCATAAACTTTGATAAAAGAAAAGAGACAGCTGACATTTCTTGCATTGAAAAATATAATACGTTACATGTACTGTATGCTCCTGCCATTGACCTTATACCTATACCTTTTAAGCACTAAGCAAGGGAACATAAAGAAAAGGTGAAACCACATTCAAATAAAGTAATTCTTCTTAAGACAAAAAAACAAGAGAAATCTTCGGAGTTGGAAAGTCATTCAAATATAACATACTCCTATTGTAGATTTAGCAATGAAACAAGAACTGGATGCTATTCTAATGCAGATTTGAGTATATTGTTTCAAATGACACCACTAATGCAAGACATAGCTTCAATAGCAGACATGCTGTTATGTGAAGAACTTTCATTTCCCAAAATATCTGTAGATAAAAGACCTCCCAATACACATTCAGCAATGTCAATCTGAAATGTATTAGCTGTCCACAAGGAAATCAATAATGTTTCCAAAATACACAGGAAGATAGTCAAGAATGACTATCTTCGATTTATTACTGCGGGAAACTGTTAGTGTAGATAGATATGCAGGAATTAGTTACAAGTGGACAAATATGTTTCCACAATTCAAGAAAAACTATTCTACTCAGGATATCTCTGAAAGATGTGTATACATTACTATCCCTAATCAGAATAGTGTGATTTTTTCTGATCTTATAACTAAAGCTTTCCATGACATGCAATGCAGTGACTGTGGTTGTAATTTACAGTCTACACTACAAAATCTAGATTTAATAATTATGCATTGATTAGTGTAGAGAGTAGGAAAATGAACCTGCCAGTAAGAATTTTTTGTAAATAGTCAAGTTTCAATTAGTAAGGAAACTTTAAGATGAATGCAAATATTTACCATGAGAGAGCATCCATTCACTGTGGATATTTCACAATGTAGTTGCGTACAGAGGTAGATTGGCTTGTCTGCAATTACTGTATAGTCACACACCAAGCAAGATTGCCAAAGAGTTTAAAGAATGCTTACATAATTTTGTTAGGACCAAAGTTTTCAAATATGTTTTATATTATATTATTGTATTTGCGTTTATTTTATTTATTTGTTATTTTTTTATATAGTGCCCTAGGCCAAGGCGCTGTACAAAACCAATTTTACAGTACAATAAAAATGAGCAGGTGGATACAATAAAATAATATAGATTACTGTAGACTCACAGTACAATTAAGGCAGAAGTGAGAATGTCTGTAGGGCAGAATGTAAGGTGGAGTGAAATGTATAGGCCGGAGGAGAGAGGGAGAATGGAGAACCTTCCAGTAAAGGGGAGCCATAAGAGGAAAAGAACAGAAACAAGAGGAAGCACAAGAGGGATGAGGAACAGTTAAAATAATGTGGGTTTAGGAACGAAGAGTAAATGAGGGGACATAGAAGGAAACATGAGAGGCAAGGTAGATAGGAGCAAGTCCATAAAGAGATTTAAATACGATGCAGAGAACATTGAATTTAAGCTGAGAGTGAAAAGGTAGTCATCAGAGAAAGGCTAAGGAAGAGGAAATGGATTCACAAATAGGTATACAAGAGACAGAGGAATTGCAAATAGATTTAAGGGGAGCTAGAGGGGAGACCAAAAAGAAGAACAGAAGTGTAGAATAATAAAGAGAAAATTAAGGAAGACATTAGAAGCTTCGTAGCACTGAACATAAGAAGGTGTCTAGCTTTCTGGATGTTGAAAAGATGAAAGCGGCAAGAATGAGATTTAATTGAGCAAAGGAAAGATTAATATCAAGATGCAGGCATTCAGAGAAAAAGGCAGATGCAAAAGGGTAAAAGAACAAATGGAGGGAAAATAGAAGAGGGGAAAAAAGAGAACGTCCATCTTGGATGGATTAAGGACAATAACATGGTCCGATATCCAAGTTCTGATCGAGGAAAGGCAAGCAGAACGTTTTGAATGTATATCAGACAAGAAAAAAGAAAAGGATAGAAAAAGTTGGGTGTCATCAGCATAAAAGTGATGAGAAAACCCAAAAGAAGAAATACTCTTAGCTTAAGGAGAAGTATACAAAGAAAAGAGAAATGGACCAAGGACAGAATCTTGCAGGACACCACGAAGTAGAGGAAAGGAATTTGAATGAACACCAACCCCGGAAACAGAGTTGTTGTGATTAACAAGATAGGATTGAAATCATGAAATTACAGAGCCAGAAAAGCCAAAGGAGGAAAGAGAAGGAAGAATTAATGTGTGATTCACTGTGTCAAAAGCAGTGGATAAGTCCAAAAGAATAAGAATAGAAGAGTGTTTTGCATAGCAGGCAGAAAGGAGAGAGTCTCAAATAGATAAAAGATCAGTTTCCTTAGAACGAAGATCTTGAAACCAGATTGAAAGTGAGGTAGAATAGAATTAAGAGTAACAAAGGAAGAAACCTGAGAGTAGAACATGCAACATTAAAGATTCAAATGGAACAATAGGCAAAGTGATTTTTCACAAAGTAGAGGATAGTTAATTGGGTGCAATATGAAATCACTATAAATGTATTGATTCAATTCTCAAGATTACATACATTAGAAGAAAAAACTGAATTCTGCGATCATCTACTTCTGTTGTATTGTGCAAAGCACTGTATACGTTTCTAAAATAAATGACATCTAACTACTAATAACTACTAATAAGAGTTTTATGGAAGGATTTAGATATATTGTGTGTTCCTTCTTATGTGTGTAGCTGGAAAGAATAAGGATGCACACAAGGTTTTCAAGAAGTATTACATTTCAATTAAAAATGAAAATAGCCTAGTTTAAGTGTCAGCTTGTTCAATCATTAAAGTTCTTCTATTTCAAGTGTGGACGTTTTCACATAGCTTCTGGAATGTGTTCTGTCATTACACTTTGGACCTTTTTTTGTTTTTTTTACAGTAGTTTACTGAACACTGTCATTACCTTTTATGTGTCTAGGTGGCCCAAAAAAATCCACACCAATTTGAAAGGAAGTGTTCTAATGACAAAATAGAGATAATTACTATATATTGAAATGAACTGTGATTTCACACTACACACACATTTCTGTGCAAACAGAAGTTTTACATAACAATTCTCATTTTTTTATGTCAAAGATGATGCAGAGATTATGAAAGGTCATTATTAACTTCTCATGTGGTGTGTGGCCAAGCCAACTATGCACATAGATTTCACTAGAAGTATTGAAATTACATTAAGTTTGTAGTGTAGCTTGTAGTAAGTGTTGATACATTTACACACAGGGATGTTTTTGTTGTCTAACTATTATTTGAAATAATGGTATGACTAGCGTTTTAAAAGGTTTACTCTCAAAATAATGTTACACGGTTGGCTTGTCTTCATACCTGTATTTGTAAAACTGAAGACATAGTTATGTTATACGTTTCGGTTTCCTGTTTAAGGTTGCATAAATTACTCTGCAAATTCGACATCATTTAATATTAAATAATGCTTGTGCAGAATTGAAACACAGCTTCAATGTATAGAGTTATTTCTTTATATTACTATTTCAATTTATTTTTCCAAAAATAATGTACTTAAATGCCTTTACATGTGCATGAACTATTGACATTGTGGGCAATTCTATTTAGAATTTGCTGATGCAAAAGCAAGTTTGTAGTTACCTTAATGCTTAGTGTACTTGAGGTAACCATGCAGTGTTTGCTCTATCTAAGTACACACTAGAACCTCTTCCCTTTAATAGTGTTATTCTTTTAATCTTTCTTATATCATAATCTTTATCTATTGGAAACTTAAGATTCTTAGCAAACATGTCAACAATCGATACTTTTAGAAAGTGAGAAAGAATACAATTTGTATATATATAATAATATAATATTTTAGATAAGAGAGTAGAGATTTTTCTCTCCAATGAAAAGTTGTTTTTCATCGATAAAATAATTGATACGTACAGCCTTAATTGGTTGAGTACTAGGAATACATTCAATATTCACATAGTAGCATTAAGAAAACAAAAATCAACATTCATCTTTTTATTTCTCTTATGAAATACATTTCATTCTGTTTCAGATATTTTGCAGTTATTGAACAAAGAAGATGACACATACAAAGACGATATTAGGTAAGATATTATGTATATCATTTTGTTCAATGTATTGGATTATTTCAGTAGTACTGTAGTAGTATAATGGCATGTTATAAAAAAGATAGTGGGGATGGCTGAAGCCCATGCATATCCCCCATAGCTAATGACAATGGCTAGTATGACAGGAAAACATGTGAGAATTTAACGCAACAAAACCCTGGAAATTCAGCTGAAGCAACCCCGACTTTTTCGCCCCCTGTTTCAGAGCCTATGACCAGAATGATAATATCACACCCAACATTACTGATGACATCACTAATGACATTACAACAGTAACCATCATTAAATATGGCCTTGAGCCATGGTCAGTCTGCATGGTCAAATATATTTTTAACACATGAATGCATACTAATCCTGGCCTTCAGTTATGGACCCTAACAGGCCACCGACCATACATTTTGCCTTTCACCAGTGGCTACATCTTTCAACTGTGTCAACTGCAGATTATATACACTAATCAGCCACTAGCCAGGAGATTTAGCACAATATTGGCCAGTGGGCACAACCTTTCACTGTGCCTACTATATATTGTAACATATAAATGGGTCACTAGCCATGGCCTTTGAATGTGAGAAGTTTGTATGCCTTTTGGCTATGTCCACTGTATATTTGAAAACACTAACATGCTACAGACTAAGCTATGGACTTTGGTTGTTTCCACTGAATATTATATACACTAACTAGCCAGTAGCTATGGTCTTCAACACAATACTAGCTAGTAGTCACAACCTTTGGCTGTGCCGACTGAATGTTCTAACATTTTAATGGGCACTAGCTATGGCCTTTAGCCAATGACACTGACTAAAGCGTTATATGCTGCTCACTGTATATTTTAAAACAGTGATTGTCTACTAGGCTTGGCTTTTAACCATACACATTGGTATTTTGGAATACTAACTGACCACTAGCTATGGCCTTTGGTGATGGCCAATGACCGCATCCTTTGTCATGGCCAAGTCCATGGCCTAAACTGTTATTATACTAATCAATGTTTTCATGAGCTAACTTATACACTGTGTTATGTCTAATGCCATTATTGATGTAATCAGTTAAATACAATGTAATTTGTGTTGTCACCAATGATGCAATGTGGGTTGTCATCAGTATTTTCCCACAGCATGTAATTAGTGATGTCATCAGTGATGTAATCTGTGGTGTCATCATTGCGGTCATATACTGTGTTACAGGGGCTTGAGGTTAAGGTGCCTTTTGCTGAATTGCCAGGATTTGTTGCATTAAGACTCATAATAACCTCCCTGCAAATAAAGCTGTCTTCTTGAATATATATATATATATTCAAGGAAAGAATTTTTGTTGCAGGGACGTTAAGGTGAGCAATACATTAAACAAAACCTTTGAAATTCAAGTAAAAACTTTGAGTTTTAGGGACGTTAAGTTGAGAACTTGACTCAACAAAATCCCTCAAATTCAGCCACCTTAACATTGTGGCCCCTGTTGCGCAGCCTATCACCACAATGATGACATCACTGATGTCATCACTGATGATATCACGAAGGACCGCAACTAAGACATAAACACATGTAAATGTATTGAGCAATCAAATACTATTTAAAGATTACTTTACTTTGTACAATATGGGCTTTATATCAATTTTAGGATGGTATTCACTTACAAGGACACACAGAAAGAAATATACATTTATGTACATGTTTTCAAGAAAATGTTGAATTTTCTAACTTCCTTTCTTTTCTATACATATATAAATTTAGAATAACCACGTTTTGTCAATACCCATGTTTGGAATCTTGACATAAATACTAATACATAGTTTTTCCTTGTTTTAAATCACTTCTCATGTCATTTAGAAAATGATATGTATACAAATGTTTCTTACAATAAAACAATTGAGTATGTGCATATGTTTATTTTAAAACATAGTAAATAATAAAGGTATCTTTCTAGATATTTCTAATATTGTTTTTGTAAAGGTATATACAGATTATAGTGAACATAGCAGTGTACTATGTATAATTCAGATATAAGCTTTTAACAACCTACTAAAAGTGAAAGCTACACATGTAGTGGTATGGTGCATGTGTAGTTGTTCAATGTTTTAAACAATGTACTCAATGTTATGAGCTATTCAATAATGCTGATATCACGTATGTAGAAACATATGGGTGGCCTAAATATGGGCAAATACCTAGATTGATCTTATGTCTGATGCCATTAGTTAAATAATGAAAGATGTCATATTTGATGTTATTAGCAATGTCACCAGTGATGTCATCAGTGATGTCATCAGTGATGTCATAAATGTCATCATTAGTGATGCCATCCATGAGGTCATCCATGATGTCATTGTTGTGGTCATACGCTGTGCAAGTGGGGGCATGCAGGTAAGGTGGCATTAGCTGAATTTCAGGGTTTTTGTTCGTTTAAGGTATCACCTTAACATTCCTGCAATGAAAGGTGTTTCCTTGAATTTCAAAGGTTTTGTTACAATCTATTGCTCACCTTAACATGCCTGCAACTAGAGTATTTTCCTTGAACTTCAAGGGTTTTGTTATGGCATAGATGCCATAGTTATGCCATAGAGTGTTCCCCACATGGCCAGTGGACATGGCCTTTGGCCACTACCAGCCCCTTGTTTTGTTTTTTTTAGGTTGGCAAGCTTGCTCAAGTATTTGGCTACTAGGATTTTACACAGATTGTCATTTTCCCAGTGCAGACGCTTACCTATACGACCACAAGCACTTGTTTCTTATTGGGATTTTGTTTTCCAGGGAATATTTCATAACAGATTGCTGGGTTTAAAAGATGAGCACCTTTTATATTTGCCAGCATATTTATTGGAACATTTCCGCTCTCAAGGTATTTCTTTAGAGTTCATTACTTTTTTGAAAGTCCATTGTTATTTTGTCTTGTGCAAATTCTTCTAAGGGGAAGGTCAATTGAACTACATTTGTATAATTCACTTTAAGATATATGTTCACGTACTGTACGTATATTCATGGGTGTTAGATTTTGTTTTTTGCTATGGGACAAAAATACCTGGGCATATGTGATTCTTGTAGCCAGTCATTTTATTTTTTTATTTTTATTTACTGTGTTACACTTTTATACAAACTTTTCACAAACAACGAAATAAAATATTGCGTGGCAATAAATCCCACATCATTATCAGGCATTTAAAGGAAATCACAAAAGTAAAACAATGATTCCGTAAGGAAGGAAATGAAGAAATGTCCACTCCTTCTTGAGCATTTCTCAATATATGATTACCTCCCAACCATCCTCACCATGATCGTTCTATAAATAATTAGGTCAAATCATTTAAAATGTCATCTTTCTTCCATATCCTAGTCAAGTAGATTACATATGTATTGTGGTTCCCACTAAAGTAAAGGCCCAGGTTTCTTCCATGATTAAACTATCTGAAAGAACTGCAGATAGTAAGGCCAGGCACAGGAGTGGCTGAATGGACTCGCACCATGTCAAGAGATGTTTATCAGATTCTAATTTGTCATCTCCACATAGGCGACACACCCTGTCCTCCCTCAAGAGGGGAAGCCATTTGCCCTCCAATTCCCATGTCCTGACATTGTGAAGTTGTATCTTGATGTAATCCCATACCAACATGTTCCCAATTAAGCTTCTCATGTACTTGGGGTATGTCCCCTCAACTGTATATAGTGAACAAGATCTGCCCCCTGTTCATTTGATGCCAGGTTGACAATGATCTGTTCTTTACTGAAATTGGTGAACATACACTTCATTTTTACCTTAATTAGTGTATTGTCTAGATCGGCTCTGTCCACCGCCATCCTAGGTAGCCACTGAGTTGTGATGGCCTAAATCATGGCAACGTGGCTATTCAGCATAAGCCTGGCCCTAGACCTCATAGCCTCACACATACGGGTCATGGAGTGTGTTGTTTGGTGCTGTGGCTAGGTTCCAGTATGTTAAAAGACAGCTAGATTGTATCTTCTGTAACATGGGCAAGATGTCATACTCAAGATAGATCCTTTCCTTTGGTGTCGAAGCGGGTAGCTTCAAGAGTTTCTTGAGCAATGTCCACTCAAGCTTATCCAACCTATCTAAGTGGGTCATAGCCCAGATGACCGTTCCATACATGATAGGGTAATTAATCTTAGTCTTGTACAGCTGTAAAATACTAGCAGAGTATCCCTCCCTCCTTTATTGGCATATGCGATGATACGACCGAAAGTCAATAGTGAAGAGGATCTCGCTATGTTGAAACAGATACCTCCTCAATTTGTGCCCCATCACATTTCCAGTTTATTTTTTAGGTATCTTTTGGTTTTGGAGGTGTTAACTGTTAACAAATTGAGATCTGAATATTTCTTCAAGTTACTCAACGCATTTTGGAAACCAATTGGAGTGAGATACAATTTGACTAGGTCGTCCACATAACCCAACCACTGGAGAATATTTGAATCTATTTTAGGTGGAGTAGTGGCGGCATCTTCAAGTGCACTTCCCACATCTGAGAGGTAAATATTGAACAAGATGGGAGCAATATATAGCCTTGTTTTAGGCCTTTGTAGGTGTTGGTCCACTGTTTGTACTCTAGTTTAAGCGTGGAGTAGAACTATCATCTGAAGGAACCCAAGACGTCTATAGTTCCCTGGACATTTGTGTTTACCCTTCTTCCAGACTGGAACAATGATACTGTCACGCCAGTTAGAGGGGATTGCTTGAGTGACTTCAATACTGCATATTAACATGTGCAGTGTATCTGCACAGATATTTGGGTCTAGCTTAATTAAGGAACTGCAAATGCCATCCGGTCCAGGAGCCTTGGATGACTCGCTTGTGGTAATAAACTTGCAGATATCAGCCAGGCTGTTCAGATGCTGCCAGTTGCTTAAAGTAAGTTCAGATAGTGGCACCACTGGGTCCTCCGCCCCAAATGTCTGTGCTATATGGAGCTCCCAAACTGGTTCTGAAACCCATTGATGACTCTGGTTCTAGCATTATGCCCATTGACTATACGCCAAAATGTTGTGGAGTCCTGTGTAAGTGAGGCATAGACCAATGTCTTCCATCGTGTACATTCCGTTGTATAAGTGTTCCTCCTTAGCCATTTTGCATACGTTTGTTTGACAGCCTTAACTGAGGCACAGTACTCCATTGGACATAGGTTACCCTTCGCCAGAGTGTTCAATTCTTATGAAGTAGCCTTTTCTTATCTATAATTAATCTATTGTATTCATGCAGGTGGCCAAAGGAAGAGGCAACAGCCAGTCTACATAGAGGCACGTTTTTAACCATGGAGCATTGTTTGATGTGATTCATTGTTTGATGACTAAAGAGGCCGGCTCAGAAGCATTAGCGTTCATAGGACCAATATTTTCATAGTCGCTTCTATGTAAAATTGATGCTGCAAGAATATGTGCCTTTCCCATTGAGCCATCATTCTATTAGAGTTGGTCTGATGGTAAGTTTACTAGTAGAGAGAAGGCCAGTGGAGTTGAGTGGAATATTCAGCTGTGCAATGAAGGGGTAATGATCACTCTCCTGTTGATAGGTTATGCACATACTGTCCAAGAGCATGGTCGAGTTGGCAATGAACATGTAATCAATAATACTATTGTCTTCATTATCAGCCCATGTGCAACTCCAACAGCATCCCTCCAATGATGTGAAACTGGGGATTCTGGCATTGAAGTCACCTCAGATCAAGACAGGATGGGCATTACCAAGTCCATCTAGAATACTATCAAGCTGTTCAACCATATCCAATTGCAGCCTTTCATACGGTGGAACATATACGTTTAGGACAATTACATTTTGGCAAGAATGATGTTAGGTCGTACGGTAATCCTGCCCATAAGTATGTTGTCCGACAAGCAGAAAATCTCCACTATGCTCAAATCATGCCTTGCACCAAGTATGAGGCCTCCCTTTGAGTGGCTTCGGTGACCCTGTATAGTCGGAGATATTAAGAATTTCCAGCCATCAATTATAAGCAGGTTGACAAGCCAAGTTTCTTGAAGAGCCACCACACATAGTGACACATAGTCGGTCCTTGTGATCGAATAGTCCATCTCCACCTGACCAATGTGTGTTTCCACATGTATTCTGTGGCAAAGCAGCTCCGTGGCAATAACAGAGATGACCAGGTAAGATTTAGAGTCTTTATTGCAGCCTGCTTAGTACGATAAGCCACAAATGAGAGAGAAGAGAACGACACAAACCCCACCTGGCAGGCGAAATCCTCCAACTGTCAAACCGTCACCATTCCACTTTGCGCTCCTCCCCACGTTCCAGACACGGACGCGACCCCAGCAGCAAGACACTCACTTCCACTCACGTGCCTGATTACTCTTCCTCTCCTGCTGCACGCAGCTCTCACCCATAAATAAACACGTTACAACACTTCTCCCTGTCAATCCAACAAAAAGAAGTTAAACTTGCTCATAAACGTGAAGAACAGCAAAAAAATTAAACTAGCAAACATGAATCAATATGATATGATATGGTATTTGTAATCAATGACAAAGACCAAGAGAAAAGAACGGAACAGGACACAGGAAAAACAACATCAGCAAAGAAACCATGGTAACAACAGGAGAACATAGGAGGCTTAAACACCAAGAACTCCTACACCAAGAAGTCCCACACCAAGAACTCCTCCAACTCCACCTGCCCACCAGAGAACGCTTAACACCTTCTGCCCAGGCTGCCACCCCAGGCCTCCAGCCTGCCACACTGGAGCACAGACCAAGGAACACTAGGCCCAACAGGCAACCCAATGTACCACAACCTACACCAAAGCCCCGCAGGGAAGAAAACATGGAGAACCAACACTGGAAAACGACCCCTGCCAACCTGTGCACAACAAAACTCCTTCTGCCCAGGCTGCCACCCCGGGTGCCCAGCTTGCCACACCAGAGCACAGACCAAAGAAACACTGTGCCCACCTGGCCACCCGATGTCCCTAAAACATACACAACAAACAACAAGGGAGAAACTCATTGGTGATAAAAGCAACACTCACAAATACCAAAACTACACCTCCAGAGAAAAACCAGGAAACTTGTCCATCCTTAGGAACCTTTTTCACCCAGAGAAAAATACTATATGAACACTGGGCCCGGCTGGAACCCTGTACACGTAGGAGAAGCTCAAAATCACCCACACTCCACTTAAAACCATAGCAACCTACGTCACACAACCACAATCCCTAAAACACAAGCCCACTAGGTGCCAGGAAAGTGACAAATACAAAACAAACATGCCCCTAGGATACAACACTTGCCGAAAAACTTAAAAATCCCACCCGGCAATTATAAGCAAAATGGGGACTACTAGAAGAAGCTCCCTAATGCAACACAACTCTCCCCATCCCAAACATATCATCCACACACACGTACAACCTCCCTAACACTCTGCACACACAGAACTAACTTGGCCACCACGGCCACCAGCACACCCACGTACCAAACCCACCCGGCAATTTGGTACACATAAACACAAACAGTACGACTGGAATACATAACTACCAGTGTGATAGCAACAAAGGTCATGGCAATAACAATATCATACAGAACCATAAACAGGTAACTGAAACCCAACACAAATGGAGTGTTGAGAAGAAAGGCCCCAACAACCTCCCATAAGTCCAAAAAACCCCAACGATAGGGCATTACAGGGGTAATCCATACCTAAAAGGAGCATGTTAAAATCACCTTAAAAAGGCAAAATTCAGAAATGTACCCACAACAAAGAACACAAGGCGAAGTCCTTACCTGAAAAGGAAAACACGTTATTAATAATCACTCCCAAGACATGGAATCAAAATGGAAAACATTCCCTAGGAACAGCAACACACACCATGTGACACAAACAGATTGTATAACAGAACCACACAACAACTCACACACACACATCCTGGCCAGGATTAGACAACATGTTAAAACATTACGCTTCAGACAAAGAAAGATCATTAATACGCATGTAGAAATCAAATATTTCGGGATCCAACTCCCTAAAGTTCCACAGCAGCGTATTACAGGATGTGCTGAAATCCACGTGAACACAACCCTCCTGACCACAAACAGCACAGTGATGGGTACAGATTTTTTTCTGCCCATCACCTTGCAAGTCTGCCAATCTCCTCTTCACACGAGTAAAATGCCTGGCGGCCAGAACCCCTCCATTAGAGGGGACGCCAGCCGGCAAACAATGAAGACACGTCTATTCCAAAACACCATCACTGTGAGTGCTTAGATGCGAGTCAGACCGCACACTGGGTAAAGCGGCCATAAACAGCGCTTCCGCGATATCAGGATCCCCTCCTCTGCAAGTATGACTGGGAACAGCACGCAAAGTCACAGTGCGTTCCAAACACGTGCAGGTGCAGTTAATAAAAACTCCAACATGCGAAGAATGCTCCTCGGGCTAAACGACCGAGACCTTGCAGACACAGGCTGGCCCCGACATGGCCCTGTGACCCAGCCATGCCAAAAGAGTCTCAAAACAATTGCAATTGCTCAGCTCCAGGCACCAAGGATTCTTCTTTTCTAAAGAGGAACGGCACCACGCTCAACCAACGGGGGCGCAGGCCACGGCAAACAGAGGACTGCGCTTCCCAACATCAAATGCCTCCTCACCAACCCGGCAAGGAAGAACTTTGGGAAGGCTCTGTGCTCTTGCACAAACCGGACACAGACCTAGTAGTAGGGAAAACCCATGGTCCTTTACAGTCCACCAAAGACCACATGGTGACAACACTCTTCGCCACTGGATCCGGGGCATTTAACTTCCACCCCGCTGCAGCCTACCGAAACGACAACAATACAGGTCCAGCGCAGGACCCAGGGGCACTGCCACGCACCCCCGCTGCAGCCAACCAGACTCCTCATGTTGACGTTGCCACAAGTGCGGCGCTGGACCAGGGGCACTGCAATGCACCCCCACTGCAGCCAACCAGACTCCTCACAATGGCATTGCCAGAAAACCAGCCCTGGACCATGGGTCACTTTAACACACACGAGCTGCAGCCAACTGGACTCCATGAGGGGTTGGAGGATTTCAGAAACACGGACCAACACCAATCCGCTTTGTGGAGGAACTCTTCTGATGGCCCCGCCGGGTGGGGTTGGCACGGTGGAGGGCAGCACTCTTCTCTCAGCAAGCTGCCCCCTCATCAGCGGATCGCATCCTCGTAGCCAGTGTGGCAATGTAGCTCCGCTGCAATAACAGAGATGACCAGGTAAGATTTAGAGTCTTTATTGCAGCCTGCTTAGTCCGTTAAGCCACAAATGAGAGAGAAGAGCACGACACAAACCCCACCCGGCAGGCGAAATCCTCCAACTGTCAAACCGTCACCATTCCACCTTTGCGCACCTCCCCACGTTCCAGACACGCACGTGACCCCAGCAGCAAGACACTCACTTCCACTCACGCGCCCGATTCTCTTCCCCACCTGCTGCATGCGGCTCTCATCCACAACTAAACCACAAGTTACAACATATTCCACCTTAAGAGGAGGAAGGGAGAAGAAAAGCCATCATCAGGTAGCCCCTCCTCTCTCCACCATAAAGGCCAGCCATTCCCAATGTCTCTCTTCCCCCGGAGTAACTGTTGATTGCATTATACTCTGTTTATCAAGACGGCCAACAGGGTTTGAAACATTCATACCACCAGGAATGGAAGTTAGGCCAGTGTTACCAGGCAGAAGTACTGCACACAATGAGGGCACCCTGAGCCTCTCATCCCTGGCACCATGCCCATTCCTCTCATGGAATTGTGTCCCAATAGCTTCGCAGTTATAACCCAATTTAAACAGCGATATATGGCAAGGTGGAAGCCACTTGAAAAAGAACAATGGATGTGGCATGTTGTTCATCCTCTAAGATACCCACTATATTGATGTCACTATTCCTAATATGCCTCAACAGAATAGTGGTATGTAGGAGTTCTAATAAACAAAATAGGTTGATATAAAAGCTATCAGAGTCATGGAATAGGATTTAGGATTGGACTAAGTATCCGAGAATTGCCTCTAAAATCAATGCCGAAAGTACACCTGAGTCGTTGCATTGTTTGTACTAAGTTGTGCTCTACTATTGGCCGTTGTCACAGCAGGTTCAATAGATGGTTGCATAAGAAATAGCTCTTCCAAATCGTATGAAGAGTTGTCTTGAAAATGCACAGATCTTTTTTTTTATGTTGGCAGCTGCTTTCCTTCTACTGGCATCATGGCAGACATTAAGGCCGGAGTGCTTTTTTTTCTGTGTGTGATTATCTCGACCACAGTCGATTGAGTAAACTCTTGTCGCTTGTGTGTCACATTGGATCTCAGACAATATTTTTGTTACACAGTTATTAAAGTGTATTATTTTTCCGATGCCAAGTAGAGTAGAAGAAGGTCCTGCGTGAGCGTCAGGAAGTGTAATCAGGATGACTGGCTCACTTAAATGCCTCTGTAAGGTATCCAGCCTCTTTTTTCTTAGCAAGATCCTCGTAAATGATTGCCTGTTTGACATATATTTTCTTCTTTCTCTTGTACCAGGCAGTGGATTTTGGGTCAGTCACCATGCTTTTGTAGGTCTTAATGTCTGGATAAGTTCTATTTAAGATTGAGCATTCCTGCATTAGACCGGCCATGTTGTTGATCCTATTGTCCATAGCCTACGTACTCTGTAGATTTCAGGACTTTGATTACGTAACTCATCCCAGTTTTCTGTGGCTCTAATGTAGCACACAGTTTCACCAGCTTTGTGTCGATGATATTAGACTTGTTGGTCAACTCTACCAATACGTTCTCGAGTATGCCAAACATAGCTTTGGATGTTGTGCTGTCATTTGCAAGATAGCTTGATGCCTCTGTGACGATGCCATCCTGCGGCGAGGAGATGTACCTAAAAATTGCGGGCATCAACTGGTTAGGTGTAGAGTGCCTTGTTGTGTTGCCATCCTGATTATTAGATTGGGCCATTAGGGCCTGCTGAGGACAAGATACCAGACTGGACTGGTAATCCTCGTAGTTAGGGTATTCCTCTATAGCATTTGATGTCTCGGGCATGGAACAAACAGACTGATGAGCGGGTTAGTAGTTAACACACCAGTAGTAGACATACCTAAATTGCTGTCAGAAAGATCCGCAATATGCCCTGGAGCTGGCGTAATAAAAGCATGTACTACAAATTCAATAGTCTTAGTGCTAATGCATTGGATCTTAGCACTTAACTGTAACATAAGTTCCACATAAAAATCATGGGTTGTAAGTGTTTTAAAATATAGAGTAGCCATGACAAAGGCCATGGCTACTGGTCTGGTACTGTTTTAAAATAGACAGTGGGCATGGCTGAAGGCCAAAGGCCATGGTTAGTGGTCTGGTAGTGTTCTAAAATGGACAGTGGGCACAGTGAAGGTCACACCTTGGGGTTTAGGAATGTCTAAGCTAGGGAGGGAGGTTCCTGGGATAGACAGGAGAGAGAGGGATGGTCCTTAGTTGGGTCCTATTTAAATTCATAATAAAAACCCTTGAAGCATCTGTGATAGTTGGTGTGTTCTTGAGGCCATGTCTGATGGTTTTCATATATTTTGGGAGTGTTGTTTATGTTGTTGTCGGTGTATTTATTTCTAGAATTTATTGCGCTTTTAAATAAATGTGTGCACTCACTTTAGCTTTATTTAAATCAATTTGTTTTTTCATTGTTTTTGTCTTTTGTTGGTCACCATTGACCAATACACTGAACAATTATAATATTGAATGCCCTTCTTCTAGAATTTCAAATGTTTCCTTGTGGTTTAATAGCACATTTAATTCATTGTCACCAATTCCTCTAAGTAATTCTGATGGAAACAATTTGGCAGTTTTAAGGTCTATTTGTATGATAGCTTGGAATGGGTATACGTTTTGTATCATAATACTCTGTCATATAAGTTCAGTTGCTGGAGACCTTGGGGAAGTGTGAACATTTCTAAATTATTGTTGAGGCAGGAGAAGTCATCTGGTTGTCATCAATGTTCATTATTGGAACATGTGCAAAATAATAATGGATCAGTTATATTGCACTGATTTGTTTCTGTAAGGTACCAGGGCAATTTCAACTATTCAGATTTTCTCATTGTCATCTATTTTCTGACACTTGTTTATTGTTCATGTACTATGTAAGAATTTCAGGACGACACATATGTTCTCTAAATGTATAACTGAGGTGTTTTGAAACTTTAGTATTTCTTTTTGATATGTAATGGAAGGAAACATACTGCTTACACACTCTTCTGTGCTTGTTAGTGGATTGGTATGGTTTTCTTCCTCTACTTCAGTACCAAAGTTGTATTTCATCCCATTTATTTTTATTGTGTTATGCTTAGACATAACTTTACACAACATTAAACAACAAGACAATGCCAAGAAATAAGAAGCATTCATTAGAGAATAAACGAAAACATGCTTCAAAACAGACAACCCAACAAAAAACATAATACCATAAGAAAAGGCACAAATAAATCAGTTACTGATCAGCCCCATTCCAATGAAATCTTACCACATTACCCCTCTGAGGAAAGATTTCTTATGTAAATCTTGTAAATCTTGCAATTACTAAAATCAATTCTATCAACTTGCTGTGAGGAATTGCCATTTGACAAAACCTTTTTTTAATTTTTATTAGGACATACAAAGATGCGGGTGATTCTTTCTCCAAAGGAGTAATCTACCAACCAGATCCCCTTTTTCTCAACTCCATGCCAAAAGCATAGAGCATTTGTGCCCTGCTGCATCAGTAGCCTGATCCACAGCACCCGTTCTGCTCATGGCGCATACCAGATTTAAAGGTCACAAGAGGCCCACTCGACCGCAGCAGCAACAGCAAAGTCACTGCATCACAGGGGTGACATTTATGATGTACCCCCTGTACCACAAACTATGATGATCATGAGTCTCATGCTAGTTGCAGAGTAATATCCGAGAATATGTTATGGCTGAGTTTAAGCATACTTGTGATCATGGCCGCCGTATCCCAATTGATATCGCACATGTGTTAGCCCCTGTGTGTCAGCTCTGCTCTGGAAGGGAATGTGTATTCAGGTCAGTTGGCCCAATACTGCCCCACAACAGGACAGAAACCCAGAGGACCCAGTCTGTTTTTGATTCTGTGAGTGCCAGTTACCGGCTCTCCCAGACAGAGCCACATAGCAAGCCGCTGTCCTGGGACCATGTATCAAAGGAACAGACCCATTCAGGAGGAGTAGCCTCACACAACACTGCTGCATATCCAATGGTCTCTGTTGTCATTAGCGGGGAAGGGGGTGGGAGTAGGATGGGCATGCATGTTCTGGACCATGGAAGAACCCTTTCACTATCTTCTTTCTTACTGTCTCTCTTTTCCTTTCCTGTCACCTCCACTTACACTTGAGCAAAGCTTTTTGGATGGAAGATTAACCGGACAAAGTCCACTTCAGCAAGGATCGGTCCCCTAAAGCAGGCTAGATTTTAGATCAATCACCTGAGGATGTGTGACATTGAAAGAAGGAGTCTAGTGCCCCTTCATCAGACTTCCTTCAGTCCCTCAAGAATCCTTTAAGGCTGAAGAGACATTCTGAAAATCCTCACCTGGAATTCCTTTCAGACACTTACATTGTCCAAAGCCCTCCACCAGAGTTTAAGAAGGAGATGTCCAAGGCATAAGCAAGATTTGTCCCCTAAACACTACCCGGCAACATTGATAGTGACTGGTGCTTTGGACATGGATTAACCAATCTGCAATGGTTATTCTGGGCCATAAGATCCAGAACTAGAGCATCCTGTCCTTGAATCCTTTGCAAAGACATCACAGCGACTGGAGGGTCACACCAGCCGCAGCCCCCTGTTCTCTCGCACTGACCAGTCGCTCCATGTCCCCTTCATCCTGAACCATAGTGAAAGCACTGGTGATGTGTCTGCATTCCACCAATCAACCAAACTATTTCACTGCATCTAAACCAGCTCGACACTGATTGTGTCCTAGTCGAAGCATGTCCCCTGCTAGGCCCAAAGTGTCTTGTCAATGCTGGAAACCAAACTGAATCGCTGGAGGGTCACTCGTCAATTCTAACCAGCCATTAAAAACTAAGGCTTGGCCAGCTAGCCTGATAATCACTGCATCCTTGACTGCACTTCAATGCACCCTTGATCAGCACTTCAATGACCGTCGACCGCTGACTCGAGTCGCTGGAACGGCACTCGCCCACCGCTCCCATCGGCCAAAGCCTGACCAACTGTGAGGCTTTTTTGGGACTGCCCTGACCTGCATCACTTGAACTGCTTTTGATCAACTGCACGGAGCACCAACATTTTGACCCTACTCGATGCTTGCTTTCTGCCATGCCTGACTGAGACTGAGTAGCTTGCATCAACGTTCACACCAAGGTTTCAAGCATCAGCCAACCAAGAACTGAATCCAGGTACTTTGACACAGGACTGCCCCAAGGTCCACTGGGACCCTAGAGACTGGTGAGGTCACGATTGTTCCTGCTTCCTACCCAATATCCTTTTTATGGTAGTACCTTACCTACCATCCCATGAACTATGCTCGCAGTGCTACTTTCTCCAGTCTACTGCATCTTCTCTGCTCTTACATGAGGAATGGGTTTTTGTGTAGTAATCTCTTTTCGTTCTACTTGCAGATGGTGTGTTTTATGAAAGTGTTTATTTTTCTATAGAACTTTAGTTGGATGTTCCTTTCATTCTGGTCAGTGATACTGTGTTATTTGGGTCACTGCTGGTTCACCTTCAGACCCATCTTGAGAGTATAGCCTTCCCTTGGCCTGAGTTATCCCAAAAGGTGGAGGAGGTATATCTCTTGAGTGTCCCTGTTTTACCTTTATGATTACGTTGTATTTTGGTTTGTACAAGTGTGAGGGTTGCGTAAGCCATTTTAACCCTACTCATCCTTATACGCCTGTGAGTCCGAATACAATTCACCTTACTCATCAAATAAAACAGATTGCCTTGACAGTGAATCTTGACTATATACAAACCTACTAAAAATATGTAATTCTAAATTTACCTAAAGAATGGCTGTAAAAAATGATGAGTACACTAGACACCACTTAGCTGGCTTTTTACAAAATCTACAACTACTATGGGTGCAATTGAAGCCTTGTCTCAAATCAGACACTTTAAGCAGAGGCAGTAGAGTGAGACAACATCTCAATATTTAGCCAGCAAACCCATCTTTCTTTCAAACTTGCTAATCTCACTAAAGGACCTATAATTGAACACACACTGCAGGGTTATACACCAATCAGATTCCCATAATGTCCTTTTTACCATAGGCAGATTTATAGCTCTTAATATGTATCTCCTAAAGATGTCATTACTGCAGTTCAATGCTTATAACTTGTCTAATGAAGATCTCTATATATCGATCTACATGTCTTGCATGTATTGCCTAATTATAGGCCTGAAGGGATAATAGACCAAGTTCATACTTAATGGCAGAGATTAGAACTCCAGGAGGCAGAGCCAAAACCTTTTTGCAAATAATTATTTCCAATACATTTAGAACATCTGGGTTAGTTAAAACATATATTTGACAGTGTGTTTATCTGTTTGTCCACTTTAAAAGTAGTGGGGAAACTATCTAGGGGGCTCCAAAGGGAACTAATGCGGTACATTTTCCAAAATAATCTAATGGCATGGTTTAAAGTTGCTGAAGTGGCACCCAATGTGGAGAAAATCAAAACACATGTTTATTTTACGTAATTTAAAAGTGCTGAGTTGGCTATTTTGGTGGATGAAATTAGAACAGATGCTTATTTTGCTTAACGAACAACCATAACAAAAGATACACATTTTCTTAACAAACTACTATAATAAAAGGTAAAACTGTGCCGAACATAAGTGTAGGTAATGCAGGAAAATTGAAAAAAAAAAAAATGTATTCACTCATCATGCCACCCAAGAGCGGATCTACTTTTGGAAAGTTGCCCGATGCTCGCTGAAAAGAGGCAGACAGGGAAGCAGAGCCAGTTGAACAACGCCATCAAAGACTAGCAAGCAAGCAGAGAGGCAGCACTGGACAACAAGTCACAACAGAACCAGCAGTGGTGATACAAATGAAAAGTTTGTGAAAATTGATACAAGGAAATCTGGGATATTAGTCTTTAGGACACTGAAAAAATGCACATTTCCAATGACAAAACAAAACAGTAATTCATTCATCATGCCACGTAAGAGGCTCTTGCCCATTTTTGCTGATCTACAATTTTGTCAAATGCATGTGTATCGTGTTATAATGTGAGCTTAGGCTCCAGTCTGAGAGCGTGGGGTGTCATGGCGTAGAATGTGGTGATGTCATGACTGAATGTTGAATGTGAGGCTGGTGGTGTTCTGTGGGTGACCGTTGGGCTTTGAGGAGAGTGTTGTGCAGGGTGTGGGGCAAGCCCGGTGTTTCTCCAACATGTCGTGTCATCTGTGTTTTCCCCTTGGCTGATGTGTTCGTGAAGTGGTACAGGTCTTGGACAATAAAGCTTCATTGCACTTACCTTGGAGTTCCCGATCTGTACTTCTTTACATACCAATATTTTTACCACAATTTTTTGTTGCAAAATGCAGATGGTAAGTTTGGGTAAGGTGTATTGAAAGGGATGGTTGGGTGTGCAATGTGGGTGGCGGGGGTCTCCCACTTCATTTTTCGTTAAACAAAACGTGATAAAGGTGGTTAAATAAATACAGCAATGGCTCATAGAAACCCCAAGAGACGGTATACATTTGGAAAGTCGTCTAAATACCCAGCGGAAGACTTCAAGCACAAGTAGACAGCCAGGCAGCACTGGGACAACAAGACCCACCAGAACAGAGACAAGCCAGACAACAGGTTGATGTAGTTTTCTGATGCTCAGTGCAAAGAGGCAGCTGTGGTAGCATTGGAAAACAATATGAAATGTTTACATTGTAGTCCGTCAACACCGGGTAAATCTGATAGTTATCAAATATATATTTTTGAAAATGTCCCTGCCGTTTGTCAACTATGTAAATGAAGGGGGAACTATCTAGAGGGCCCCAAAGTGGTCTTAACAGTGCAAGAGGAAACGAATGGTGTGGTTGAAAGTTGCTAACGGTGTGCCTCTAGTGAATAAAATCAAAACAAACACTTATTGTGCTTAATTTAAAGTTGCTGAACTGGCACCACAGCTGGCTGAATTTAGAACTGATGCTTTTTTGCTTAATAAACAACAATAGCTATTTTCCTAAACAAACAACTATGACAAAAGCTAAAAAAAAAGTGCTTAACCAACTACCATTATAAAAGCTACACATGTGCCAAATATTAGAACAATTAATCCGGGAAAATTAAATCAAGATAATCTGGGAAATTAGTTTTATTGTCACTCAAGAGGTACACATGCCAAGGGGCCCAAAACATGTAATTCAATCATCATGCACCCAAGACACAATCTATTTTTGGAAAGACATTGAATGCTGAGTGCAAAGAAGCAACCGGGCTGCAGTGGAACACGATAAGAAAGGTTTGGGAAAATTGATGCAAGTAAATCCAGGAAATTAATCTAATCGACATGCAAGAAGTACACATTCCCATTGACAAAAAACCTTAAATTGAATCTTCATGCCAACCAAGAGACAATATATGTGTATTTGAATGTACCAGGTAAACAAGCAGAAAGGGCAGCAGACACAGTTGAACAATTCCATCAAAGACCGTCAGCACAAGCAAGCAGACCGGTACATTGATGGCTCTAATGGGGTAACCTTTCATGAGGAATCTAATGGTGTGGTTTAAAGTTGCTAAAGGGGTGCCCCTGGTGGATAGAATCAAGAGAAATTACCACAACAAAGACTATAAATGTGCTTAACAAACTACCATCATAAAACCTTTGAATGTGCCAAATATTAGTCCAAGTAATTTGGTAAAATTAATGCCAGAAAGTACATATTGGCAGTGACAAGAAACCTGTAATTCAATCATCATGCCCCACCAAGAGCTCATCCACGTTTGGAAGTTGTCTTATGTTCGGCGTAGAGAGGCAGCCAGGGCAGCAGAGAAAGTTGAACAATGCCATCATAGACTTCAAACACAAGCAAGCAGATAGGCAGTACTGATACAACAAGGCACACCAAACCGTTAATTCAATCATCATGCCACCTAAGAGACAACTTACTTTTTGATAGTTGTCTGATGCTTGGCTAAAATAGCTAGTCAGGCCAGCAGACCCAGGCGAACAATGCCATCAAATACTTCAAGCACAAGCAAGCAGACATGCAGTAATGAGAGAGAAAAACACATCAGAACAGAGACAAGCCAGACAAGAGGCTGATGAAGTTGTATGATGCTCAGCGTATTGAGTCAGCCAGCGGAGCAGTGTAAAACAATAGGAAAAGTGTGGTTACTTTGTAGCCCGCAAAGCTGGGTATATATGCAATTATTATAATAGTTCTGCTTACAAAAGTTCAGAATAGGAAGAGAGAAACAACCATATTTCCTATTTATTATTTTCATTTGGTCACCAATAATCACAGTTTGGAATGTTAATCTCTCTCTTAGAGTCCTTGGATGTTTGTCCTACGTTTTTCGGTAGTTCTTGGACTTGTTGGTGGCATCTGTATTTTTAAATTTACATGTGCCAGGTCCCCTTTTTCTCAGGCTGCTTTCAGGAGGACATATCTCTCCTGATAGCAGAATATGGGTACCAGCGATCTGTGGGCCCTTTCCACCATGAAGTTACCGGATGCCGGGGGGTTGCCTAAGACCTCCAAGAGTAACTTATCCATGAAAACGTCCATGTGACTTATGCCGGTGGACTCTGATATCCCTGAAATACGCAGTTTGATATGCTGGGATCTGCCTTTTATGTCCTCATTCTTGGCCACTATCTTCTTAATGATCATATGGAGTTGGGCCACTTCATTTTGGAGTTTTGCCACGTTGTCCTCCCCATACCTATTATTTGCTCTGTTCTTCTCTACTCTGCTTCAGCCATGTATCCACAGAATTTTTCGATTTGGACTGCTGAGTTGTCAACTGGGGCTTCAACTACTACATAGACCGAAGTAACTGCAAGGAGTTGCAAAGACAGCACAATCTTGTCTTCAAAGCTGATAGATAGATGGAGTTAATCCCGATCAATTATACTATTAATCATACTAACAAAATACACTTTTTACAAAACTGTAGGTATAAAAACAATAAAAGTGTTTTAGTATATACCCTCCCACACATAGGCTAATGTGAGCTCTATACCTGCACATTATACTGCTAATGGATGTGGAGAAACACATTGGATTCCTAAATAGGCAGGTTAATGCATACAAATAACGTATAATCACCATGATAGTACATGGGATACACATGTGTTCCCCACAACCTTAAATACATTTTAGGACCGATACACCAGTGGCCAGATTATCTGGCATTTGCAAAAAAAAGTGAGCAAATGCTATGATAATATAAAATGGAGCTAACAGGTTTTCGTCCAAATCCAAAATATCTAAAAACAGTTGCACTAATGCACATATGAATTATACTATTTTTTGTGTCTATGTTTGTTCTGGAACATACAACAAAGAGTATTTACTATATTTCTTTTTATGCTATGCAGCACTTATAGTAAGTAAAAAAGCCAGTTCCATTTTGCCCAGGTGGAAAACATTTTAGATAATACTGATTGGGGCTAAACCTACTTGCTCCATCGTGTATTATCTATGCAGTAACATTGCTGCTAAATTCATGTGCTCCACTTTTTTGCCCAAGCGCAAAGCTGTGATTATCTGGCTCCTGAAGGTGAAAGGGATTGACACATCTAATGCATTACATAGGGGGTGTGAAAGGATAAAAACAAATTATAAGCCAAGCAGAGAGATCCACTGAACAATCTAAAAGAATTAGATGCAATGTACTATGACACGCTATGTCCAATTTAACACCTACATACACTTGAACAAAATTGTAACCAAGTGTTGAATGGGAAAAGAATATGCTGCAGTGATTTAGTACATGAACCTTTTTAATAAATCACTGGTACCTTTTAAAATCAGACTTTGGCAGGAAGATACAAAGACCAAACAAGATTGAAACGAGTTAACTAAGCCCCAGTAATTACCAGGTTTTAGTTAATTTTCAGGAGTTTAAAATGTAAAAGTTTCATCCCTAAAAAAAAATTATAAATCGCCTATCAACTTGAGATTATAGGGTAAAGTAGAGTAAATACCAGAACTACCCTAGTGGTACATCCAAAGAAGCAAAGAAACGCTGTGATACCCCAGGGTTTGGACATTATATGAATATTATAAATAAATACAAATAACATAAATAAACCAAAGGATTAAAGGGGGGCCTTGGAGAGTTCCAGCTACAGGTATGAGAGCCGACAGTCAGAGAAGAATGGATATAATGCATGTCAATGGTACACCATGGAGAAGGGGAGAGGAGTACAACAGCCCAGTATTTCCCTAGCCAGACCACCCTTGGTGATGATGCCCAGGGATATATCAGCATCCCAGAAACTAGGAACATGTTCCCCTTGTACTAGTCACTCTGGATTTACCTCTGAAAAATTAGGATAACCTGGTAAGTAGTGAGAGGTTGATTTTGTGGGATCGGTCCCTGACCGTGCGCTAATGACCACCCTGGATTAATTCCAAAACTTGACCTATAAGATAATTCCAAATTCCTGGCAGCGAGATGATCCTACCCCCTGAAACTTCCCACAAAGTTTGTAAATAGCTGTACAGAATGAGATTTGAACTTCGGGGAAGTGTCTCGCTCTCAAGGTCAGTCTTCCCTATTTGAGCGTTAAAGTAGGTCAAACAAATGTTCCAAATGTCCAAATCATATACAATATGATAATTTTATTCTCCAATAAGAAAAACAGCCGACACGTGTTTCGACCCCTAGTCGTTATCAAGGCCTAATGTTGGTCCAAATCTTACACTTCTATTGGCAGTTGATGAGGTTCATGGACCTGGGTGAATAGCAATTTCTGCTTCCAAACATGTTGATTGTTAATCCATCTTGCTTTCAAATTTTGATGCTGGATAATTGTTGCGTTTCTGCAAAACTTGAGGTTCATAAGACCATTTCTGGTATATGTTTAGTTAAGTACCCTTCATAAATGGGGTAAATCCCATGCACCATTTCTCCATGGATAAAGAGGAAATACCAGATCTACCCTAGAGGTACATCCAAAGAAGCAAAGAAACGCTGTGATACCCCAGGGTTTGGACATTATATGAGTGTTATAAATAAATATAAATAACATAAATAAACCAAAGGATTAAAGGGGGGCCTTGGAGAGTTCCAGCTACAGATATGAGAGCCGACAGTCAGAGAAGAATGGATATAATGCATGTCAATGGTACACCATGGAGCAGGGGAGAGGAGTAAAACAGCCCAGTACTTCCCTACCCAGGCCACCCTTGGTGATGATGCCCAGGAATATATCAGTATCCCAGAAACTAGGAACATGTTCCCCTTGTACTAGTCACTCTGGATTAATCTCTGAAAAATTAGGATAACCTGATAAGCAAAGGGTTACTTTTCCCAGTTGAGAAAAGAGATCTGGTACTCACGGATTTACGTTTTTGGCAAGCAATGATCCAAACTGATGCAATGGAATACTAAACTGTGCACCCAGGAGCATGATCCACCAGTAATCAGATGTAACAGTGATGGAGAAGGAACTAGGATATGAAGACGGGAGGTCGAACTATACCCATCATCCCAGAAGACACCCCAAACAACAGAAGAACCAAAGACAATATGGCCGCTGGTCCCATGAGCTCGAACCAACCCCCACTGCACCCACGATAGAGGACAGTGGCATGCACATAATCTCTGCACGTTTATTATTTTGCCACTAGCTTATCGCAGCAATGCAGAAACTGTCAGAAGCAAGAAGATCATGTGTACATGCTTGCAGGTGCTTACATGTAAATAACCCCTTGGAATGGCAGGAGCATGCAAGGGACCTGACAGAGCCATAACATACTACCCTTTGGATGCTATACAGAAGGCAAATACAGGAGAAATCTGCCTGTGGCTTATACAGGACAGACAAGATACCTTTTCTATCAATTAGAACCGCTTTTTAAGCAAATATTAAAAAAGCAAAGGAAGGGAATAAGTCAAAGTTCTTCACACACTTTTAGATTGGTGAAGATAGTGGGAGCTGTAAGTATAGCGATTGCTCACCACCCTTACTCCTATTTTCCCAAATGGCTTGGCAGCTCTGCTGGGAGTTGTTGGCAGTAGGTTTTCCCACCGTTGGATCCAGTAGTTTATGCCCAGAAGCTGCGGTTGCAAGGAAGATTCTGGTTATGTCCAAGAGCTAAGTGCAACCCTTTCCAAAGTAGAAATGGCTCAAGGCTCTTTAGGACACTATACCAGACAGGGGATGGCCAGTTCCAGAAACAGTGACTGCACATTAGCAACAGCAGGTGTCTCGCCATTTGCATACGAAGAGCAACTTCCAGAACAGGATCCCTTGAGGCTGGGAAGCTGAAACTTGGCAGGAAGGTGACTTGTGGGACTAGCTGGCGACCACCAAAATGGCAGATGACAACGTGCATGGCATGCTAGCCCAATTTAGAGCTGGTCAGGCCACCGGGTGGCCAAGGGACTCTTCCAAAACCTCAAAGCTGCAGGAATGTGATAAGACATTGTGTCTGGTTGGTCCCACCAGTTCCAAGGACAACTAACCAACAAGGACCTTCTGAGATCAGATAGTCCAGCAGGGCTTCACCAGGAAAGTTGCAGCAAGGGTTGCCATACCTCTTCAGAAGTCATCCTTGGGTGTTCAGTCGGCTGCACAGCCACACAGGATACGTGTCTCAGTTTCTGATTTGCTGGAATGGATGCAGTTTCAGGTGAGTGATCAAACCCAGCCTTTCGATAGCAAGGATCTACACAACTCACTCAGTCTGCAGTAATCCAATCAGAGACCACTGTGGGTCTGACTCATGCATGTGCACCAGTCTCACTGGCAACAGTTTGAGGAATGGGACCAGACAGTCACAACTCACTTCCTGGGTCCACACACAAATTACATGTACTAGACCGCGAAAACAGCAGCTTTCACAACAAAATGGCCAAAGAACAAGCAAAATATCTTATGGCACATCCATGTTAGGGCACTAGGCACCTTTAGTAGATAAACGTAGAGAACATGAATGTGCATACTAAACATATAGCAAATATGGTAAAAAGGCATCTGCTGTCGGCAGCTTGTCTTAAGGGACCTTAAAAAGTAACCAAAAAATCCTGTTGTTACAAGTCTAGGGTGATGCACAAATATCCTGATTGCACTGCATTGAAAAATGTTGTGGGCAATGTGAAAAGGTTACCCAAACATGTAACAAGTAAAAGGCAAAAGGCAAACGTGGTTTCCTGGTAGTGACAGTCTGAAGGACTAGTCAGTTTCCCCATGCAAATGAGAAAACATGCTAGGCAAATGAAGCTTGATGGATTCACATCTCTGTAAAATGTCAGGACAGGGTCAAAGAAACCAGCAAAAAGGGTAGGAGTCCATAGAAAAAGGAGGGAACATTGTCCAAAAGATAAATCTTTCCTAACATCGGCTAGATTCAAATTTAGGAAATCAGCATGTAATAAACACCACCTGATTATGGGGTGTAAAACATAGCTTTTCCTCCAATGTATACATCCACTTCAGAAGAGTAAATTGACATTTAAAGGACTCCCCTAAAAGTGTTAATTTATTTATTTTTTTCTTAAGTGAAGGGATGTATGCTCTCCCCTTCAATGCATGTGCTACACTTTCTACATTGGGACAACTAAAGGGGGGCTTTATTTATTTATTTATTGGGGATTTGTAGAGTGCACTACAGCCCAAAGGCATCGAGGTGCTATAAAGGAACGTAAGAAGGCTTAATTCAGGGTTACAGGAATGCTGCCCCACAGAGTTGGTTTATGGTACAGGATACTTAGTTACATATACAGAGGTAGATACAGGAGAAATATGTGCACTGTCATACAAATAGCCTAGTTTTGATAGCTTTCCTTGCTGATGGCCACCTTCTCATGCCTGACCCTCCGTCCACTGTAATGGTATAAATGTGGTGTATTATAAACAATTGTATATCAATGCATAATTAGCTACTGTGAACAATCCATTTCATTCCTCAAAATAAGTGTCGAAATGGATGTTAAAAAAGTAAAATAAATAGGAAATGCATGCAATTGTTGCCTACTATGTAATACTTCTGTAAATCTGAAATTGTTACTGCCATGTTTCAGATAGAGGGCCTGATTGTTGTAATAACAGCCTGCGGTAGTTCCAGAAATTAATTCGCCAGAACCATGACCATCATCCAGAAGAATTATTTACTTAATCCAATTGTTGATCCCATGTGAACAGATGTTCATATATTTCTCCGTCTTCTTCGTCGCTGTTCTTATACTTGATATTTCGATCCCAAATCACTTGGCACTAACACATCCTTATTCGCACTTCCTGCTAGCAGGACCCAATTAACCGATAGGCACGCGTAACCTTGGGCAATTAATGTGTACACAAATCGCATTTACATTTCTGAAAACCTTTCGATTTTCAGTCAGGTGTGTTCTTTTGTCAAATCACGGCGTACGTTTCATTTAGATGCGCTCAGACATGCCTTTAACACTACCAAAAATGTGTCTTTCTTTTAACAGGTCCATGGCCGTGCACAGAGCCATTGCGCAGTCAGGGTTCACCTTGACCCTCATAGAAAAGTCAGCGCTTAAGTGGTAGTCGCCGTCATAATAGCAGCACTCTTCAAAAGAGTTAGGTGCATGTGTCACTCGAACGAACATGGCCTGCCATCATTATCACTTCTTTTGAAATAGCTTTACGATAACATTAATTCATAAAGATTTATCAAGCGTTCAGTGCACTTCCAGCGCTCCTGAAGTAGAGTGTAACTGAAATATGTCTCAATTATTAAGTAAAGACTGAATATGTCACATCGCTCCTCAATAAATCACATCGTATTCGTGTCTATGGAGATCGAGCACTGATGGTCTTTGAAGGCCGAAAGGGCAGCTTGGAAATCCGATATTCCTTTAGCTGAATCCATCTCGCAGAGCAGTCTGATGTCAGAACGTGTAGCTGACAGCGCGGGAAAACGCACCACCTGTTCAGTTTAATTAATTTCAAGCAAGGTATGAGCCCTTGTATTATTACGTTATGATTCATTGGATTAAGCCATGCAACGTTGTTAACAGAATTATGGAACGATGAGGCTGGCGATTTCCCTAAATGCATTAATCGCCAGCACAAGTCAAAGGTCTGTTTCTGTTGTTTCAGTGGATATTTGAATCACGTATTGTTCTTCCAGGTAAAAATAGTGTTCTGTTCAATTAAAAAAAATAATGATACAACAGCTACTGTCAGGTATGTAATTTCACCAAAATGCCAGGGGTAGTGGAAGTGACATCACACGACCCTTGACCTCTTATGACATCACCGGAAGGGATGTAATTTGACCCCACCCGAAAGTGATATTGCGGGAAGCAATGGAAAGCAACCTTTCACCCCTTGACAAAACAGAAAGCGGCATCACATAGCATTATTCCTAAGTACACTACGAAAAATATGGGTACGATATCACTGTAATGTGATATATATTTCATACAAGAATGGATCACCATATGTATCCTTAAGATCAGTGTGTATAGGCCATATTACCAAATTAATGTAAATACAAGTAGACGTCCATGGCCAAATGATAATGTGTTATTATATAGCACTTATGCTTAAGCACTTTATATAGAAAAAATATACATACAATATCACCCACCGTGTGTTGCTACTCATCAACCTCAGAAGGATGAAAGACTGAGTTGACGTGTTTAAGAACCGACTAATTCAGTGACTCACTCCCTGATGTGTGCCTGAAATAAACACTTAATGAGTCTAGCAGCTATTGTATAGAATTTCAGGAAGAGACATTATTTGGTATTCCTACTCTTTCTTATTTAGGGTCACTGCTGAAAGTGTTAGACCTGCGGAACCCCTGTACAAGCCTGAGCAAGAAAGCCTGCCATTCTAGAAGGAAGGAGCCACATGGTGCTGGCCACAGCCCAGGTGCTTGCATTTTTTTTTTAAAAAGACACTTTAAAAAAAAACAATTTTTAGAGGCAGCAAGGGAGACCGCAGGGGTAGCGAGGGAGACATCAGGGGTTGCAAGGGAGACTTCTGGCAACCCCTAAATGACGTCCCTGGCCACTGTTCTGTTTCTGTTTGAAATGCTTATCATAGTGACTCTCCAAAGACAGTCTATAATTATTTGTGGATCCAAAATCACTGTTTTCAGATTTAACACACCGAAATTCTCCAGAGAGAAAACCATGTTATTAATTCATTGTCCTCATGTGCAATCCTGGCGTTGGCAGTTCAGCACTACCGAAGCAAGACCCAGCAGGAATGCAATTTGTTACAGCTATATTAGTTTGCACACTCCAGTGTGGATCACACAGGAGACATTTCCTATGTGCAGTTTCCCATTTAGGAGAGAGTATGCAGCTGGTGATTCTTTAGGAAGGATCCCTTTGTTCATTCATTATTGTTTCCTGTTTTTATTTCTGGACTTTATGTGAACGCTTTACACCACGGTACTACACAATTCCTTGTGGTACTATACTGAATAACCAGTGTAACACCCATATTGGTTCACATTAACCTGTCCATGCAGATATACCCTATAAGATCTGAGAGCATATGTTCTCCGTTGAGAGTGTTTATATATTTCTGAAACTGTTTCTCAAGTGGTGCAAACCCCCTGTATAAAGACTTGGCCTCGCTGCTGTGACTTCTGTTTTGCAAACTCACTTTGGAAGCTCTTGTACGGAGCAATCATTACGTTTTGATGGTTGATGCAGATCCATTCATGCACTAACAGCCTTGGAGTGGGTAACTAAATAATGATTGAAACACTTGTGTGTAATTTAACTGAAAGTCAAGACCTAGCTAACCCTAAATGTTCCACAAATAACTCAAAACTATGATCCCAACATATATGGCCATATGATTCTTAAAGAAGTAGAGCCAGTTCATTAGGTACCAACAACTTTTAAAAACATTTGGATCATTAACGATCATTCTACCATTGAACCAATACAACTTATCTCTTGCACCGCATCAGGACGGGGGTCGAAATGTTGTCCCAATTGAAGTCCATACCGTTTCACTCTTAGAGTAACATTTATTATCAGACAACATTGAGATAAGGTTACCACCGACTTCTGGAACAAGTATTATTCTGTAACATACACATGTACAATTTATGTGAGCTAAAGAGGGTTGTTTCTTTCATATCTGCTAGTACTAAGTTTGTCATGTAAGCAGTTGTCTGTGGCGAGTAAAGTCTAGAGCTCTAGAATCCGTAAAAAGGTTATTGTCAACAGTTAAATAATACGGTTGTCACGGGTGCCTTGTTAAAGGAAGTTCTCATACTCAAGCAAGACATGGACAAGTTAGTTGGTAAATTATGTGTGACTCTACAATCTGAATGTGTAGATAATTCATGTACTCGTCTAATTTTACAGGAAGCTTGCATCAGTGTTACAGATGGAGAAATATCTCTAAGGGTATGTCCATGTAGAATTCTTTTTAATCCAAATAACAATGACAATATTGGAGATACTCTTTTGCCAATAATAGATAAGCAAATAAAAAAAGCTACTACTGTTGCGCCTGAGGTTGGTACAATTTGGTTAACTTATTTTGAACTAACTATTTAGACCAGCCTTCCTGAACATCAAAAGATATTTACATGGGTTAATCATATATTTGACTGAAACAAAACACCAATGAACCAAAGTTTTTTTTGCATCTAATATGTATTGAATTTGAACAGACTGATATCAAAAGACAATTTGCTGAAAACTTCTGTATACATATATTGTGAGTACATGCGAAATGAAAGGAAGTTTTGAAGAAATGAAAGTAAGACATGTGAGAAGCAAAGAAGATGTTGGAAAACTTACAGCTTTTAGTTCAATGTTAGAGCCTACACAATTAGAAACCTAAAGTCAGAATAGAAAGCAATTTGCATGCCTGCTTAGTGTGGCTATAACCTATGAACACATCCGGGTTATCATTTTGGGGTCATTATTGTGGATGTGAATTTAAACATAAAAAATCCAAAATCAAATCAGAATCCTTTTGGTTGTACTGGACGACATAACTGTTGCATGGATCCAGTCCGTCCATGTACTTCAAAATGGACTATGGCTATGGACTATTTGCGCCATGGCTGCCTCCAATACCAGGTCCGGCTCGGTTCTTGTTCAATGGGGACTTACCGGTGCACTCCGACCCGGAACAATCCATTCCCCATTCCCATTTGAGCCCCTATAGGGCTCAATGGGAATGGGGAGGACGATAATAACGGGCTCGCGACTAGCAAGCCCGTTATTAGCGCCCTGGTCCCGTAGCGGGACCCGTAAGGGACGTGTGGTCAGACCAAACGTTCCTTACGGTTCCCGCTAAGGGACATCGGAATTGGGCGGTAAGGGATTACCGGCACCAGTCTCCTTACCGGTGCGGTAATCCCTTACCACCCAACTCATAATGACCCCCTATGTCTTTCAGGGTCGGGTCTGTAGATAAGCATGCAGTCCTGAACTATTGCTGACATTCCTATGTAGGAATCCAAACTATAACACAATACGATGATAATAAGGAGGAGGACACACATGTGATGTATGTGCACTGTGTCCAAAACCCCAAAAGTATCTGATGACAATGAAATGTCACTATCCAATACATGTGTACATTGGCTGTGGCATAGTAAGGGCCGTCTTTCAATTATCAGAACTGATGCAATTCATGCAGAGTGTTGTCATTATTTATGCAATGACAACATGTATTACATCAATTTGACCTTGGTTGGGAAAGATCCTGTGGATGGACAGATGGAATTAGACTATAAAACTCCACTATTGAGTCACTCTTCCATATTTTTGAAACATTCACCTCCTGATTCTAGGCATAAACCAACTAATGCAGGTTAACACTGCCTTCTGTTTTGGTGAGGTTACTCATGTTTTCAACACTATTGAACAAACATAATGTAGATCTGATTGTTTTGGACTTATTGGACAAATCCCAAGGGTACTTAGTTGAACGAAGGGGCTCAAAGTACTTCGCCAGTTGCTTTTTTGTGCAGTTTCCATTAAGTCATTAGGGGGACATTGGCTTTGATGGCTAATGAGTCAATGGTGAGACCCTCTATCTAAACAGATGGTTTCAATGAAATTGGTTCTAATATACAAGTCTTGGTAGGGAAATGAGATTGGTGAGAGTTTTCAGAACATTATTAGAACTATTGGAGCCATTACAGATGACACAGATATTCAAGCCATACATTAGAATGAGGACACTCAAGTGTGTTAATGAACATTATTGTAATGGAATATAGCAGACATTAACCATACATTGGTGGTCCAGGATTGGCTCCGTCTTCTTTCCAAGTTTCATATTAGTTTACTTCAAGAGATGTGGGAGACCATAAAAATGTATGTTTCAGTATTTGGTATTTCGATCCAGTTCTAAATATCAGCTGTTTTAAGGGTGCACTGCTGACATTGTTGACATTGTTTGCTACCAATTTATCTGGCAGTTGTATTCTGAAGTAAATGTCTTTAATCGCACACAGCTGTTGCATGTTTTGTTTCCTGCTGATGAAAAAAGGTTTATTGTAATGTTATTACATTTGTTGTAAGGGTAAAGATTAATGATATGCTTGTCATTTGGAAGTAGATCAGTCTCTAGACACTCCAATATGTTGTAAGGATATACCCATACCAGATGTTGTTGTCATTGTGTGAAGTATTCTAATGCCTGTATAGATTATGAGTAAGCTAATACCGATTTAGAAATTGAAGGACTACAGCTATGAGGGATACCGGCACCTGTGCCCGAATAAGATTTTATGATTTCTCAAGAAAAGTGGCTTGCTAAATGATTACACATTGGTTGTATTAATTGACAGTACCCCTTGAATGACTGGTATGCGCACAAACATTTTTGCTCTCACATTTGCTCAACTACAATAGTTTTTTGCTGTTGTTACAGTACATCGTGGATATTGTCCCTACTTTTAGGCTATCTTCAACAAACATCCCCTCTTCCAACCAATAACTGGAGAATTCTTAAATGGTGCCCAGGTAGGATGATACATTAAAAAAAGTAATGATAACCAGAAATACTCAAAATGAGATGTCCAGATGTTCCTTATGTCACCTGACTTTCACTACTGAAACCTTTGATGAGTTATATTATTGTATTAAAAACATTATGTCATCCGAAAAGCGATGTTCAAAATTAGTTCCTAAAACTAGAGGGTTTGAGAAGGATTTTAGAATGTCCAAAAATGTACTTCCCTGTATATTAATGAATCCGGAAGCTATTCAATGAAGTCACTATATAGTATCCTCAAACTATACAATTATTATTGTTAGAGCACAACAGGAATATGAAGTTGTTGTTTTGTTGTACCGCTCATGATATTTTATTTTGCATTTTTAAAGTGCTCACACAGCCCACGGGCATCGAGGCGCTGTTACAGGAATTGTTTGTTTTTTCAGTTGCATAATTGTTTTTTTTTTGTTGTCTTAGTTGCGTATTTATAACGCACTTAAACACCCAGAAGTTTCTAAGCGCGGACCCAGGGTTCGAACCTGTGTTGCTTCGTGTCGTCTTGCTTCCAAGGCGCGCACGTTGCCGTTAAGCTATCCTCCCAGGACCGATATGAAAGTCTTCTGTGGCATAATGGTCAATGATATGAGGGAATATGCAGATTTAGTACACTATTCAAAACGAATGCCTAGTAATGCCTAGTAATAGCCAAAGCAATGTCTTTAAATGTAATTACAACTGTCTTGACTCAGTTGGCCAGAAAATGACTGTGCACAATGGGCCTCATTACTTGTGTGCCGGTAACTCGACGGTGCTACCGGCAGGTTACCGGCAGACTTGCCTAACTGTTACTGGCGCCCAATATCCCGGTCTTACCTGGATATTTCAGGTGCCAGCAACAGCAGTAAATTCCCATTCCATGGAGTCCCATAGAACTCCATGGGATGGGAACTACTGAAGCACTGGGACCGTTGCTAACAGTACCAGTGCTTTAGTGAATACTCTGATGGTAGGGGCCTGAACTCCCGCTAGGTCGGGCCTGCAGGTAGTTCACTGCCACTACCGGCAGACTCATAGTAAGCCGGTCTGGAAAGAATGCCCAAGCCAGTAGTATTGGCCATTTTACCAGCATTTTATCTGGAATGGCTTACTGCTAATGACCCCCAAAAGTTTTCATATGTACTGTACTAAACCTAAAACCACTTAGAGTGTCTGCTCCCAGTGGAGTACCAGGAAGGATTGTCCAGAAGATTAGGAACTTATCTCACTAATTTATTTAGTGAGATAAGGAACATTTTAATAAGAGAATGTTCATTTATTTATCTTATCTTATGCCGACCCCCTGCAAAGGCCAACTGCTAAGGCCTCTGACCTCCCCTGTCTGATCATGGATGATCACCCCAGTACCACGACACAACAACGATACCTTCACATTTACAAAACCACATTTTGAGTTAAACTTTCCATGGCACTGCATCTGCCGCTGCATGCTACTATCCTCCCAACTGCCTTTCTGGCTCCCGTAATAGCATGCCCAGCACAAGCCGCCAATGCCTCTAAAGATACCGATCAAGTGACTCGCTGCCTGTCTTAACAGATGACATCTGCCTTCCGCTACCCATCTAGCCCTTGCCTAGGAGCTCTAAGGCTTCAATGCCTTACAACATGGACAAAAGGTTCCCTGAGCCAGGCAGCCATACCGCCACCGAACAGCATTAGAAACAAGCACCTCCAAGCCCACACGTCCAATGCCCACCCTCCGACTCGCAACTTTTACCTTCCACCACTAATAAAATTACCTCTACGGACCACCACCCATAAATTGCCCCTCCGCCATGCACGCCCCACGCTAAGATTTGGCACCAGGCAATCATTTAGTAAGCTCCCCTACGTGTCCTAATCCCCTTGTACCTTCCTAAAAAATAAGCGACTTAAATCTTGCTTTGCTAATACATCTGCAGCTAGCAGGTTACTTAACAACTCATCCGGCGTCCTGGTCATGTCTTTCAGCCATCAGCTTATGCCGACAGTGTCCAACCTTGCCATATCAATTACAAAACCTGCACTACCTCTAACGCCACGTCTCACATTGCCCAGCAACAGCGATGGCATTGCCTGACATCCGAAGGTCATTACAGCGCAAAGCACTACCATGCAATGGAATATGCTGCTGCCCTTACTAACGCTGACTCATGACGTCCCTATGCCAAGTCTCATGGATGTGCCCTACTTGGCTCACCACCTTTGTCATCAGCCATTGCTACCTGAACTCCAAACCCGGCCCTAATCTGCATAAAGTAAGACTTTGCACTTACCCTGACCCAACACTCCTGTGGGTTACCATATCTACTGGAAAGGAGCATAGCACATCCGCTACAACACAGTACCATAACTGTAACTCATCATCTTTTACGCTCTCCCTAGCGCTACTGCATTGGCCATGTCAACATTTCCTAGAGCCAGAGTTATTGACCCACCTGATACAGACCGAGTATTACCTCATACCCAGCCCCAACCTGGCTCACCTACAACTCTTGCTCATGCAGTGCCTGCTGCACTACTCCTAAACATAATAGTGCCTCCCGCATGTATCTCTAACCCCTTGTGCCTAATGCCCACCTTACAGACTCACACACAGTCCTCACCACTGATCAGACCCTTAACTCAGCAGACTCACCTGCCAGCCAACTGCAGCCTTAATGGCAAGGTCTTGCGATCGAGGCAGCCCTCATTAATGCAAAATCGTTGACTGCCCATGCACTTGACATCTGTGACCTACACGTTAATGTTAGCCATCACATAATCTTGGCTACATTCTGCCTCTGGCCCATCCCTTTCACTGGGTATCCCTAAAAATGATACTATCTATCGCAGAAATATGCTTGACTAAAGGGGGCTGTCCTTTATCACTAAAGACTCACTAAGAATTAGAGAAATCACCAATATTACCATTGAATCAAGTGAATCACTCACTATACAACTATCACTCTCACACACTGTCTTTATAACTATCCATCGTATTTATTGACCGCCTGGCCGAGTGCTGTCCTTCAAAGGTGTCATCACACACCTCCTCTCAGCGAAAACCAAGCCTTCCTCCACAATCATCCTTCTGGGCGACAATAACTTAGGCTTCAATGATAGCGCTGACTCCAATGCCCTGGCATTAGCAAGCGCCGTCAAAGCCCTAGCTTTCACCCAATGCATTTCAAGCCCTAACCATAACACTGGTAGAATTTTAGATTGGATAATTGAATGTAACTGCAACATCACTATCACCTTCAATGTAAAATACCACTGGGCAGACCATAGTGTCATCTTCTTCATTATCTCTCTTGCAAAACATCTGCTTACAATGCCAGTTGCCTTCCCTACCTTGTTCACTAGTAACTATAGGAACATCATGTATCCTGCCTCTATTAACTGCCCTCAACGGCCCTCAATCCACATTAAGCAAGCCAATCTTCCTGTTTGAGACCTAAAATCTTCCTTACTATAGGCCTTGGATACCATAGCCCCCTGGGAAAACAAAAACCTAAACCACAGTCTCACCTCAACACATGGTTCACACCAGCCCTTAAAATACTCTGCACTAAAAAACGTGCCACAAAATAGGCATGGAGGAATGATTCTACCGACACCGATAAAACACATTTTGCCATTTTAGCAAAAGACTACATACAAGCCATAATCAAAGCAAAAAGCTCCACATTTAAAGCTTAAATGAACAATGTCAAATCATCTACCAAAGAACTATTACATACTAATGGAATTAGAATCCCCCTGGACCCTAACCGCAGGATTGCACTAAAGATTCTCATTGGTGCACAAACATTCAAACTGCCCTTCATGATAAAATTGTCTTACTACAAAAAAAGATTCTAGCCAAGAAAAATAATCTGACATCAACAGATGCCCCTTCTGGGTTAAAACCTCCTCCCTTTCAAAGCATCAAAGACCCCTTTAACTTCAAACCTGTCTCAGACCTGGTGGTAATGACAATTATAAAAGGCCTCAAACCTTCCAGATGCCAAGGGGACATATGCCTGGTGACAGTCATAAAAGAGTTCACAGAAGCACTTAGTCCATTCATTATCGCTCTTATCAACTGTTCATTCGCTACTAGCTCAGTGCCAGCCAGCCTAAAAGACACCTGGGTCCTACCATTACTAAAGAAACCACCATTAGACCCAAACATCCCTATTACCTTTCATCCTATCATGACCTTCCCCTTCCTCCTTAAAATATTAGACAGAGCTGCCTACTTGAAAATTCAGCCAAACTTGGAAACCCATAACCTCCTGAGGTTACACCAGTCAGGATTCCGGCCAGGTCACGCTACGGAATAAGCACTCTTAGAAATACAACATCAAATGGACATTTTCAAAGATGCTGTACCTTTCTGAAGCCTTTGATCTGGTTGACCAACACATTCTCTGTGAACACCTTACCTCAGTCGCTAACTTCTCCACTGAGGCATCCACTTGGATTACTTCTTTCCTCTTTTACAGAACAACAAGAGTTTTCTCTCCTACAGCCTCAGCACAGCCCACCCCAGTCACCTTCGGTGTCCCACAGAGCTCCTGTGTCTCACCCACTCTGTACAATGTATGTACAAACTGCTGTTCAATCTTCTGGGAACACAGGGTATTTCCTACACTAACTACACTGACGATACCCAGATTCTCCTGCCCATTACAGGGGACTATTCCATTGACGAAAAATTGCTAGAAGACATTTATCATACCGTCCAGACCTGGATGAGGCATCAATCTCCGTGCCTCAATGATGATAAGACCAAGCTCTTCTTAATTGGACTGTAAGCTTGGATAAAGAAACTTGATGGAGACTATGTGCGAGCACTTGCACTCGTAATATCAAGAAAATGCAAGTGATTCAAAACAATGCCTTGAGAGCAGCCTTGAACATTCCTAAAAAAGATCATATACTGCCGTCAGGAGAAAAGTGCATTGGCTGCCAATCAGTGATCACATCCTGTTCAAATCTCTGGCCAGCACCCACAAGTGCCTAACCAATAATGCCCAAAAATATCTCTCCACAAAATTCACCAAATGTCAATCCAACAGACCCACCGCTTCTCCTACTTGAGTTGTCTCACCATTCCGAGATATAACCATCAAAAGTCTGGTGGGACCAGTTTCCCGTTATTTGCAGCTAAGAATTGGAGCACCATGCCGCCTTCACTAACATTTGAACTCTCTTACTCAGCATTCGGCAAGCTCTTAAAAGCATGGGAATTCTGTGAAGAGCAGGAAACTAGGAGTCAACCACTAGCCAACCACTAACTGACAATCCTCATGCAATAAGTACATTTTCTCCATATTTAGTCCTTGATGCCTTGGGTTTATCACACTTTATAAATGACAAAATAAATAAATATTGTTTCAATCATCCAAAAAAGGATAAGAGATTACCCAGTCTGTTATTGACCAATGGCAATGAGTGATACATCTCATAAAATGTTGGCAGAGTTATTTGTGAAAAGATGTTAAACTGGGTTGATGCCAATAATATTCTCTCTATCACTCAATGATGTGTTTATTCAGGTTCGGGTACCATAGAACAGTGCTTTATTGTATCTATTTTGATTGGTAAATCACATCCAGTCTTGAAGGCGAATATCTGTGTGGTTTTCATGGGATTTCATCAGATTTAGAACATATAACTAGGCTTCTTCAGGATGTACTCACAGCCCTGGTTGTAGACAAAGATTTACTATATCCAACCTTCTTCATATTGCCACTCTCAACTCTCGCTCTGCTGTCAAACACTCCCCTTGCATCTGCCACCTCCTTGAGGAACTAGACCTTGATGTCCTTGGTCTTACTGAAACATGGATCATGGCCAGCTCTGTCACAAGCTTTGACACTCTCTTCCCTGATGGCTACAATATCTTCTCTACACCCAGATCCTCCTGGTCCGTTGGGGATAGACCTGATCTTTCCTGTGTGGATTCTTGCCTCTATCATTCCCAGTCAGACCTACTCCTCTTTTGAATGCCTTGTTTGTAGGCTCTCTCTCTCTCCAACCCATTCTCTTACTGTGGCTACCATCTACCGGCCTCCTGGCCAAATCACCTAGTTTCTCTCTGAGTGAGCAGACCTCTCCTCCTCCCTCCTGGCACTCAACTCCTCCTCCTCGGGGACCTCAATATCCATTTAGACTCTCCTTGTTCCTCCTCTGTACTTTTCGGTGACCTCTGCGACTTCCTCTCCCTGTCCATCCTCCCCTCTGGCCCAACTCACTCTTCAGGGCACATACTTGATGTCTTGATCTCCTCTGACTTCCCCCTCTCCATCCCTTTGACCACTTCTCTCTCCTGGAGCGATCACTCCCTCCTCTCCTCTCATCTCTCCCTCTCTTCCCACCAAACCAAGCCTACCCCAACACTGCCACCTACCTTCTCAGACACCCGGCCCATGAAGCATGTGTCAGTTGAGGCTTTCGCCGCCAACTTCTCTCCTCCCCTGTCATGATCACTGCTTCCAAGGAGCCAGGACCAGCCCAACGTCCTTGGAAGCAGGCCCCTAACCCTAATCCTAGGCACCAGCCGGTCCCCACTGGGACCTTTTGGACCTTGTCCTGGCGCCGGTGGCACCAGGCTCATCAAAATCATCGGTCCCGGCACTGGAAGCGCTGGGCTCATAATATGTGTGAAGATGCTTGGGTGGACTTACCTGCAGCAGACCATGCTGCTTACTTACCAGCCACTTAGAAGTCCTCTGTGAACAGGAACTACTTTCTTACCTGGGTGGGGCAAGCTCCACTCCCTGGATACAGCACTGGAACTCTTCTGGAACTGGAACTCTTTTCTTACCTAGGCGGGGCCGTGGAGGAAGATGCCTCATCACTCCAAGGCTATTTAAACCACACCCGATAGATGAAACGTGCTTCGCGTTATTCTGCATCTGCAGCAGAACGCTCACCGAGTCTGTTCCAGCCTTTCTTCTTTCGATCCTGAACCTGCAAGAATTATACTTACCATTCCTGTATCCAGTCAACAGCAGCACCTGCAAAGACAAGAAACAACAGGTTAGCAAGGCAACCTTTACTCGCAGTGCTTACTCACCTGATCCATCGGCTGCGGCCATTTCTTCACGCTGCACCTCTGCCTGTGAAGACAAAAGCATTGTTATTACTTACGGGCATTCCGCGGACTCCGGCGCTGCAACCCAACTTCTGAAAGACAAAAGAAGAGACATTAGACAGGTATTTACTTACGCCCATCGCGCTCGTCGCAATAGAACGCCTGCAAATACTCCGGCGTCTCTTCAGCACGAATTAAGCTGCAAGGGAAAAAGACAGTTAGAGCGCTTGCATTTACTTACGCATTTCCAGGTGCTCACTCCATCTTCCATCTCAAGAGTCCTGCAAGACAAAAAGGGAAAAGCATTATACAGAGTCCTGTTCAATATTAACCTGCCACGCACCTAAAGACTATAAAGACTAAAAAGGTGTCTGGAAACTCACCGCTCGTGCAGTTAACGACGGTCACGATCCTCTGAGTTCAAGAGGCGTATGTTTCACCAGTGAAGGAACTGGCAACGGCACCCTGCACCAGACGCAGATGGAGAGTCCAGCATTCACCTATCTAAGGTGAGCACGTTGACCTGGGAGCTCTACGGAGAAGCTAGGAAGAGAGAGAGAGAGGGACATTCAACAACCCAGACCATTAACCCCCATATTCTTTCACCTGCAGAAACCTCACCCTACGAGTTCGACACACAGTGCGAAGAGGTTCGACCCCAGAAGCCAATCGAGTCCTGCACATCACTTTTCGAGTCACAGACACCTTCCTGCCAAGACCAGCGCCTCCGTGGGAATCAGGTGAGCGTTACAGAACGCGACGCCCACCGCAAAACTCCTACCCAGGCGTAATGGAAACCTCAGACACTGATCAATTAGCCCAGTTGCTCGGGGAATTAAGAGCAGAAGTACATGCAGCTCGTCAGGAAACAAACTCTCTAAGAAGAGAACTGATAATTTCCAAGGAGCGAACAGAGGACCTCGCTAGGCAATTGCTACAAACGCAGGCAGGACAGACACCTCTGCCCGCTCCAGGAGGAAGTTATCCTTCTGCATCATCTTTAAATCCAGTGCAAATCAATCTACCCGGTAATGTGCCCTTGGCTCCGCCCGAACGCTTTTCTGGTGACCCAAAGAAATTTGCAGTGTTCATCAACCAGTGCCGCCTACACTTCTTATGTCGACCAGCTGCATTCCCAACAGACCTGACCAAGGTGGCTTTCGTGCTTTCTTATCTCAGTGGCAGCGCCGCAGATTGGTCGATCCCTTTAGTCACCCAGGATGATCCGGTTTTACATGATTTCCAGGCCTTCCAGTCCAGCCTGGAGAAACTGTTCGCAAGACATGCACAAGGGCAGGCCTTGGACAATGAACTTCTTTCATTACAACAGGGTAAGCAAGACCTCTTGACTTATATAGCCTCATTCAACAGACTTATAGTGGAAACTCAATGGCCCGAGGATAAGAGAATAACGCTTTTCTACAGAGGCCTGCGTGGAGAGCTCAAGGATGTGTTAGCTCAAGTTGTGAACCCTCCACAAGAATGCTCAGACTATATTGACTTAGTTGTCCAATTGGACCACAGATTACAGAACAGGAAGGCTGATCGTTCTAAATTTGATACCCAAGTGTTTTCTAAACCACAGACCTCTACTAAGGGAGCTGACACTGTGGAACCCATGCAAATAGGGGACATGAAAGGTCCTTTAACCCAAAAGGAGCGGGAAAGAAGAAGACAGCTGCAATTATGCCTCTATTGCGGGAACTCAGGGCACTTTCTTCGAGACTGTCCAGTGAAACCAGCTAAGAAGGCTGTAGGAGCCGCAGATACCTGTACCACAAGTTCTGAGCAGGGAAACGACCTAGCCCGGCAAGTGTAGAGGTCCTCTTGCCGAGCGTTAAGATCTGTCCCGTGACCTCGCATTTTGTGGTGCCCATGGTCCTCATTAGTCCTGAACGTCCGGATCGTTTGCATGCAATTGAAGCTTACATCGACAGCGGAGCAATCGGTAATTATGTGGACCGTGAAATGGTATCAAGGATGAATCTACCCCTTGTCCCTAAGGCAGTAAAAGACGTCATTACTACAGTGGATGGCACGGAGATAGCCTCCGGACCTGTAACGCACGCCACCCAAGAAGTGACGCTAGTGAGCCAAGATGGACACCGGGAGAAAATCGTGTTTGATGTGATCAAGGCCCCTCAGTTCCAGATCATTCTGGGAATCCCTTGGTTAGAGAAGCACAATCCTCAGATCGATTGGCGAGCAAAGACGGTTCAGTTTCCAGAATGTTTTACCACTTGTTATCCTCGGCCTGATGTTTCACCGGCGGCAATCTCTTCTGAGGTTCCCAAATTACCTCCCGAATACCAGGAATTCCAAGATGTCTTTCGGAAGGATCAAGCTAACACCCTGCCTCCTCATAGGTCTTACGACTGTCAAATAGATCTGATACCCGGAACAACTCCTCCTTGCAGTAGGATTTATGCCCTCACTGAGCCAGAGAATCTTCACCTCAGACAATATCTGGACCAATACCTAGCTAACGGGTGTATCCGTCCTTCAAAATCTCCAGCTTCAATGGCTTTGTTCTTCGTTCCGAAAAAGGAAGGAGACCTTAGGACTTGTATAGATTACCGCGCCCTGAATCAAATCACCGTTAAAAACAGATACCCGTTACCTTTGATCCCTGAACTCCTGGACCAAGTCAAAGACGCATGTATATATACAAAGTTGGATCTCAGAGGAGCCTACCACTTGGTACGAATAAAAGAGGGCGATGAATGGAAGACGGCCTTCCGCACCAAGTATGGGCTATTCGAATATCAAGTGATGCCCTTTGGACTTTGTAACGCTCCTGCCGCTTTCCAGTTTTTTATGAACGATGTCCTTAGAGAACTCATAGATGTGTGTGTTGTTGTCTACATTGATGACATCCTTGTCTACTCATCATCTGAAGAGGAACATCAGAGACACGTTAAAAAGGTTCTCGAGAGATTGCGTCAACATAACCTTTTTGCTAAGCTTGAAAAATGCGTTTTCAACGTAACTGAAGTTGAGTTCCTGGGATTCATGTTGTCACCTAACGGAGTCCATATGGATTCAAAGAAAGTCGATGCAATCATCAAGTGGCCATCACCAACCTCTGTGAAAGGAGTGCAAAGCATGTTAGGCTTCGCTAACTTTTACCACAGATTCATTCCTGAATTCTCTCGGATAGTCCAGCCCATCACCGCTCTGTTAAAGAAGAACAAACGTTTTGAGTGGTCTACTGAAGCAGAACAAGCTTTTCAGGGCTTAAAAGCTAAATTCATTTCTGCACCTGTTCTAAAACATCCTCGCCCAGAACTCCCCTACATTGTGGAAACGGATGCTTCTAGTCTTGCTATGGGGGCAGTTTTATCACAAAGAGATCCGGTCACACACCAATTACATCCTGTAGCCTTTTGGTCCCGCAAATTCTCGGCTCCCGAGATCAACTATTCAATTACAGACAAGGAACTTTTAGCTATCAGATCGGCCTTTAAAGCCTGGCGGCATTATCTTTTGGGAGCCAGACACACAGTCACCGTAATGACTGATCACCGCAATTTACAATATCTGAAGACGGCCAAAGCTCAGTCTTCCAGACAGCTTCGCTGGGCTCTGTTTCTGGCTGAGTTTGACTTTATAAATACTTATCGACCAGGCAGTAAAAACGGAAAAGCAGATGCCCTCTCCCGGATGGGAGTAGATGAACATTTGACCAATCCAGAACCAATACCCATAATCCCAGAACAAAGGATTTTGGGTTTGGTCAGCGCTCAATCCTTTGAAGACATCAAGACTACAGTCAAATCACTCCTAACTCCGGCCGATTTGCAGGACTGGCAATTAAAGGGAAAAGAATTCTCAGTGGATCAAGACCTACCATATTTCCGAGGACGATTGTACTTGCCCTGTGAGAAAATACAAAAACAAGTAATCTCCTGTTATCACGACTCTCTAATGGAGGGTCACCCTGGCATTACCAAAACCATGGAAAAGATCAAAAGACATTTCTGGTGGCCATCATGGAAGAAGGATATTAGAGACTTTGTAATCTCCTGCGGTGTGTGTGCCCAGAATAAAAGTCAGAAGGAGAAACCAGCCGGCCTATTACACCCTCTAGACATTCCTCCCTGTCCATGGCATACCCTGTCCATGGATTTCATCATGGACTTACCTTCATGCTCAGGGTATAATACCATTTTAGTAGTCGTGGATCTATTCTCCAAGATGGCTCACTTCATTCCCCTGAAGGGCCTACCTTCAGCTTCAGTATTGGCCCGAGAATTCTTAGAAAACATCGTTCGGTTACACGGTTTTCCCTCGGTTTTAGTCTCCGATAGGGGAAGTCAATTCATCTCCCACTTTTGGCGAAGTTGCTGTCGTCTAGCCCAAATTGATGTAAGACTTTCAACCAGTCACCATCCCCAAACTGACGGACAAACCGAAAGGACAAATCAGACTCTAGAGCAATATCTACGTTGCATGCTCCAACAAACTGAAAAACCTTGGAAGGATATTCTTTGGATCGCTGAATACGCTTACAACAATTCGACTCATTCTGGAACCGGGAAGACTCCCTTCTTCCTATTATACGGACACCATCCTAGAACCTCTAACCTGGATCATCCCCAAGAATTCGAAACACCTGCTGTGGATCACTTGCACTCGGAGATCACCCGTGCTTTTAAGGAAGCCACTGTCCATCTGCAAAGAGCTAAAGCTCAATTCAAAAAAGGAGCAGATCGACACCGTAAAGAAGCCCCTCACTACGCAGTAGGAGATCAGGTCTGGTTATCCACTAAGCACCTGCCTCTAAAAGGACCCCGCACCTTCATCCCGAGATACCTTGGACCCTATCTCATCTCTACCATAGTTCATCCGGTGGCTGTCAAATTGGAATTACCTGCGCATATGAAAATACATCCAGTATTCCATGTCTCCTTATTAAAACCAGTACAACCAGAAACCCGATTGACTGAACTCCCAGAACCTGTTTTGGTAGATGGAGAACTTGAATTCAAAGTAAAGAACATCCTAGACTCCAAAATCTCCAAATCTAAGTTATATTATCTGGTTGATTGGAAAGGATACGGCCCCCAGGAAAGGTCTTGGGAACCCTCAGAATATGTCCACGCACCTCGTCTGGTCAAGAAATTCCATCTGAATCACCCCGACAAGCCAAAACCCCCAGAGAAGACACGCTTAGGAGGGGCCTTGAGGGGGGGTGCTGTCATGATCACTGCTTCCAAGGAGCCAGGACCAGCCCAACGTCCTTGGAAGCAGGCCCCTAACCCTAATCCTAGGCACCAGCCGGTCCCCACTGGGACCTTTTGGACCTTGTCCTGGCGCCGGTGGCACCAGGCTCATCAAAACCATTGGTCCCGGCACTGGAAGCGCCGGGCTCATAATATGTGTGAAGATGCTTGGGTGGACTTACCTGCAGCAGACCATGCTGCTTACTTACCAGCCACTTAGAAGTCCTCTGTGAACAGGAACTACTTTCTTACCTGGGTGGGGCAAGCTCCACTCCCTGGATACAGCACTGGAACTCTTCTGGAACTGGAACTCTTTTCTTACCTAGGCGTGGCCGTGGAGGAAGACGCCTCATCACTCCAAGGCTATTTAAACCACACCCGATAGATGAAACGTGCTTCGTGTTATTCTGCATCTGCAGCAGAACGCTCACCAAGTCTGTTCCAGCCTTTCTTCTTTCGATCCTGAACCTGCAAGAATTATACTTACCATTCCTGTATCCAGTCAACAGCAGCACCTGCAAAGACAAGAAACAACAGGTTAGCAAGGCAACCTTTACTCGCAGTGCTTACTCACCTGATCCATCGGCTGCGGCCATTTCTTCACGCTGCACCTCCGCCTGTGAAGACAAAAGCATTGTTATTACTTACCGGCACTCCGCGAATTCCGGATTTCTTCACACTGCATCGCCGCCTGTGAAGACAAAAGCATTGTTATTACTTACGGGCATTCCGCGGACTCCGGCGCTGCAACCCAACTTCTGAAAGACAAAAGAAAAGACATTAGACAGGTATTTACTTACGCCCATCGCGCTCGTCGCAATAGAACGCCTGCAAATACTCCGGCGTCTCTTCAGCACGAATTAAGCTGCAAGGGAAAAAGACAGTTAGAGCGCTTGCATTTACTTATGCATTTCCAGGTGCTCACTCCATCTTCCATCTCAAGAGTCCTGCAAGACAAAAAGGGAAAAGCATTATACAGAGTCCTGTTCAATATTAACCTGCCACGCACCTAAAGACTATAAAGACTAAAAAGGTGTCTGGAAACTCACCGCTCGTGCAGTTAACGACGGTCACGATCCTCTGAGTTCAAGAGGCGTATGTTTCACCAGTGAAGGAACTGGCAACGGCACCCTGCACCAGATGCAGATGGAGAGTCCAGCATTCACCTATCTAAGGTGAGCACGTTGACCTGGGGGCTCTACGGAGAAGCTAGGAAGAGAGAGAGAGAGGGACATTCAACAACCCAGACCATTAACCCCCATATTCTTTCACCTGCAGAAACCTCACCCTACGAGTTCGACACACAGTGCGAAGAGGTTCGACCCCAGAAGCCAATCGAGTCCTGCACATCACTTTTCGAGTCACAGACATCTTCCTGCCAAGACCAGCGCCTCGGTGGGAATCAGGTGAGCGTTACATCCCCTTCCACCTCTGGCTGTCTCACATCTTGACACAGCCCTGTCTCTGCTCTACTTTTCCATTTCTGATACTCTTGATGCTCTTGCCCCTGTCATGAGGATCTGTTTGAAGTCCAAAGCCAAGTGCAATTCCTGGTATGAGTCCGACCTAGCTACACTTAAATGTAAGTGTAGGGCGAACTAGAGGAAATGGAGGGCTTCTTGTTCATCCTCTGACAAACTGCCATGTTGCCTGCTCCAAAGGCAGGCTGACTCTCTGTCCTCACCAAGAAGATTGTCCACATTCAAGCTTGTGTCTAAGCGGCATCCAACAACTCGGCTGAATTCTTTAAAGTCTGCAAGGAGCTGGCCATCCCTGCTGCAGTCTCTCCCCCTCCTGTTGTCTCCCAGGCTCTTTGCAATGCCCTTGCCCCTCACTTTATCTCAAAAACCCAGGGTGTCCACCCTCTCCACCTTTCGCCCTCCTCTTCCCTCTATATCTGTGCTTTCTGACCCTTCTTCAGCCACCCCTTCACCCTCCTTCTCTTCTTTTCCTCTATTCTCCCCTGATGAGGTCGCTAGTCAAGTCCGATCTATGAAAGCCTCTTCAAAACAGGTTCATCCCTGTTCCTCTAAAACCATCAAGGAACGCATTGACATCCTCACTCTGGCGCTTGCTGATTTTTGCAACCACTCCTTTGCCTCAGGATCCTTCCCATCCCCTCTGACGCATTACCTTGTGCATCGTCTTCTCAAGATACCCACAGCTGATCCTTCCTGTCCGGCTAACTATCACCCAATTTCCATTTCTCCCTTTCTGGGCAAGCTCCTGGAAAAGTTGGCCATCTCGCAGCTTAACCTTCATTCCAATTCCGTTGGCAATCTCCATGACCACCAGTCTGGCTTCAGAGCTGCCAGAATCACGGAAACTGCTTTTCTGAACATCCATGAAGATCTGCTCTCCAACCTTGACTCTTACATTCCCTCTGTCTGCATCTTCCTCGAGCTCTCTTCTGCCTTTGACACGGTCAACCACACCATCGTGCTCAACCGTCTCAGTGATAACCTGGGTATTACTGATCAGGCTCTGGCCTGGCTGACATCTTTCCACTCTGGTCGACCCTCCCAGGTCCAACTTGGGTCCTTCCTATCACCTATCTTCCTCTCTACCTGTGGTGTTCCCAAGCGGTGTAACCTCTCGCCCTGGCTTTTCAACCAATACCTAGCAACTCTCGCCCACTGTATTGCCATTTTCTACTCTAATTTCCAGTGCTACGCTGTCAACACTCAACTCATTTTCAGGCTGCCCTTGGTCACCTCCTCTCCCTCTCTCACCTCTGATTGCCTAACTGCCATTCAAGATTGGTGTGCCGTCAATGACCCTTGTCTGAATGCCAGCAAAATGGAGAGCCTCCTTATCGGCACACCTTGACCATCCTTTCCCCTCCTCTCTGGCCGGCCTCCCTTGGCCTTCCTCCAACCCCCACCTGCAAGGCTAGGAACCTCGGGGTCATCTTTGACTCCACACTTTCCTTCTCCGCCCACATCTCTGATGTCTCTAAAAAGTCAAACTTCCTACTGCACGTCCTCAGCTTTCCTCTCCTTCCCACAGAAGCTCATGGTCTCCCAAGCTCTGGTTCTCTTTAGGTTGGAGTATTGTAACAGCATCTTTCTAAATCTACCTGCCTCTACTCTCTGCCCTCTGCAACTAATCCAGAACAGGACTGCATGACTTGTCCTTGGCCTCAAGCCCTGGGATTGTATCTCTCCAGCTCTGAAATCTCTCCATTGGTTCCCAGTGGATGCAAGGATTAAATTCAAAACCCTTTGCATTGTCCACAAGGCTTTCTGGGACCTGGGTCCAAAATACTTTCAGCTATCCCTCCACAAATACCTCCCCTCTCGAGCTATATGCTCCTCTACCTCTAACTCCCTCAGGGTCAGTCGTTTTTCAAAGAAACGAGCTGGGGGTAGATCTCTGTCTTCGACTGGGGCCTCCCTCTGGAACAGCCTCCCTGCCACTCTAAAGCTTGAGGAGAACCATCTCGGGTTCCGGAAGCACCTCAAGACCTTCCTCTTTGCTTCTGCCTTCCCTCCCCTCTCCCCTGCTGATCTGTTCTCTCTTGGCACCATGCACCTGGCCACCCTCTGTCCTGTGGGCCCAGGTACCTGCTCACCCAACTACCCTCCCGCACTGCCTCCGGGCCACCCCTTGCACTGGAGTCTTTATCTGTACCCATACATTCCCTCCTTTTTTTACTTCCTGCACTTATCAGACCTACCCTGTCTGCGGCCTTAAACCCAGCACTTACCAATTGCTGGCTGCACTACCACTGTTTGTTGCCTTCATTATTTATTTAATATTATGTATTTGTTTCTCCTTTGCTCTGCACTCTCCACTTCTCCCCCTTCCATGCACTTTTCCCCTGCCACTGTCCCATGCACTTGCGCATTTTCAATGTCACTGGGCCTAGTAAAATCGTAGTTTTTTTCTCCCCTGTTCCCCTCCCTTGCCTTGTCACGCTCTGAAACACTTGTGTATGAGCACGATAGAAATAAAATATCAATATCAATAGCCTGATCATACAACAGTACTTTGTGACAAAGGCATATATGTAATATAGCAAAAGATTGGGCAGGATGGATACTTCTCCATTTACAATGGAGCATGCCATCGTTGTATCATAGCTCATCTCATGAATGTAAACTTGAATGGTATTAATGACTATCTGTGCATTTTAAACCTTGAAGTTCCAATTGAGGGGTGTATCTCTAGTCTTGCATTTGCCGACAATATTGTGCTTTTGGCTATGACACCTTTGGATTGATATGAATCTTGTATGTCAATGCAGAATGTGTTCATATTTACAAGTCATATGTTGTACATACAAAGGGGATTCATGAAGGGTTAACATGTTTCTATTAGGAATGATATTCTTACTGTTGTCACCATTTCTGACTATCAGGATGCCAGATCGTGATAAAATAACTTGTAGTACAAATAATGGATACTGATACTCATTTCAGCTGCTGTGTACAGTCTAATGAAGGCATACTCTTTTCTGCATAGTTCTAGAAAATATGTGTTGCATAAGGTGGTAGGGAAAGTGGTTCACTGTTTTTGCTGCCCGCCGTTTTTAAAATTGTAAATTGTGGTGCTAACCCTCTTACCAAATCTCCCTTCTGTTTTTAGGTGTGTGTCTGCTGCCTGCCGTTTTAAAAACAATATGTTGGGGCACTCGCTAGACTCACCTGCTGTGTGGAGGCAGGAGTCTTTCTTCACTTGCCGCTCCTAGTGCGGCTATGTGATTTCACCTAATGGCATTAAAGTGCCAGCAAGCAAGACCGGGTTTTGGAAGGGCCATGGTCTGATTGTCCCTTCTGAGACTGTGATAGGTGTATATTCACACACTATGACATTAAATCTTCCCTCTCTAGATACAGAGTTTCTGTTGGGCATTTCCCATCATCCCCTTCTGTCCTATCACATGACTTTCTACACTGTTTCCTTGTAAATGCGCATTTGTTAGTTGCTCCTGCTGCACCTTGTCATGACTTAATAGTTGACCATTCACCTGACATTCTATCATGTGCCACGAAAACATGGTTTACAAACTCTTCTGGTCCAGATATAGTGTGTCTTCTACCTGTTCTACCTGATAATTATCACATTGTTCACAATGACTGGATCTCATTGCATCCGGGGAGGGAGGCGGCATCACAATTGTCGATCAATCTCAGATTAGTCTGCCTGTTCTTCTATTGTCACTTACAATAAAATGGAAGCTATGCTAGTCTGTTGCATCTTGCCCACTACAATGGTCCTGCATGTGTTAGTTGTGTATCGTTTTCCTCAACATTATCCCCTCGTTGGGACCCTATTATGGATTTAGTGCCAGACCTCTTTATCATAAATGTCCTCGTCTGTTAATTGTTGGTGACTTTAATTTGTGCTTTATAATCACCAGACAGACCCACCTTTAGTACATTTCTTTGACAGCATGGGGATTTTGGGATTTATACAACTACTCCATGAGTCAAAACACCAACACACCAAGTGGCGATTTATCCCGTATTTCCGATCACATGGTCGGACCACTTTGCCGTGCCTTTTACCAGAGGCGTTGCTAGAGGGGAATGAGGGGGCTATAGCCCCCGGTCTTTTGGTTGTAGCCCTGGATAGAAGCTCAGGGGTTACAACCAAAAAGGATATCTAGCCCCCAGTCCTGGCAGTCACAAATTTAGCATAGTCCCAGATCTTTTCCAGTTCTAGCAACACCCCTGCCTTTTACTATCAAAACACAAGTGGTTCGATCAAAACCTACCTCAGGTAGAACCTTAAATATAACTGGTACTTGGTGGGCAATTATGATATTGGCTCACGGGCAAGTGTGGTGTCGTCCAGACAACTGAACCATCCACACTTTTACGAGCAGTCACATCATGAGCTGACAAGCTGGCTCCTGTCCATCTGGTTAAAAATCAGAAACATCAGACGCAACTCTGGTTTTCAGAATATCTTAAAGCTTTATGCTTTAAATACAGACAGGCCAAATGTAAATGCTGCCTGGGTTACCTTCATAGTGACAGGTAGGCATTTTGAGCTGCCTCTCTGGCTTATCATAGCTTCATTTGTGATGCCAAATGTTCCTTCTTTCAGGAGAGGGTCGTAAATGATTTGGACCATCTTAAGAAACTCTCCCTGGTATGCATGCACTCATCTACCACTAACACTTCCTTGACTGCGGTTCACTCGCAGGTTCTCTGTGATTCTCTTTCCTCATTTTCGTTACAAAATGATTGCCATCCGGACAAGTATAACTGCTACTGTGCTTACGTAGAATGCTCCTAATCAGTAAACCTCTGCCTGCTCCTGGTCTTCTTTCGCTGTTTGATCAGTTGAAGACATTCTGCAGGTTACTATCAAACTCAGATTGGCATCTCCTTTGGAACCTTTTCCTCTGAATATTTGGAGTTATGCCCATGAGCGCCTTGGGTCACCCATCCAGTGAATGGTTCTTGCACTGCCGATATTATACCTATGGAATTCAGACAGGCACTGGTGGTTTATCTTCTCAAAAAATCATCTTTGCTAGTTTCTGACCTATTTCTCTTCTTTCTTTCCCCATGCAATGTCTCAAGTCTTTAATCTCTCCTTTCACTAATAACAAAAACTCATAAAGTGTCCAAAGCTCTGTTTTGTCACTGATACTCGAGGTGCGGCTTGACACATAGGTTATGTTATTTGCTGGGAGCATCCAGTCTTCAGAGGTTCTCTCCTCTGATTTTTTGTTTGGGAGCGAAAAGCAGAGAGAGACCGGGGAGACTGGAGGGAGACCGCGACCGGGATTGGAAAGCAGCAGGTAGTAGCTTGGTTAGAGTGCTGTGTGCCAACCATAATCCATTGCTGTTTGCTGGGCATGAGTGGGTCTGTAGCAGGGTTTTTCAACTTTCAGCTAAGACGGCAGTTAAGATGGCCGGATGGCTGCTCTCTTGTATCAGTCTCTGACAGCCTCTTGTAGCCGCCACTCGAAGCTGCTGTAGTCTGCCTGTAGCTCATCAGCGACTCTCTGTTCTCCGGCATTGAGCAAAGAGTTAAGTAAAGAGCTAAAATGTGGTAAGATGCGGTAAGGAGGTGGACGCTTTGTGGACACTTTGTGCTGTCGGCTTTTGGTGTAGGCTTTCCCTGCAGACTTCTGGTCTGCTGTTACGACAGCCATTTACACCACCATTTACACTGTCTACATCACAGAGGCTTACAGTAGGAGTCGGAGCTGGGAGCTCTGTCAGTCTTGACAGTCCTATGAGCCCTGGAAGCTTGGATAGCTGCTTTATTTTTTGGCCAGCTGCTTACTATCATTTCTTAGTTAATATCCAGCTTTTCAGCTTGTTGCTTGCTGCCAGCCACCCACTACTTGCCATGTATTACTTCCCTAAATCCACCTAAAATAGTGTATATTGAGGTAAGAATGAACTTTTGCATTACTCCCCACTTCGTATTACTGAAATGCCGGGAAAGGTGCTATCCTGTAATACGGTTAGTAGCCTCTGGAAGACTAAACAGTGCTATCTCCGACCGAACAAACAAGCACAGAAAAGCAAATCTATTACACCAAATCAGCTTGCATGTGAAACTGAAAATGCCACTGCCACAGAGAGATCACTCCAGGCGACTCCAGGCCAAAAGCAAGGCAAAATCCCAGCGTTTTATCCAAAATTGAGTAAAATCAGAGCAGTGCCCGTAATACCGGATGCTACGGTACTGTCAAATGAGATCAGTAGTGCCTCACTTCAGGACATGGATAACAATTCACTGCTGACACTCTGTTACTCGCTACATAACAGTGTGTTACCAGGACCCAGAAATAGACCTTTTACCAACACTAACACTAATGACCAACAAGAGATACCCATTGAAAATGTCCCAAGTGAAGCACAGTCCCAACCTACCGACACTCAAAGGCTTTCAGGGAGCCCTAAATTTCTATACGATACTATGAGGATTTAACATTGCTTAAGACTAGCAATGCACAATAACTTAGCACAAACTGACAATGAGGGCTCTTCCTCAAACTTATACTATGATATACTAAACTTTGCAGTCAAGATTCTGCTGAAGCTCTGTGATGCAATCCACGAAGACTTCAAATGACAGAGCGAGGCAATATTGCATGACTTAGTTGCACAAGTTCCTGCTCAGGGGGCTTTGGTCGCTATCGAAATAATTCCAATTCCTTCACAGAATGAGTGGGAAGCCAATTAACCAGGACAACGACCCCCAGAGTGATAAGGAAGCCCAACCCACGCTCGCTATCCAACAGGTAAAAAGTGACATCTCGCAAAGCGCTGACAGGTGAGGGTTGATAAATGCAAAAAGACACTGCTAGACCATGGTGTACTCAGCGCTGAGACAACACTGCAACACCTGAATCCCACCTTGAAACCAGCAAATAAATGTAAGTTAAAGAAACAAAGGAAGAGGAAGCTCGCAAAAAAAGGAGATCTGACTCACGGATGGCACCCTCATGAGTTGGCTGGCAAAAGACGATGAGGTAGTCCACCCTCCTGCCATATCACCTCCGGCCGACAGAGCATTTGAGGAACTGGATCTATTGCTAGACCAAATAAATCCTCTGCATCATACTACAGTGCAAAGGGTGGCCGAAGCTAGAACTTTGACCCCACAGCAGGCCGCTTACAGCGTTTCAACGGTTACAAAGGAGTTGGACCACAAGATCTTTACCATTAGGCCTGTATCTGTGACTAAAGACAATCAACACTTGGATTGCTCCATGTTACTGCAGCTACTATATATGGTCCCCCCACTTAGCCTCCTGCCCTCTTGTGAATTTGTTGAGCCTCTGATTATGTCTGCCGGCAAACTATTGATGATCCATTGCTATCTCCCAGAAAGGATGGTATTGGTCCGTGGGCATCACGCTTCATTAAAATACCTGGGCTTTATATTTGACACAAAATCCTAAAATCAGAAGGACCAGAGTTGCTGCCTACACTGTTCACAATACCAATCTCCAAATAAAGCCAATTCCCCTAATAATACAAACTCTAAGGTGCACTTGACCTCATTGGGGCTTACAATGACGAACAAGGCTGGAAACTGGACTGTTAATTGGTATCAAGAACCACATAGCCTCTACACTGATTTTGCTCTGGGACACAGGGGAGGGGGGACGTATTGGTGGTTAAAACAAACATTGAACAAGAAGGTCTATGTAAGCGCCCGCTGGTTGCTAACATTTACGATTGACAGGGTGTTGTGACCGCTGAGACAGTTTTTTATGATTTAGACTTGATACTAATGCAGTGGGGGTGGGGGGGAGGGGGTGAATTGACAATTAACAAACTAGTGATGATATGTGGGTATTGGAATGCTAGGTGTGTTTACAAAGAATGTGGACCAAATTATAAAAATGTTAACGGGGAAAAGCATCACATAACACCCCTGCTCATACGCCCGTGGCTTCCAGTGCTTATCATATCCCAAAGCAAAGAGTGGGAAATGTTGATGCTGAATGGGAAGGTGGTGGCAGATTGTCCTGGTGCTTAAGCATGCTCCACTGGCAACAAAAAGTCTACATTGGACTACATCAGTGGGAACAACTCCCTGCTTGAAATGGTGTAATCCATGATAATAAGTCAAAACACGTATAGTGACCATGCCACAGTAGCCCTTGAGTTCGACCTTGGTCACTGTGAAACACGAGCCCTAATGTGTGGGGACCTGAAATCGAATATCTTTATTTATTTTACATTTATAAAGCGCACAAATCAGCCCTTGGGCATCGTGGCGCTGTTGCAATCTGGACTTACTTAGTAACAGCCAGCATGTGAAACATGAAAACAACAACAAGACAGGAAAAAAACAGGAAGCCTGCGTGTCTGTGGTTCTTGGTTACAGTGAAACCATTTACCAGACAGTTGGCAGTTAAGAAGGTGAAATATACAAGGAGGGAGGGGGGAGACAAAGGGCTTAGGTTAGTTGGGGACTGGGTAGCATGGCGTCTACTGGGTCAAATACTGAGAGCGAGCATTGGCATGGGGAGGGCATTGCTCAGTGGAAGAGCATGGTTTTGAGGGCTTTCCTGAAGGACAGGTGAGAGGTCTCAGTCCTGGGGATGTTCGGGAGGGCATTCCATTGTTTAGGAGCAATGAAGGGGAAGCTGACACCACCTGCTTTGTTCCTTTTGATGGTGGGGATGTTCAGTCGGTAATCACCTTAGATGGTCCAGAGCTAATATCAATAAACTACGCACAGTAGTTTTCCCCACTGCTAGACACGACAGGCATGTTTTAAAGGGCAAAAAAGCAAACAATGTCAAAGGCTGGTTGAGCGATATTGCACACAAGGTGGGTGGGGCTGGTTGCATACTAGCCTCTATAGTGGACCAAGATGCCTCACAAAATGTGACATTGAGATTCGTAATGCTAAAAGTGCAATGCACAAGGCTATTAGAGAGGTCAAAGCCAGACTTAGAGGTAATGCGCTGACTAATATAGCGGTCAGGAAAATTGCAAATATCGCAAAAAACTGTAGGCTCTGTCTAAAATTAGACAAAGCCCACACGAAAAGGGAAACTTGGGAAAAGCTGGTTTCCGTCTTTCAAAAATGAGAATGTCATGCAATATGGGATATGCTGGCCTGTATCTCTGACTAAACACAATCAACACTTGGATTGCTCCATGTTACTGAAGCTACTATATAAGGTCCCCCACTTAGCCTCCTGCCCTCTTGTGAATTTGTTGAGCCTCTAATTATGTCTGCTGGCAAACTATTGATGATCCATTGCTATCTCCCAGAAAGGATGGTATTTTTCCGTGGGCATCACGCTTCATTAAAATACCTGGTCTTTATATTTGACACAAAATCCTAAAATCAGAAGGACCAGAGTTGCTGCCTACATTGTTCACAATACCACTCTCCAAATAAAGCCAATTCCCCTAATAATACAAACTCTAAGGTGCACTTAACCTCATTGGGGCTTACAATGACGACCAAGGCTGGAAACGGCTCCAGCGTTTTTTACCTAAAGCTGGCCCGACTAAATGAAGCCTTTCCATTTTAAGTTGGAACTCACAAGGCTTTTCTCACCTTCTTACTAACAGTGGTTCCCTGATGAAGCTTGCTACCTGGGATATTTTTATTCTCCAGGAGACCTTATCATCATTTGAAATTAAGATAGACTGGTACACTATCTACCAGATGTTGGCAGTGAGGGGTCTGCGTGGTAGATCAAAAGGTGGACTGTTAATTGGTATCAAGAACAACATAGCCTCTACACTGATTTTGCTCTGGGACACAGGGGAGGGGGGACGTATTGGTGGTTAAAACAAAAATTGAACAAGAAGGTCTATGTAAGCGCCTGCTGGTTGCTAACATTTACGATTGACAGGGTGTTGTGACCGCTGAGACAGTTTTTGATTATTGAGACTTGATACTAATGCAGTGGGGGGTGGGGGGGCGAATTGACAATGAACAAACTAGTGATGATATGTGGGTATTGGAATGCTAGGTGTGTTTACAAAGAATGTGGACCAAATTATAAAAATGGTAACGAGGAAAAGCATCACATAACACCCCTGCTCATACGCCCGTGGCTTCCAGTGGTTATCATATCCCAAAGCAAAGAGTGGGAAATGTTGATTCTGAATGGGAAGGCGGTGGCAGATTGTCCTGGTGCTTAAGCATGCTCCACTGGCAACAAAAAGTCTACATTGGACTACATCAGTGGGAACAACTCCCTGCTTGAAATGGTGTAATCCATGATAATAAGTCAAAACACGTATAGTGACCATGCCACAGTAGCCCTTGAGTTCATCCTTGGCCACTGTGAACACGTGCCCTAATGTGTGGGGACCTGAAATCGAATATATTTTTTTATTTTACATTTATAAAGCGCACAAATCAGCCCTTGGGCATCGTGGCGCTGTTGCAATCTGGACTTACTTAGTAACAGCCAGCATGTGAAACATGAAAACAACAACAAGACAGGAAAAAAACAGGAAGCCTGTGTGTCTGTGGTTCTTGGTTACAGTGAAACCATTTACCAGACAGTTGGCAGTTAAGAAGGTGAAATATACAAGGAGGGAGGGGGGAGACAAAGGGCTTATGTTAGTTGGGGACTGGGTAGCATGGCGTCTACTGGGTCAAATACTGAGAGCGAGCATTGGAATGGGGAGGGCATTGCTCAGTGGAAGAGCATGGTTTTGAGGGCTTTCCTGAAGGACAGGTGAGAGGTCTCAGTCCTGGGGATGTTCGGGAGGGCATTCCATTGTTTTGGAGCAATGAAGGGGAAGCTGGCACCACCTGCTTTGTTCCTTTTGATGGTGGGGATGTTCAGTCGGTAATCACCTTAGATGGTCCTGAGCTAATATCAATAAACTACGCACAGTAGTTTTCCCCACTGGTAGACACGACAGGCATGTTTTTAAGGGCAAAAAAGCAAACAATGTCAAAGGCTGGTTGAGCAATATTGCACACAAGGTGGGTGGGGCTGGTTGCATACCAGCCTCTATAGTGGATCAAGAAGCCTCACAAAATGTGACATTGAGATTCGTAATGCTAAAAGTGCAATGCACAAGGCTATTAGAGAGGTCAAAGCCAGACTTAGAGGTAATGCACTGACTAATATAGTGGTCAGGAAAATTGCAAATATCGCAAAAAACTATAGGCTCTGGCTAAAATTAGACAAAGCCCACACGAAAAGGGAAACTTGGGAAAAACTGGTTTCGGTCTTTCAAAAATGAGAATGTCATGCAATATGGGATATGCTGGCCTTGTCTAAGGACACTTCGGATAAGAAACTGATAAACCCTTTACCAGGCCAAATGTGGTCTCGCTATGTTGGCAATAAATTCTCGAACCCTTCTCTTGTTTCTGACCAGTTGGACACTAGTAAGTCTTGGCCGTTACAGTTGATTCAGGAAGCAATTAAGGGAGCAATCACAAGACTGAATCCCACAAGATCCCCAGGGCCCAACGGACTAGCAAATGTGGTTTCTTCAGGCAGACCCTGAAAATTGGGCATAAGTGTTAGTAATACGGTTTTCCCATGTTTTCAGAGAGAGAGTGTGCAGTACTGTCCTCCTGGCAGCCATCAATGAGTATACCAGTGTACAAGAACAGTGATCGATCAGATGTCATCTTTGATATCCTGGGTGTTAGGCTTAGCAGTGCACGGTGGTGGCGCGAGTTATGGTTGCTTAGCTTACCATAACTGACGAATTTCAAGGGTGTTTCTTTTTTACTTGGAACCATAACGTCCCTTTAACAAAGATTTTTCACTGAATTTCATAGGTTTTTAGTAGCGCAACTTAACCATAACGTCCCTTTAACAAAGTTTTTTCAATGAATTTGATAGGTTTTTAGTAGCGCAACTTAACAATAATAACTTTGACTTTATGTACATGTAATATGGAACATACTGAACCCCTTCTACTGAACTTGATGTTCGCGAACTATTTTAATGTCCGCGGACATGTTCAGAGAACAGTACCACTACCTAAGAACTCTGGGGGGGTATGTTTGATTGTTATATCATAACATAGGAACATTTAGCAAATTCAAAAAACAGCACACATACACATTATATGTAGTAATACATAAGAAATGTAACCCATTTATGTAACACACTAACCATTCATTTAAATACAATATGTTCTAAAATGGAATATGCCAAAAGAAGATAAATTGGCTTCCTACATAATTACCTCACAGACACTACAGAACTAAGAGCAAGACCAGACCTACAGAGTACTTAGAACATATCTTACCTGAAATAGTAAGTGTACTTCATTTTACTCATATATTTATAAACTTTCTGTATTAGATAAAAAGAAAATATTATCTTTTTTTTTCTCACAGAAATGTCTAGTACTCTGGAATGGCTAGAGGAGCATTTCCCACATGAGGAAATGTCAGAAGATAGTGAAACTAATGGTAAACACTTTACAATATAAACCATTTAATTATTATTATTTTATATACATTTAACATATATATATTTCTTTGTACAGAGCATACCAAAATAGAAAATACCTCTGAAGAAACTGTTATGGATAACACTGTTGACAGCATAAAAGAAAAAAATGATTTATTGTTGACCAATTTTAATAATTTGAACACTTTTGTTGAAGTTCATTTTAAAACAAAAACCTCATACCATTGTCCCACATGTACTTGTCCCCCTCACCATATCCCAGTCAATTATGCCCAAACCCTCTCCATAACCCAAAACATTTTGATGAGACTTCCATCCCTTCTTCCCCTGATACCAATCATGTTGAAACCCCTAATTCTCCTGTTTTTGTTTCCTTTTCTGCCTCACCTTCTCTATCATAAATGATTAATATATGTTAATTAAAGTGAAATGTTTATATTATGTTGTATTTAGTTTCCGTTTTAAAAAAAAAAAACAATGTAGGTGTCCGCAGACAGCGCGGGTGTTCTGAAATGTTCGTAAATAAAGGAAAATGGAGGTGTCCTGAAGAACACTATACCTGTCTGTACTGTTCGCTAGCAAGTTGAAACAGTTCTAAGAACACACGCGGTGTCCTTAAATGTTCATAAAGAAACTAAAATTAAAGTGTCTTGAAGAAAACTATACCTGTCCGTAGTGTTCGCTAGCAAGTTGAAACTGTTCTAAGAACACTACAGAAAAGGTAGCAGGCGCCCCTCTCTCGGAAGAACAAGGCATGATAACCTGTTCAGTGGTTATTAACCACATTGAGAGTTCGCAGCCATTGCTTTTTGCTCACTGTACCTTCACAGATGGGAAATATCCATTTGCATATCAGTCTTTGTCCCACCCACAAGGGCAGTCCAGCACCGAAATGCTATGGCAATTCCTCTCTGAACAAGAGTACCATCAGCAACCCCATACACGTGTTTCAGCCTTGTTGGGCATCATCAGTGAGGTGAAGCTGAGCCTCTCTAAGCACAGTGAGCAGGGAGTCCACGTCTGGTTGCCCCCAGGTAACCTAGGGTGACCAACCCCAAGTTCCTTTCAAAATTACAGAAAAGGTAGCAGGCGCCCCTCTCTCGGAAGAACAAGGCATGATAACCTGTTCAGTGGTTATTAACCACATTGAGAGTTCGCAGCCATTGCTTTTTGCTCACTGTACCTTCACAGATGGGAAATATACATTTGCATATCAGTCTTTGTCCCACCCACAAGGGCAGTCCAGCACCGAAATGCTATGGCAATTCCTCTCTGAACAAGAGTACCATCAGCAACCCCATACACGTGTTTCAGCCTTGTTGGGCATCATCAGTGAGGTGAAGCTGAGCCTCTCTAAGCACAGTGAGCAGGGAGTCCACGTCTGGTTGCCCCCAGGTAACCTAGGGTGACCAACCCCAAGTTCCTTTCAAAATTACAGAAAAGGTAGCAGGCGCCCCTCTCTCGGAAGAACAAGGCATGATAACCTGTTCAGTGGTTATTAACCACATTGAGAGTTCGCAGCCATTGCTTTTTGCTCACTGTACCTTCACAGATGGGAAATATCCATTTGCATATCAGTCTTTGTCCCACCCACAAGGGCAGTCCAGCACCGAAATGCTATGGCAATTCCTCTCTGAACAAGAGTACCATCAGCAACCCCATACACGTGTTTCAGCCTTGTTGGGCATCATCAGTGAGGTGAAGCTGAGCCTCTCTAAGCACAGTGAGCAGGGAGTCCACATCTGGTTGCCCCCAGGTAACCTAGGGTGACCAACCCCAAGTTCCTTTCAAAATTACAGAAAAGGTAGCAGGCGCCCCTCTCTCGGAAGAACAAGGCATGATAACCTGTTCAGTGGTTATTAACCACATTGAGAGTTCGCAGCCATTGCTTTTTGCTCACTGTACCTTCACAGATGGGAAATATCCATTTGCATATCGGTCTTTGTCCAACCCACAAGGGCAGTCCAGCACCGAAATGCTATGGCAATTCCTCTCTGAACAAGAGTACCATCAGCAACCCCATACACGTGTTTCAGCCTTGTTGGGCATCATCAGTGAGGTGAAGCTGAGCCTCTCTAAGCACAGTGAGCAGGGAGTCCACGTCTGGTTGCCCCCAGGTAACCTAGGGTGACCAACCCCAAGTTCCTTTCAAAATTACAGAAAAGGTAGCAGGCGCCCCTCTCTCGGAAGAACAAGGCATGATAACCTGTTCAGTGGTTATTAACCACATTGAGAGTTCGCAGCCATTGCTTTTTGCTCACTGTACCTTCACAGATGGGAAATATCCATTTGCATATCAGTCTTTGTCCCACCCACAAGGGCAGTCCAGCACCGAAATGCTATGGCAATTCCTCTCTGAACAAGAGTACCATCAGCAATCCCATACACGTGTTTCAGCCTTGTTGGGCATCATCAGTGAGGTGAAGCTGAGCCTCTCTAAGCACAGTGAGCAGGGAGTCCACGTCTGGTTGCCCCCAGGTAACCTAGGGTGACCAACCCCAAGTTCCTTTCAAAATTACAGAAAAGGTAGCAGGCGCCCCTCTCTCGGAAGAACAAGGCATGATAACCTGTTCAGTGGTTATTAACCACATTGAGAGTTCGCAGCCATTGCTTTTTGCTCACTGTACCTTCACAGATGGGAAATATCCATTTGCATATCAGTCTTTGTCCCACCCACAAGGGCAGTCCAGCACCGAAATGCTATGGCAATTCCTCTCTGAACAAGAGTACCATCAGCAACCCCATACACGTGTTTCAGCCTTGTTGGGCATCATCAGTGAGGTGAAGCTGAGCCTCTCTAAGCACAGTGAGCAGGGAGTCCACGTCTGGTTGCCCCCAGGTAACCTAGGGTGACCAACCCCAAGTTCCTTTCAAAATTACAGAAAAGGTAGCAGGCGCCCCTCTCTCGGAAGAACAAGGCATGATAACCTGTTCAGTGGTTATTAACCACATTGAGAGTTCGCAGCCATTGCTTTTTGCTCACTGTACCTTCACAGATGGGAAATATCCATTTGCATATCAGTCTTTGTCCCACCCACAAGGGCAGTCCAGCACCGAAATGCTATGGCAATTCCTCTCTGATTGGAATTGCCATTGTATTTCGGTGCTGGACTGCCCCTGGGCAGGACAAAGACTGATATGCAAATGGATATTTCCCATCTGTGAAAGGCACAGTGGGTAAAACCAGTGGCTGCGAACTCTCAAGTGGTTAATAACCACTGAACAGGTTATCATGTCTGTTCTTGCGAGAGAGGGGCGCCCGCTACCTTTGTTAAACTATTTTTTAAGGAACCTGGGATTGATAACCCTAGGTCTCCTGGGGGCAACCAGACGTGGTCTCCCTCTCACTGTGCTTAGAGAGGCATCAGCTTCACCTCACTGATGATCCCCAACAAGGGTGAAACACGTGTATGGGGTTGCTGGTGGTACTACTCGTTCAGATTGGAATTGCCATTGTATTTCGGTGCTGGACTGCCCCTGGGCAGGACAAAGACTGATATGCAAATGGATATTTCCCATCTGTGAAAGGCACAGTGGGTAAAAGCAGTGGCTGCGAACTCTCAAGTGGTTAATAACCACTGAACAGGTTATCATGTCTGTTCTTGCGAGAGAGGGGCGCCCGCTACCTTTGTTAAACTATTTTTTAAGGAACCTGGGATTGATAACCCTAGGTCTCCTGGGGGCAACCAGACGTGGTCTCCCTCTCACTGTGCTTAGAGAGGCATCAGCTTCACCTCACTGATGATCCCCAACAAGGGTGAAACACGTGTATGGGGTTGCTGGTGGTACTCTCGTTCAGATTGGAATTGCCATTGTATTTCGGTGCTGGACTGCCCCTGGGCAGGACAAAGACTGATATGCATATGGATATTTCCCATCTGTGAAAGGCACAGTGGGTAAAAGCAGTGGCTGCAAACTCTCAAGTGGTTAATAACCACTGAACAGGTTATCATGTCTGTTCTTGCGAGAGAGGGGCGCCCGCTACCTTTGTTAAACTATTTTTTAAGGAACCTGGGATTGATAACCCTAGGTCTCCTGGGGGCAACCAGACGTGGTCTCCCTCTCACTGTGCTTAGAGAGGCATCAGCTTCACCTCACTGATGATCCCCAACAAGGGTGAAACACGTGTATGGGGTTGCTGGTGGTACTCTCGTTCAGATTGGAATTGCCATTGTATTTCGGTGCTGGACTGCCCCTGGGCAGGACAAAGACTGATATGCAAATGGATATTTCCCATCTGTGAAAGGCACAGTGGGTAAAAGCAGTGGTGCGAACTCTCAAGTGGTTAATAACCACTGAACAGGTTATCATGTCTGTTCTTGCGAGAGAGGGGCGCCCGCTACCTTTGTTAAACTATTTTTTAAGGAACCTGGGATTGATAACCCTAGGTCTCCTGGGGGCAACCAGACGTGGTCTCCCTCTCACTGTGCTTAGAGAGGCATCAGCTTCACCTCACTGATGATCCCCAACAAGGGTGAAACACGTGTATGGGGTTGCTGGTGGTACTCTCGTTCAGATTGGAATTGCCATTGTATTTCGGTGCTGGACTGCCCCTGGGCAGGACAAAGACTGATATGCAAATGGATATTTCCCATCTGTGAAAGGCACAGTGGGTAAAAGCAGTGGCTGCGAACTCTCAAGTGGTTAATAACCACTGAACAGGTTATCATGTCTGTTCTTGCGAGAGAGGGGCGCCCGCTACCTTTGTTAAACTATTTTTTAAGGAACCTGGGATTGATAACCCTAGGTCTCCTGGGGGCAACCAGACGTGGTCTCCCTCTCACTGTGCTTAGAGAGGCATCAGCTTCACCTCACTGATGATCCCCAACAAGGGTGAAACACGTGTATGGGGTTGCTGGTGGTACTCTCGTTCAGATTGGAATTGCCATTGTATTTCGGTGCTGAACTGCCCCTGGGCAGGACAAAGACTGATATGCAAATGGATATTTCCCATCTGTGAAAGGCACAGTGGGTAAAAGCAGTGGTGCGAACTCTCAAGTGGTTAATAACCACTGAACAGGTTATCATGTCTGTTCTTGCGAGAGAGGGGCGCCCGCTACCTTTGTTAAACTATTTTTTAAGGAACCTGGGATTGATAACCCTAGGTCTCCTGGGGGCAACCAGACGTGGTCTCCCTCTCACTGTGCTTAGAGAGGCATCAGCTTCACCTCACTGATGATCCCCAACAAGGGTGAAACACGTGTATGGGGTTGCTGGTGGTACTCTCGTTCAGATTGGAATTGCCATTGTATTTCGGTGCTGGACTGCCCCTGGGCAGGACAAAGACTGATATGCAAATGGATATTTCCCATCTGTGAAAGGCACAGTGGGTAAAAGCAGTGGCTGCGAACTCTCAAGTGGTTAATAACCACTGAACAGGTTATCATGTCTGTTCTTGCGAGAGAGGGGCGCCCGCTACCTTTGTTAAACTATTTTTTAAGGAACCTGGGATTGATAACCCTAGGTCTCCTGGGGGCAACCAGACGTGGTCTCCCTCTCACTGTGCTTAGAGAGGCATCAGCTTCACCTCACTGATGATCCCCAACAAGGGTGAAACACGTGTATGGGGTTGCTGGTGGTACTCTCGTTCAGATTGGAATTGCCATTGTATTTCGGTGCTGGACTGCCCCTGGGCAGGACAAAGACTGATATGCAAATGGATATTTCCCATCTGTGAAAGGCACAGTGGGTAAAAGCAGTGGCTGCGAACTCTCAAGTGGTTAATAACCACTGAACAGGTTATCATGTCTGTTCTTGCGAGAGAGGGGCGCCCGCTACCTTTGTTAAACTATTTTTTAAGGAACCTGGGATTGATAACCCTAGGTCTCCTGGGGGCAACCAGACGTGGTCTCCCTCTCACTGTGCTTAGAGAGGCATCAGCTTCACCTCACTGATGATCCCCAACAAGGGTGAAACACGTGTATGGGGTTGCTGGTGGTACTCTCGTTCAGATTGGAATTGCCATTGTATTTCGGTGCTGGACTGCCCCTGGGCAGGACAAAGACTGATATGCAAATGGATATTTCCCATCTGTGAAAGGCACAGTGGGTAAAAGCAGTGGCTGCAAACTCTCAAGTGGTTAATAACCACTGAACAGGTTATCATGTCTGTTCTTGCGAGAGAGGGGCGCCCGCTACCTTTGTTAAACTATTTTTTAAGGAACCTGGGATTGATAACCCTAGGTCTCCTGGGGGCAACCAGACGTGGTCTCCCTCTCACTGTGCTTAGAGAGGCATCAGCTTCACCTCACTGATGATCCCCAACAAGGGTGAAACACGTGTATGGGGTTGCTGGTGGTACTCTCGTTCAGATTGGAATTGCCATTGTATTTCGGTGCTGGACTGCCCCTGGGCAGGACAAAGACTGATATGCAAATGGATATTTCCCATCTGTGAAAGGCACAGTGGGTAAAAGCAGTGGCTGCGAACTCTCAAGTGGTTAATAACCACTGAACAGGTTATCATGTCTGTTCTTGCGAGAGAGGGGCGCCCGCTACCTTTGTTAAACTATTTTTTAAGGAACCTGGGATTGATAACCCTAGGTCTCCTGGGGGCAACCAGACGTGGTCTCCCTCTCACTGTGCTTAGAGAGGCATCAGCTTCACCTCACTGATGATCCCCAACAAGGGTGAAACACGTGTATGGGGTTGCTGGTGGTACTCTCGTTCAGATTGGAATTGCCATTGTATTTCGGTGCTGGACTGCCCCTGGGCAGGACAAAGACTGATATGCAAATGGATATTTCCCATCTGTGAAAGGCACAGTGGGTAAAAGCAGTGGCTGCGAACTCTCAAGTGGTTAATAACCACTGAACAGGTTATCATGTCTGTTCTTGCGAGAGAGGGGCGCCCGCTACCTTTGTTAAACTATTTTTTAAGGAACCTGGGATTGATAACCCTAGGTCTCCTGGGGGCAACCAGACGTGGTCTCCCTCTCACTGTGCTTAGAGAGGCATCAGCTTCACCTCACTGATGATCCCCAACAAGGGTGAAACACGTGTATGGGGTTGCTGGTGGTACTCTCGTTCAGATTGGAATTGCCATTGTATTTCGGTGCTGGACTGCCCCTGGGCAGGACAAAGACTGATATGCAAATGGATATTTCCCATCTGTGAAAGGCACAGTGGGTAAAAGCAGTGGCTGCGAACTCTCAAGTGGTTAATAACCACTGAACAGGTTATCATGTCTGTTCTTGCGAGAGAGGGGCGCCCGCTACCTTTGTTAAACTATTTTTTAAGGAACCTGGGATTGATAACCCTAGGTCTCCTGGGGGCAACCAGACGTGGTCTCCCTCTCACTGTGCTTAGAGAGGCATCAGCTTCACCTCACTGATGATCCCCAACAAGGGTGAAACACGTGTATGGGGTTGCTGGTGGTACTCTCGTTCAGATTGGAATTGCCATTGTATTTCGGTGCTGGACTGCCCCTGGGCAGGACAAAGACTGATATGCAAATGGATATTTCCCATCTGTGAAAGGCACAGTGGGTAAAAGCAGTGGCTGCGAACTCTCAAGTGGTTAATAACCACTGAACAGGTTATCATGTCTGTTCTTGCGAGAGAGGGGCGCCCGCTACCTTTGTTAAACTATTTTTTAAGGAACCTGGGATTGATAACCCTAGGTCTCCTGGGGGCAACCAGACGTGGTCTCCCTCTCACTGTGCTTAGAGAGGCATCAGCTTCACCTCACTGATGATCCCCAACAAGGGTGAAACACGTGTATGGGGTTGCTGGTGGTACTCTCGTTCAGATTGGAATTGCCATTGTATTTCGGTGCTGGACTGCCCCTGGGCAGGACAAAGACTGATATGCAAATGGATATTTCCCATCTGTGAAAGGCACAGTGGGTAAAAGCAGTGGCTGCGAACTCTCAAGTGGTTAATAACCACTGAACAGGTTATCATGTCTGTTCTTGCGAGAGAGGGGCGCCCGCTACCTTTGTTAAACTATTTTTTAAGGAACCTGGGATTGATAACCCTAGGTCTCCTGGGGGCAACCAGACGTGGTCTCCCTCTCACTGTGCTTAGAGAGGCATCAGCTTCACCTCACTGATGATCCCCAACAAGGGTGAAACACGTGTATGGGGTTGCTGGTGGTACTCTCGTTCAGATTGGAATTGCCATTGTATTTCGGTGCTGGACTGCCCCTGGGCAGGACAAAGACTGATATGCAAATGGATATTTCCCATCTGTGAAAGGCACAGTGGGTAAAAGCAGTGGTGCGAACTCTCAAGTGGTTAATAACCACTGAACAGGTTATCATGTCTGTTCTTGCGAGAGAGGGGCGCCCGCTACCTTTGTTAAACTATTTTTTAAGGAACCTGGGATTGATAACCCTAGGTCTCCTGGGGGCAACCAGACGTGGTCTCCCTCTCACTGTGCTTAGAGAGGCATCAGCTTCACCTCACTGATGATCCCCAACAAGGGTGAAACACGTGTATGGGGTTGCTGGTGGTACTCTCGTTCAGATTGGAATTGCCATTGTATTTCGGTGCTGGACTGCCCCTGGGCAGGACAAAGACTGATATGCAAATGGATATTTCCCATCTGTGAAAGGCACAGTGGGTAAAAGCAGTGGCTGCGAACTCTCAAGTGGTTAATAACCACTGAACAGGTTATCATGTCTGTTCTTGCGAGAGAGGGGCGCCCGCTACCTTTGTTAAACTATTTTTTAAGGAACCTGGGATTGATAACCCTAGGTCTCCTGGGGGCAACCAGACGTGGTCTCCCTCTCACTGTGCTTAGAGAGGCATCAGCTTCACCTCACTGATGATCCCCAACAAGGGTGAAACACGTGTATGGGGTTGCTGGTGGTACTCTCGTTCAGATTGGAATTGCCATTGTATTTCGGTGCTGGACTGCCCCTGGGCAGGACAAAGACTGATATGCAAATGGATATTTCCCATCTGTGAAAGGCACAGTGGGTAAAAGCAGTGGCTGCGAACTCTCAAGTGGTTAATAACCACTGAACAGGTTATCATGTCTGTTCTTGCGAGAGAGGGGCGCCCGCTACCTTTGTTAAACTATTTTTTAAGGAACCTGGGATTGATAACCCTAGGTCTCCTGGGGGCAACCAGACGTGGTCTCCCTCTCACTGTGCTTAGAGAGGCATCAGCTTCACCTCACTGATGATCCCCAACAAGGGTGAAACACGTGTATGGGGTTGCTGGTGGTACTCTCGTTCAGATTGGAATTGCCATTGTATTTCGGTGCTGGACTGCCCCTGGGCAGGACAAAGACTGATATGCAAATGGATATTTCCCATCTGTGAAAGGCACAGTGGGTAAAAGCAGTGGCTGCGAACTCTCAAGTGGTTAATAACCACTGAACAGGTTATCATGTCTGTTCTTGCGAGAGAGGGGCGCCCGCTACCTTTGTTAAACTATTTTTTAAGGAACCTGGGATTGATAACCCTAGGTCTCCTGGGGGCAACCAGACGTGGTCTCCCTCTCACTGTGCTTAGAGAGGCATCAGCTTCACCTCACTGATGATCCCCAACAAGGGTGAAACACGTGTATGGGGTTGCTGGTGGTACTCTCGTTCAGATTGGAATTGCCATTGTATTTCGGTGCTGGACTGCCCCTGGGCAGGACAAAGACTGATATGCAAATGGATATTTCCCATCTGTGAAAGGCACAGTGGGTAAAAGCAGTGGCTGCGAACTCTCAAGTGGTTAATAACCACTGAACAGGTTATCATGTCTGTTCTTGCGAGAGAGGGGCGCCCGCTACCTTTGTTAAACTATTTTTTAAGGAACCTGGGATTGATAACCCTAGGTCTCCTGGGGGCAACCAGACGTGGTCTCCCTCTCACTGTGCTTAGAGAGGCATCAGCTTCACCTCACTGATGATCCCCAACAAGGGTGAAACATGTGTATGGGGTTGCTGGTGGTACTCTCGTTCAGATTGGAATTGCCATTGTATTTCGGTGCTGGACTGCCCCTGGGCAGGACAAAGACTGATATGCAAATGGATATTTCCCATCTGTGAAAGGCACAGTGGGTAAAAGCAGTGGCTGCGAACTCTCAAGTGGTTAATAACCACTGAACAGGTTATCATGTCTGTTCTTGCGAGAGAGGGGCGCCCGCTACCTTTGTTAAACTATTTTTTAAGGAACCTGGGATTGATAACCCTAGGTCTCCTGGGGGCAACCAGACGTGGTCTCCCTCTCACTGTGCTTAGAGAGGCATCAGCTTCACCTCACTGATGATCCCCAACAAGGGTGAAACACGTGTATGGGGTTGCTGGTGGTACTCTCGTTCAGATTGGAATTGCCATTGTATTTCGGTGCTGGACTGCTCCTGGGCAGGACAAAGACTGATATGCAAATGGATATTTCCCATCTGTGAAAGGCACAGTGGGTAAAAGCAGTGGCTGCGAACTCTCAAGTGGTTAATAACCACTGAACAGGTTATCATGTCTGTTCTTGCGAGAGAGGGGCGCCCGCTACCTTTGTTAAACTATTTTTTAAGGAACCTGGGATTGATAACCCTAGGTCTCCTGGGGGCAACCAGACGTGGTCTCCCTCTCACTGTGCTTAGAGAGGCATCAGCTTCACCTCACTGATGATCCCCAACAAGGGTGAAACACGTGTATGGGGTTGCTGGTGGTACTCTCGTTCAGATTGGAATTGCCATTGTATTTCGGTGCTGGACTGCCCCTGGGCAGGACAAAGACTGATATGCAAATGGATATTTCCCATCTGTGAAAGGCACAGTGGGTAAAAGCAGTGGCTGCGAACTCTCAAGTGGTTAATAACCACTGAACAGGTTATCATGTCTGTTCTTGCGAGAGAGGGGCGCCCGCTACCTTTGTTAAACTATTTTTTAAGGAACCTGGGATTGATAACCCTAGGTCTCCTGGGGGCAACCAGACGTGGTCTCCCTCTCACTGTGCTTAGAGAGGCATCAGCTTCACCTCACTGATGATCCCCAACAAGGGTGAAACACGTGTATGGGGTTGCTGGTGGTACTCTCGTTCAGATTGGAATTGCCATTGTATTTCGGTGCTGGACTGCCCCTGGGCAGGACAAAGACTGATATGCAAATGGATATTTCCCATCTGTGAAAGGCACAGTGGGTAAAAGCAGTGGCTGCGAACTCTCAAGTGGTTAATAACCACTGAACAGGTTATCATGTCTGTTCTTGCGAGAGAGGGGCGCCCGCTACCTTTGTTAAACTATTTTTTAAGGAACCTGGGATTGATAACCCTAGGTCTCCTGGGGGCAACCAGACGTGGTCTCCCTCTCACTGTGCTTAGAGAGGCATCAGCTTCACCTCACTGATGATCCCCAACAAGGGTGAAACACGTGTATGGGGTTGCTGGTGGTACTCTCGTTCAGATTGGAATTGCCATTGTATTTCGGTGCTGGACTGCCCCTGGGCAGGACAAAGACTGATATGCAAATGGATATTTCCCATCTGTGAAAGGCACAGTGGGTAAAAGCAGTGGCTGCGAACTCTCAAGTGGTTAATAACCACTGAACAGGTTATCATGTCTGTTCTTGCGAGAGAGGGGCGCCCGCTACCTTTGTTAAACTATTTTTTAAGGAACCTGGGATTGATAACCCTAGGTCTCCTGGGGGCAACCAGACGTGGTCTCCCTCTCACTGTGCTTAGAGAGGCATCAGCTTCACCTCACTGATGATCCCCAACAAGGGTGAAACACGTGTATGGGGTTGCTGGTGGTACTCTCGTTCAGATTGGAATTGCCATTGTATTTCGGTGCTGGACTGCCCCTGGGCAGGACAAAGACTGATATGCAAATGGATATTTCCCATCTGTGAAAGGCACAGTGGGTAAAAGCAGTGGCTGCGAACTCTCAAGTGGTTAATAACCACTGAACAGGTTATCATGTCTGTTCTTGCGAGAGAGGGGCGCCCGCTACCTTTGTTAAACTATTTTTTAAGGAACCTGGGATTGATAACCCTAGGTCTCCTGGGGGCAACCAGACGTGGTCTCCCTCTCACTGTGCTTAGAGAGGCATCAGCTTCACCTCACTGATGATCCCCAACAAGGGTGAAACACGTGTATGGGGTTGCTGGTGGTACTCTCGTTCAGATTGGAATTGCCATTGTATTTCGGTGCTGGACTGCCCCTGGGCAGGACAAAGACTGATATGCAAATGGATATTTCCCATCTGTGAAAGGCACAGTGGGTAAAAGCAGTGGCTGCGAACTCTCAAGTGGTTAATAACCACTGAACAGGTTATCATGTCTGTTCTTGCGAGAGAGGGGCGCCCGCTACCTTTGTTAAACTATTTTTTAAGGAACCTGGGATTGATAACCCTAGGTCTCCTGGGGGCAACCAGACGTGGTCTCCCTCTCACTGTGCTTAGAGAGGCATCAGCTTCACCTCACTGATGATCCCCAACAAGGGTGAAACACGTGTATGGGGTTGCTGGTGGTACTCTCGTTCAGATTGGAATTGCCATTGTATTTCGGTGCTGGACTGCCCCTGGGCAGGACAAAGACTGATATGCAAATGGATATTTCCCATCTGTGAAAGGCACAGTGGGTAAAAGCAGTGGCTGCGAACTCTCAAGTGGTTAATAACCACTGAACAGGTTATCATGTCTGTTCTTGCGAGAGAGGGGCGCCCGCTACCTTTGTTAAACTATTTTTTAAGGAACCTGGGATTGATAACCCTAGGTCTCCTGGGGGCAACCAGACGTGGTCTCCCTCTCACTGTGCTTAGAGAGGCATCAGCTTCACCTCACTGATGATCCCCAACAAGGGTGAAACACGTGTATGGGGTTGCTGGTGGTACTCTCGTTCAGATTGGAATTGCCATTGTATTTCGGTGCTGGACTGCCCCTGGGCAGGACAAAGACTGATATGCAAATGGATATTTCCCATCTGTGAAAGGCACAGTGGGTAAAAGCAGTGGCTGTGAACTCTCAAGTGGTTAATAACCACTGAACAGGTTATCATGTCTGTTCTTGCGAGAGAGGGGCGCCCGCTACCTTTGTTAAACTATTTTTTAAGGAACCTGGGATTGATAACCCTAGGTCTCCTGGGGGCAACCAGACGTGGTCTCCCTCTCACTGTGCTTAGAGAGGCATCAGCTTCACCTCACTGATGATCCCCAACAAGGGTGAAACACGTGTATGGGGTTGCTGGTGGTACTCTCGTTCAGATTGGAATTGCCATTGTATTTCGGTGCTGGACTGCCCCTGGGCAGGACAAAGACTGATATGCAAATGGATATTTCCCATCTGTGAAAGGCACAGTGGGTAAAAGCAGTGGCTGCGAACTCTCAAGTGGTTAATAACCACTGAACAGGTTATCATGTCTGTTCTTGCGAGAGAGGGGCGCCCGCTACCTTTGTTAAACTATTTTTTAAGGAACCTGGGATTGATAACCCTAGGTCTCCTGGGGGCAACCAGACGTGGTCTCCCTCTCACTGTGCTTAGAGAGGCATCAGCTTCACCTCACTGATGATCCCCAACAAGGGTGAAACACGTGTATGGGGTTGCTGGTGGTACTCTCGTTCAGATTGGAATTGCCATTGTATTTCGGTGCTGGACTGCCCCTGGGCAGGACAAAGACTGATATGCAAATGGATATTTCCCATCTGTGAAAGGCACAGTGGGTAAAAGCAGTGGCTGCGAACTCTCAAGTGGTTAATAACCACTGAACAGGTTATCATGTCTGTTCTTGCGAGAGAGGGGCGCCCGCTACCTTTGTTAAACTGTTCTAAGAACACAATTGGTGTCCTGAAATGTTCATAAATAAACGAAAATGGAGGTGTCCTGAAGAACACTATACCTGTCCGTACTGTTCACTAGCAAGTTGAAACTGTTCTAAGAACACACGCGGTGTCCTGAAATGTTCGTAAATGAACGAACATTGACGTGTCCTGAAGAACACTATACCTGTCCGTAGTGTTCGCTAGCAAGTTGAAACTGTTCTAAGAACACAATTGGTGTCTTGAAATGTTCATAAATAAACGAAAATGGAGGTGACCTGAAGAACACTATACCTGTCCGTACTGTTCGCTAGCAAGTTGAAACTGTTCGAAGAACACACGCGGTGTCCTGAAATGTTCGTAAAGAAATGACAATTAAAGTGTCCTGAAGAACACTATATCTGTCCGTAGTGTTCGCTAGCAAGTTGAAACTGTTCCAAGAACACAATTGATGTCCAGAAATGTTCTTAAATAAACGAAAATGGAGGTGTCCTGAAGAACACTATACCTGTCCGTGCTGTTCGCTAGCAATTTGAAACTGTTCTAAGAACACAATCGGTGTCCTCAAATGTTCGTAAATGAACGAAAATTGACGTGTCCTGAAGAACACTATACCTGTCCATAGTGTTCACTAGTAAGTTGAAACTGTTCTAAGAACACAATTGGTGTCTTGAAATGTTCGTAAATAAACGAAAATATAGGTGTCCTGAAGAACACTATACCTGTCCATACTGTTCGCTAGCAAGTTGAAACTGTTCGAAGAACACAAGTGGTGTCCTGAAATGTTCGTAAATAAACGAAAATGTAGGTGTCCTGAAGAACACTCTACCTGTCCGTACTGTTCGCTACCAACTTCAAACTGTTCTAGAACACATGCGGCATCCAGAAATGTTCGTTTGACGTGTGACGCACTTTTAATTACTTCAGGACCCGAACAGTGTCCGTAGAACATCAACGCGCATGTGCAAACCAATGTCCGTGAATTTGGTGTCCTGCAGACAGCCGCTTCCTTCACGAACATGTTCGTGAAGCGATCATGTGACCGCGCCCATGCTGATCGCGTGTTCTGAATGTGGACACTGTTCGTGTCCCGAACAATTTAAAAGTACATTTTCAAGTAATCCACAATATTTCTCAATACAAACTCACCATAGCACAAGTCCCACATACTAATCCTGAGTTTCTACATACTTTTTGAAAGTTTTTGAACCTTTTTTTGAGTTCGATCTGTCCACGGACAGTGTGCATGTCCGCGAACGGCGTACAAGCACCCCTATAAAAGACCACGCCCTAGAGCTTATTCTCATTGTGTTTCTGGCTATTCTTCAGAGCACAGCTATTTTTCCTATAACTTGCAGATTACACCATCATCGAGATGGCATATATGGCTGCTCTACTGCCACCTGGTGCTGCACCTGCTTCAGCACCACACCCACCCCCTCCACCACCACCACCTTCCCAAGGGCCTGAAGAGGGGAACAGGAGTGAGGATGCAGAGGAGGAAGAAGAGGATGTTGAGAATGAGGTAGAGGAAATCCCTACTACCCGCACTAGGCATGAGTCTTGGGTGTGGCGGTTGTTTACCATTCATGGGAATGGTCCTAAGGCTTGTGCGAACCGTGTCACCTACAATGATTGCAAAATGGTACTCAGTCATGGGAGGCATAGTTCGTACAGCTTTGGGACCACTACCATGAAGCGACACCTAAGGTCATTTCACTCTGGGGCCATTTGCAAGGTTGTACCTTGTGAGGAGCGTAGTAGGTTGATTTCCTCTACTTCATCCTCCGTTTCTGATCCTGTCACCACAAGGACCACCTCTGTGGGACAGCGTCTTCCTCAAGCTGCCTCACAGGCCATACAGAATTCTAATGACCCTTACCTTTTGAGGGTCACAGTTGTGTGTATGTACTGCGACACAGTATTCTGCAGGGGGGAGCAACTTCGCAGTGCTTTTGAGACTATCGTCTCAGAGCATGAGAAGACCTGCTCACTACCCAAATAAAACCCACTCTACATCTTCCTCTCTCAGCTCGCCCTTTCTTATCCCTGTGGTTGGTGTCCCCCCTTTACCCTCCTTTCTCCTCCTCTCCTAATGTGTCGTGTATAAAAAAACAAAAAAAATACAAAATAACAAAAATAAAAAAATAAGGCTCTTTTCAGAGCCGCCTTTCACAGTTAAAAAATAGAAGTGAAAATAAATGAAGCAGGGCCCTTTGTATTTTTTAGAAGTCCGTGGACAGTCCGCGGACATATAAAAATGTGTGGTGCTACCCTATCATAACCATTGCAATTTTCTCTGGGAGGAAGTGGTGGCTCTGAAAAGAGCCTTTGGGTGGTGTTTGTATGTCAATAAATACTCAACACCTACTTCAAAATGGATGCTGTAATTCTAAAAAAGGTTGCAATGCATTTTGTACATTTCTCAGAAAAATCTGATTGCAAGCATAAGTAAGATGGACTCCATCTCTGTGAAAAATGTATGTACTACGAAACATAATATTTTCATTGTGAAAAGAGGACATGCCAAAATCTCTTAGAAAGTCACAAACAGCTTATTAACATTGCACTTTGCTTTTTCGATTTGTGGACCAAATGAAGAAGAACAAAGCCACATTTGTCTCTGCGCAATCCGTGAAAATATTACTTGAGAATTAGGAAACATGTCCATGACCTTCCGAAGTCCTTCTTTCATAGCAAATTGCAAAGAAATTCCAGACACATGTCCTAAACGGTTCCCTCCACAATGAATTACAATTATGTCTGGATGTTGCTCTGTCTCCAAAGTAGCACAGAGAGGTAGCAAGTCCAACCACTTCATTCCACTTACTCCATGCCAGTGTACTTCCACTTGTGGAAATCCAAGATCTACAGCTACTCCACAGCTTTCTGCATGCACCTTCAACCAATGTATCCACAAATCTCCCAAAATCTGTTTTCTGAAACACACAGCCATAGCTATCTGTTGTTCTCTCAGCAAAAAGAGTATCTGAGAAACTGTCTCCTGGCACAACACACCCACTACACTTTCCTGACCAATCCCTTTCAGTGCTCATTCTCATTTGCATGACTTCTGAACCCAAAAATCCCCAGATGTAACACCCGATGTCCGCGAACTACCGCCATGTCCGCGGACATATCGTAACATGAACAGCCCTTCTACCATTTCCACTTCACTCTCTGTGCCATTCCCTCATTGGATGTAGCTAAGAAGTCAAATGACCATCCACCAATCACATTCAAGACCTCTACATCTAACTGCATCATCATAGATCAGCACTGTAAATGTACTGTGAACCTCTCTGAGTACAAGTGTCATATCATTGGCAAGCACCATCTACAAGAAATACTGTACAAGTCTCCAAGATTTCTACTTGCAGCTCCATGCATATCCATATGCATGAACACAAACTACAGGTATGCCTATTTTCTGTAAAGTACATGAACACATTTTCGAACTGACTTTTATCTTGTGTAATCTGTAAAATGAATCTACTGTTTTTTTTCAATCTCCTAAAATCAACTGTCACTTATAAACCATTATACTATTTACTTTCTTTATACACACACACACACTCAAATCATGTTAAACTAACATTTTTTAAATGAAATATATAGACTACATGTATTCAAACAAAATTGCATGCATGCACACTCTATGTTCGAATCTCAAAAAATACTTATACAATTACATAATATTTTAAATGTCTTTATTTATTTAATTACTTTAATTTAAGCATGACATTGAGGCACTATTACCTGGAAGAGCTTAGTTACAGAAATAGTGGTATTCCGTGGTACATTATGAATTTCACAAGACATAGTAAAGATATTTTGTTTGCTACAGTTAGTCATTGCAATACAATTTGTTCATTAAGAAAATATCATATGTATTGAACTGGTGCGACGTATCTTATGTAAATAAGATAGTTTTAATGGTTGTGAGGAAGGCGCTGAGGATTTCAATTAAAAAAATCAATGTCTAAATTAAAAACAGTGCTATATACAAACAGAATTACTAATTTGTTTCTTTTACAATTGCAGTGAAGACCATGCTCCTGAAAAGAAGCAGCCGAATTTGAAGAACAATGAAGAACTAAGAAGTAACCTGTTCATTTTAGAAAAAAAGTAAGTAGAATATCACCATAACATTTGTATTATTACTTAAACACACTGTAAAGTTAATCCATGCTATTTATGTGCCTAAAAATAGAGATTGTGCACCATTCTGTACAAAAATCCCCATGTCTTAAACAGCGATTTACTGCCAGAATGTCCCACCTATTCCTATTTTTGGACACACAAATTACCCAACTCAACCGCTAGAATTTTGATATTATAGAACAGACAACTGTTTTAATTGTATACATTAGATTTACTATGTGTACTTCTCCACAACACTAGCTTACTTTTTTCTGTCATCTGAACCCCAGTTTAGTAGCACAGAAATTCAAGAATACCTATCCCTACTAGTTGTAGTTCCCAATGCACAATCACACACCATTGCATACATCTTTATCATCTTACTCAAACACTCATGCACACAGCACACATACATTGCAGAACACCCCAACCCATACCTTCTTTATGTTTTTCAACAGACCCTAAATAATGCCTACCAAAAGTCAAATCCGTAGAAAGCAACACAGAAGTAGAGAAAATGAAAATAAAAGTGTCCAACATAAGCATCCATCTCTAGCAGAATTTGTAAAAAAAAGTTGAAACAAAACAGCTAGTACAGTCATTTAGTGAAACAAAAGAAGTTTCAAGTACAAAAACGTTGCCTTCCCTATCAAAATGTAAAACAAACCAAAAAACAATTAACAGAAAATCAGCTATCACTACAGGTAAAACTGCTTCTTTAAATTTTGATATAGTGCAAAGTAAGCATACCAAGAAAAATATTTTAGCCAAAATGTACCTTCACAAAGTCAATGCTTAAAACCTATCGTAGGAAATTAATCTTAGAAGCGTTGATAGACAGTGCAATTCTTCTCAAAAGAAAGTTATTTATTTTAGTGTTAAACAAAATGAAACCACTAACAAAACTAATGACTAAATTACAAAAAAGACTTCTCAATAAACGAAATGTCAACAGAAAGAACTTCTTAAGTATCTGTGGAGGTGAATGGAATCACACTACGAGCACAGAACCATACTTTAATGAAGAAGCGTACAAACAAAAGCAAACAAACACAATTGCCATACATAGCAGTGGTCGAGGTTATGAAAAAGTGAATAATACCATAATGGAACAAGAAGTACTCCTTACAAAAATATGCCCTGAAAACTTAGAATTACCCCTCCATTCAACTGAATCAGAACATCTAGTGTACAATTGGCCATACACGTCAATGTGTAACATTCCCAAACAATTTTTCAAGTCTTTACGCCAATTCCTCAATCAATATGTAAAAAGCAAAGACAAAATCAAAATTAAACTACTGCAAAATATGGATTTATTTTAAAATTTGTTTATTGGCATTTTCAATAACATCGGTTACATATTTCCATGTTGTGCCTTATTCTTGTACAAGTAAAATACATTTTAATTTTAACTTTAACAAACAGTAACAACTGTCTCCTTACAGTGTTCACGTGATTCAGCTTATCTCGTCCCTGAGGGGTAGGGGTGTTCGGGAGGGGGCATTCAGGTTGTTTGCAGGGTGTGGGGGGATGCTTCCCAGAGGCCCGTAGCGTCTCTCATTGGCTCTCATCGGGTCTCCCTATATGTCTTGTAGGTATGTTCGTTCCAAGCCGTTGGCTCAGGGGGGCTTGTCGTCGGAGTGGAGAAACATATGTCTAGTGAGTTCTTTCCATGCTTCCAAGGCTCTGCTGGACTCATCGGTTGATCTGGCCACGCTTTCTTCCCAGGCCTTGGTCTCAGCCAGGAGCCATCGTTCCATTTCTCCATGCCATGCTTTATATTGTGGTCCGGCTGTTTTTTTCCAGGACATGGCTATGGTTCGTTTGGTTAATATGCACGTTATGTCCATAAGTCTGACTATGTGCTTTATCTTGGCTAATCTGGGGTAGGTTCCTAGCAAGCAGTCCTCCGGTGTCCATTTGTATTTGGTCATACCTGCTTTCTCACATGTTTGTTTCACCTTTTCCCAAAGTGTCTTCGTTTTGGGGCATTCCCACATCATGTGGATTAGGTCTGCTTCCTCCTTGTTGCACCAGGTGCATTTGCTTGCTAAATTTGGCTATCCGTTTCGGGGTTAGGTAGGTTCGGTGCAGCACATTCATCTGTATTTGCCTGAACCGGTGGTTTCTCGACACCTCCTTGGGGAATGTGAGCGCCCGGTTCCACTCCCCCTCTGTCATTTCCCTGCCTATGTCTATTTCCCATTTCCTTTTCATGTCCATGCTTCGGGGGTTAGGTGTATCGCTCAGTCGCCTATATATTTGGGATATTGGTCTGCAGCCCTCCCCCATGTTGTATAGCAGCGTTAATAGTGGGTCAGTGTCCGGTTCTTCAGGCCATGTTTCCCACTTGCTTCGTGCCATGGCGCGGATCTTCTGGTACCAGAGAAACTGTCCCGGGTGTATGCCTTCTCTGTCCCGCAGCGTGACAAATTCCTTGAAGGTGCCTTCTCGTATAAATCTCCCCAAGTGTAGACCCCTTCCCTTTCCCATGATCTGATTTGTTTCAGGTCTGTGGCTGCTGTGTATAGGTCTGCAATCAGTGGGATCTCTGGTGAGTAGGCCCTCTGCACATGGGCGAATGTCCTCGCTCTGCGCCAGACTTCCCTCCCCAGGGTGACTATGTGCAGTGTTTCTCCCAGCAACTTCGATGGTGCCCATATCAGTTCTTTCAGGTGATGAGGGAGGCTCATAGTCTGTAGTAAGGGGTTTTCATCAGTAGGTTCGTCTGAGAGCCATTTAGTTATAAAGCTGAGTTGTGCTGCTAGGTAGTATTTTTCTAAGTTAGGGAGCGGAATGCCACTCCTGGCGTATGGCAGGGTTAGTGTTGACAGTGCTATTTTGTGCCTATTTTCTCCCCATATGAACTCCTTTATCAGCGACTCCAGTAGTCGGAAGAAGGGTTTTTTGATATAATAGTGTACATTTTGGAACCCATACAGGAATCGCGGTAAAACAATCATCTTAACTATGGAGGCCCTTCCCATCATCGACAGGGGAAGTCGCGACCAGAAGTTCATGGACTTGCGTAGGGTCGGAAGTGCTGCCTTTGTGTTGTGTTCATGCATCAGTGTGGGGGTGTGCATTATCTGGATTCCTAGGTATCTGAATTTGGTGGTTTGCCATTTTATCCCTACCTTTGGAAGTGCCTCCGTCTCAACGTGTTTTAGGGCCGCCAGGGGAAACATGCAGGACTTCGACTTATTGAATTGGATCCCAGATACTCTGGAGTAGTTGTCCAGGACTTCCAGCATGACGGGTACGTTGAGGTGTGGGTCTCTAACATATATAAGGACATCATCCGCGTAAAGCGAAATGATGTGGTCTACCCCTCCTAGTCTTATGCCAGCGTCAAAAAACTGCTTCCTAAAATAGATCGCTATGGGTTCCAGCCCCAATATGTACAGCATTGGGGATAGTGGACAGCCCTGCCTGGTCCCTCTTTGTATGTCCCAGGCTTCTGATATGTGTTTCCCGGACTTCACTCTAGCTCTTGGTCCGGTGTACAATATCTGAACCCATCTGATGAACCCTGGTCCGAAGCCGAATTCTCTAAGTACAGCCACCAGCCACTCCCAATAGATGGAGTCGAACGCCTTTATGCCATCTAGGGACATTAGTGCATATAAGCTCCTGTCTTCATTAGTTTGGGCCATAATGTGTTGTAGTCTGCGCAGGTTTATTGATGTGTTTCGGCCCGGTATAAAGCCGCACTGGTCGCTGTGTATTATGTCCCTTATTATTCTGGACAGTCTCTTGGCTAGTATTGTTGTTAAAATTTTCGCATCATAATTTAGCATTGCTAGCGGGCGGTAGGAATCGCACAGATCTGCCGGTTTGCCTGGTTTAAGGACCGGGACCACCAGTGTTTCCCTCATGCTTTCGGGCAGCACTCCCCTCTAATATGCCTCTTGGTACACCTCATGTAACAGGGGTGTGAGGGAGGGTTCATATGCTTTATAGAACTCCGAGGGCAGGCCGTCAGTGCCAGGTGCGTTGCACGTTGCCAGGGATCGGATAGCTTCTGTTATATCGTCAAGCGTGATTTCAGCATCTAACATCAGAGCTTGTTCGGGTGGTATCTTATGGAGTCCTATCTCATCAAGGGTGTCTGTAATCTGTTCTGGAGGGGCCTGTTCCTCATGTGAGTAGAGTTGTGTGAAGAAGCGTTTAAAGGTGTCGTTTATGTTCTGCTGCGTGTGGTGTGTGTTCCCTTCCTCATCCTGCAGCGTGGTAGTGGGGTGTCTAGGGTGTTCCCTTCTGCATAGCCAGGCCAACAGCCTGCCCGGTCTGTCCGCCTCTGTGTGTACCCTGTTTCGTTTTGGCCACATGGTCGAGCTTTTCCAGCCTATTCCACGCTGAATCATTTTCTCCCCTGTGTTTCCGAAGTTCCGTTTCCCTGTTCTGGTCACCCATGGGGGCTGCCTCTAACCTTTCTATCTTCTTTTCCAGCTGGTCTAATTCTTTCCTGAGCTGTCTCCTGATTCCCCCGGCTTTTGCAATGATTTCCCCCCTCATCACCGTTTTCAGGGCGTCCCATACCGTGCTGCTGTGTTCCACACTTCCCGCATTGTTTTCTATGTGGCTATCTATGGAGTCTTGTAGCTCCTCCCTAAAGTCTGGGTCTTTGAGTGCTTCCGCTGGAATTTTCCACATGGGGATCGGAGGTCTGGGGCCATTGTGGTTCCATGTCACCATGAGTGGGGAGTGGTCAAATATGGTTCTTCCTAAATACTGCGCTCCTTCCACCTGGGGTAGGTGTTCTCTGCCTATGAGGTTGTGGTCCAGTCTCGTGTATAGTTTCTGCGGGGATGAGTAGTATGAGTATCCTCTCTGTGTTGGGTGTGTTTCACGCCACACATCTGCCAGGTCCAGCCTGTCTATCATTGCAGTCAGGGCCATTGTCGCTGCTGATGGACCCTTCGGGTGGGGGATGGATCTGTCTATTGCCAGATTGCATACACAGTTGAGGTCACCCCCCCAGAGGAGCAGACTATTTCTGTGTTGCACGATTTTGGGGCATAGTGAGTCCAGGTGGGCCGGTATATTGCTGTTGGGAAAATAGGAGTTCATTATGCATATTTCTGTCTGCTCTATGTGCCCCCATAGTATCACAAATCTACCCTCCGGATCAACCTCTGATTTTCTCAGGCGGAAAGGGAGCTGTGGGTGTATCCAGGTATACACTCCCCTGGCATATTTGGAGTATGCAGTGCCAAAACCCTGCCCCCCCCAGTGTGTTTGGAGTTTGGCCAGTGAGTCGGTCGTGCAGTGGGTCTCCTGTAGTAACGCTATCATCACCCCTTTTCTATTCAGGTAGGTCTTAATTCTGTTTCTGCGAATGTATGTCCCCAAACCTCGCACATTCCATGTCAGTATTTTAACTGCTGTTGTGGTCATGGTGGTTCAAAGTGGGCACAGTGTCCGTTCTGTTCCTCTCTTTTTGGTGTCTGTGTGCATGGTACTAGCGTTATTGGCCCCTTCTCTGTGTGGGACAAGATGCAAGTTTCCTCCTCCCTCAGTTCAGTCCCTCTCCCCCTTCTTTTCATTCTTGGAGACTTACCAACAGTAGTAACTTCCATTCTTTTGAATGGGAACAGCAAACCGTGTAACTTTGAACTGCCACCAGCAGTTGCTTCCAACTTGCAACGCTCGGGGGGTCCCGAGCCTTCCAGGCCACTCCTGGCCTTCCAGATCAGGATGCGTGTAGGTAGATTGCCTACACAGTTTCCGTGGGGGTGGGTGGTTTTTCCGTGCTCGTGTAGTCCTCCGAGTTCCCGTCCGATTCGGCAATCAACTTAGTGGTGTTCTGCTGGGATCTCATTGTCTGCTTTGGTGGCCTTGCATGGTGGGGCCTCACCTTTCTTATTATAACGGTGGGTGGGTTGTCATCCCATATCCGATTTTAATGGATCATCTTTGCCTTCGGCCAGGTTGTTATGTTCCAGCCATAGATTTGCTGCAGCTGGAGTCTCTAGGAATGTCGCTCTTCCTTTGTAGAGGACCTTCAGGCGTGACGGATAGAGCAACATATACTTTAGGTTGTGTTTCCGTAATTGCGCTTTTATTGGGATGAAGGAGTTCCTTGCTCGTTGCACAGTGGGTGTGTAGTCCGGGTATATGACTATCGTTGAGTCCTTCCGTTTGATTTCTCCTCCTTCTCTTGAATATCGTAATATGGTTTCACGGTCGCGGAAATTCAGAATTTTAGCTATAATTGGTCTTGGGTGTGAGCCTGGCGGTGGGCGTTTTTGAAGGGATCTGTGGGCTCTTTCCACTGAGAACCCTTGGGAGAGCTTCCCTGGGCCTATCTCCTACAGCAGCAGCGTCTCGACGAAGTCGGTCGGGTCCGGGCCCTCCATGTCTTTGGGAACCCCTAGTATGCGAATATTATTTCGGCGGGCTCGGCCCTCGGCATCTTCGGAGCGCGCCTCCAGCCTTGCCACCTTCTGCTCAAGCTCCTGGACTTTCGTTTTCAATTCTTGGGTGTCCTCCACAGTGTCTTGTAATGTGTTTTCCGCCGCTGTGACCCTCTCAGTGAGGTTACGGGCATCCTGACGCATGAGCTGTATGTCTGATTTCACCTCCTCTATCTTCCCCTCCACCGATGTGCGGAGGGCAGATATTGCCTGTAGGACCTGCGCATGTTTGAGGTCTTCTTCCTTCTGGGAGGGTTCCCCCGAGGTTTCTTGGTCCTGTTGTGGTTGTCTCTGGGGTTTGGCCGTCGTGAATGAGTCCATTGTGACCAGTTTCAGTTTGCTCTTGGGGGGTGACATCTCCCTCCCAGGGTCCCTCCTGTGTCCTGTTCCAGCTCTTGACCCGCAGGTTGTGTGGTTCTGACTTACTGCCTTCGGGTAGTGCTGTGGTTCCGGCGCTACTTGATGGGACCCTTGGGTGGGGCTCCGTGTCCAGCCAGTGTCTAGCAGCCCCAATGGTTATATGGGCCTCCTCGCCTCAGTGTCCTGCTCGTCAATTTGTGGCTCAGGCTGGTCCTCCTGCTTGCTTGGCCTGGTCCTGGCTTCGTTGGGGCTTGTTCCGGTGGGGAGTACCCCTGTGGCAGTTTCGTCAGGCAGTGGTGGTTGCCCCGTATCAGTCTTGCTGCTGCCTTCATCCCGGGGGGGGTGCCAACCTTCCAGTTGGGCCCAGTGTGTGGTTGAGGGTGCCCCCGGCCTCCTCAACCGCTTTCAGTGTAGTCTCCCTGGGGGTACGTTGATCGCTCTTGTGCCCCCCAGCGGCCTGGTTGATGCGGTTGCCGCGCTGCCAGGCGGGCTGTGGTTATTGGTGTGGGCCCCCCGCGTTGTCCAGCCTTCCGGGGGCCCAGATTAGGTTGGCCTCTCGCTCCCGGTTGTTGGGAGGGCGAGGTTGGGTGCCCCCGCAAGGGGTGTCTTGAGAGGTCTTCGCCCCGTGCGCTGCGTCGTGTTGGGACCCGTCACCTCCCGCTGTGTGCCCTGTGGCTCCCCTCAGTTGTGGTCCTTCCCGGCCTCACCTGCGTTCAGACGGGTCAGCGTCGCAGGCACGGTACCGTGTCCCCTGCTTCACCGCTCCGCCGGGCGAGTCTTCCACATGCCGCGCCCGCGCACCGGTTCTCCCTCTCTCGGTCTTCTTCTCACATGTGCCAGGATGTGGTTGAAGGGGCAGTCGGGATGCTCGTCAGTTGCAGCGTCTTCAGCTGCTGCGGTCTGCGGTGCGGCCCGGTGTCCTGGTGGAGGCCGGAGTCGAAAGGGTCGACTCTCCGCCGCTGTGCTGGGGCGCGTCCGGGTGGCTGCGTGCCAGCACCCCGCTCTGCTGCCACAGAGGATTCACTCTCAGCCTCCGCTGCTTGTTCCTGGGTTTGGAGCCTGGGCGAAGCCGGGGATTGCGTAGCCCGGCTCCCCCGCCGGTGCGCAAGAGTGCGTTCGCGGAGCTGGGGGCCTCCCCGCGCCGCAGGGCTCTAGTGGTATGTGTCGGCTCCCGCCTTTCGGGAGCTGCAGCTTCTCCCGCGTCCGTTGCACCAGGTTCGCCGGCGTTCACGGTGTTCCGCTCGCTCAGCAACCGGAGCCCAGGGGGGCCGGGGATAAGATGGTCCGATCAGTGGTTCGCTGCTGTGGGCTCAACGGGGTCTCGAGTCGGCTGCTGCGTCAGTCACAGCTCACAGCATGCGGCGTCATCTTGCTGGCCCCAGGGGCTCCACTTTGGACTCTGCGTTTTCTGTGTTCTCCTTTCCGATTCGGCTCAGGAGTCGGGTCGAGTGATGGGGGTTAGTTCCCCTGCAGGATTATGCAGGCAGATCGTGTATTGCAGAGCTAATCAAGCATTATTAGTTCTTTTTGGCAGGATCTCGGACGGAGCTCCACGGGAGCTTGTCTTTACGGCATGCGTGCAAGCCACGCCCCCCCTTCAAAATATGGATACCTGTCCAGTGCGCAAGTACACAGGACTACAAGGACATTCATTGGCCTACATTACAGGACCTACTTGTAAAACCACCTTCCATGATATCAAAAGGATATCAACACATCATTCAACTATACGAAATCTAGTCTATAAACTGTACTATGCTTAAGGTCCTGCTTTAGCACTAGCAAATTTAAATAATATTCTTCTACATGGTACAGCAAACTACCTACTTGAAGAAATTGACTATATCCAGAAAATATATTTTGGAAGTGAAAGCCACTTACAGAATGAAATAGCTTAAACCAAATTAGCAACAATTCTACACATGGCAACCTTTTACTAAACACATACAAAAAAGAAATAATAAAATTTAAAAGTACATCAGCTGAGTTTCCAAACCATGTGTGTGTATGTTGCCGCAGAACTTTTTATAAAATCTTCCCATGCATATTCTGCACAACTTAATGTAACAAACCAAGTGGGTGGCCCAAGGTTTCTGATCATACAACGTACATCTCCTTGACGTCGAAACCAGTACTCTTTAGTACCACGCATATTTGCTCATAGATTTGTAATATTTTATTGTCAAACCTCATCTTTTTGTTGCACTTTTTGTAACAATTGTGTAGCTGTCATATTTTGAAAGTGTAATCCTGATTTTAATATGTGTGCAACTCCGTAACATAAAGTTGCTAATTCACTTTCAAAGAATAGGTGGAATATGTATTCCACATTTTGGTCTAAATCTGGGATCTTCAGAATACATTCGTAATTCGTAACGAGCGGTATTCTGATGCTGATATTTGAATAGGTCTATCATCGTACCTTCCTCCTTTGCCAGTAGGAAAGAGTAGAGGAAAAGAGCGTGCTTCTATACTTTTTTCCCATATGCTGATTGGTGATCCTTTTGTTTGACGCATTTGGTATGTTTCCAGTGCATCTTCTATGGTGTCATTAGAGAGCAATGGATGAATTGTATAATGGTCTAAAGTGTTTGATATTGTAGCAGGATCTAGTAGCTCAAATTGACCAGCTTCTTGTGTCTCTTGAATTATTTCAGTTGTATCCTTCAAGTTTTCTTCAATATTAATTTCTTTATAATATTCATTATTCTCTTTAAGATATTACAAGGCTTCTCTAACTTTATGTAAATCTACCAGCTGTTGCCAAATTGGTTTGTCTTTTGTAGGTACTCCAATTACCAAGATAATTAAAGATTGTTGCATTGGACGTTGCACTCCTAGAGTGTGCACAATTTCTTTTAGATCTAATGGTAAATACACTACTTTTCTACGAATACCTTTCACTAATTCAAAGGGAGGTAATTTTGCAGTTTTTGGTTGAAGGTGTATTTTTGCTTGAAATGGGTGCACTGTTTGAATTATGATGCTCTCATATAAAAGGGTTTTCGTAGTGGATATAATTCCAAATTAATTGTGATAGCACGTGAAGGAATTTGGTTGTTGTCAAGTTTTGTACTGCAGTAACTAAAAAGTATTACGCGGTCAGTTATTTTGTATTTGTTTTCTGCTATAAGGTAGAGAGCTAATTCAAACCATTTAGAATCTTCATTGTCTTCTATTTTGTATGATAGGTCTACAGTTTTTGTGTAACTTTTATAAAAAGTTCTGCAGCAACATACACACACATGGTTTGGTACTGTAACTATGTGTGTAGTAAAAGGTTGTGTAGAATTGTTACTAATTTGGTCTACAGCTATTTCATTCTGTAAGTGGGTTTCACTTCCAAAATATTTTTTCTGAATATATTTCTTCCAGTAGGTCTTTTTCTCCCCTCGCAGGATTTTCAAACTTAGGTGGCCTCTCCACTGTGTTCTCTTGTGTTCTGAACTTGTGGTATACTATGGTTTTTCTCCCCTCGCAGGATTTTTAAACTTAGGTGGCCTCTCCACTGTGTTCACTTGTGTTCTGAACTTGTGGTATACTATGTTTTTTCTACCCTCGCAGGATTTTAAAACTTAGGTGGCCTCTCCACTGTGTTCACTTGTGTTCTGAACTTGTTGTATACTATGGTTTTTCTCCCCTCGCAGGATTTTCAAACTTAGGTGGCCTCTCCACTGTGTTCACTTGTGTTCTGAACTTGTGGTATACTATGGTTTTTCCCCCCTCGCAGGATTTTCAAACTTATGTGGCCTCTCCACTGTGTTCACTTGTATTCGGAACTTTTGGTAAACTAGGGCTAGCCGCTTTCTACCTGTACGCTTTCGCTTGTCCTCCCCCCACTCCCTTCTATTCCGTGGTGCTCTCTATCTCACCTATCTTTTCAAACTGCTTCTCCATTGACTATCCTGCTCTCCTCACTAAATCTGGTAGGAAAAAGTTTAAAAAGGACATCCTGGTCTCCAACCGAGGCCTCCCTATCGCTGACTCCAAGGAAACTCTCACTGACATCCTCTTTTTCGTGTCTTCACCCGACCTATGGACCCTTCATATGGTCTCTGTGCTCTCTCCTTTCTCCTCTTCTCCCATTAATGGTGGCACCCGATGGGATGTCCTCTTGGCCTCCTTCCACTCCTCTAAGGCCATCATTAATGTCTATGCTAATGGAACCGTCTTGGTCCAAGGCCCTCAGGCCAACCTTCACCTCTTTGATAGATGCTTCCCGTGCCTCATCAACTTCCTTTCCTCTCCTGCTGCCCCCCCTCCTCTATCCTAGAGGCTACCTTGCATCCACCCTCCCTCCCTGCCCCCTCTCTCTTTCCCTCCTCACCTCCGCAGGGCGTACCTCTGATCTGTACCCCTCCCCGGAAGTCCTTCAAAGATAGCAACCTTCTCCACATTGCCACACTTAACTCTCGCTCTGCTGTCAAACATTCCTTTGATATCTGCCGCCTTCTAGAGGAACTGGACCTTGACGTGCTCGGTCTCACTGAGACATGGTTCACGGCCAGCTCGGTCACCATCTTTGACACACTCTTACCTGACGGCTACAAGATCCTCTCCGTGGCCAGGCCCAACCATGTTTGGGGGGTTTTGTGGCCCTTATCTTCCCTGAGTGGATTCCTGCCACTGTTACTCCCACGCAGCTCTACTCCTCTTTTGAATGTCTTGTCTGCCGATTCTCTCTCTCTCCTAGCCATTCCCTTACCCTGGTTACTATCTATCGGCCACCTGGTCAAATCTCCTCCTTCCTCTCTGAGTGGGCGGACCTCTCCTCCTCACTCTTAACCTCAACCACTCAACTCCTCCTTCTTGGAGACTTCAACATCCACCTGGATACCTCCTGTCCCCCCTCTGGACTCTTTTGCGACCTCTGCGACTCTCTCTCACTCTCTATCCTCCCGTCTGGGCCGACCCATTCTGCAGGGCACACTCTTGATGCTCTGATCTCCTCTGACCTTCCCCTCTCTGTCCCTCTCTCCACTCCTCTCTCTTGGAGTGATCACTTTCTCCAATCCTTCCACCTCACCCTCCCTACCCCACAGGCAAAGCCACCCTCATCACTGCCACCTTCTTCGCGTGTCAGTTGAGGCTTTTGCTGCCACCTTCTCGCCCCCTCCTCCCCCTTCGGCGGACTCCCACCCTGACACAGCCCTCTCCATTCTCCACTCTGCTATATCTGATACTCTTGATATCCTTGCCCCTGTCATGAGAATCCGCCTGAAGCCCAAAGCCAAATGTAACTCCTGGTATGACTCGGATCTCATCACCCTTAAACGCAAGTGCGGGGTGGCAGAGAGGAAATGGCGTGCCTCATGTGCATCCTCTGACAAACTGGCCTGTCGCCTGCTCCAAAGACAATACCGGCTCTCCGTTCTCTCCAAGAAGAGAGCCCTCACCCAAGCCCGCATCTCTGCAGCATCTAACAATTCGGCCGAACTCTTTAAAATCTGCAAGGTGCTGGCCAACCCTGCTGCAGTCTCTACCTCTCCTGTCCCCTCCCAGGCCCTCTGCACAGCACTGGCCTCTCACTTCATTTCAAAAACTCAGGACATCCTGTCCTCACTCTCCTCCTATCACCTTCCCCCTCTATTCCCTGCTCTCCCTCTGGCCCTTCTGCAGCAATCCCTCCTCTCCACTTCTCTGCCTTTCCCCTTTTTTCTGCTGACGAGGTTTCGAGACAAGTCCGATCTATGAAAGTCTTGTCAAAACAGGTCCACCCCTGTTCCTCCAAAACTATCAAGGACAACATCGACTCCATGGCCCCTGCCTTTGCTGACTTCTGCAATCATTCTTTCGCCTCAGGAGTCTTCCCATCCTCTCTCAAGCACTCCCTTGTGCACCCCCTTCTTAAGAAGCCTTCTTCCGACCCCTCCTGCCCAGCTAACTACCGCCCAATCTCTATCATTCCCTTCCTTGGCAAGCTCCTGGAGAAACTGGCCATCTCCCAGCTTAATCTCCACGCTGAATCTGTTGGCAGTCTTCATGACCATCAGTCTGGCTTCAGAGCTGCCAGAAGCACGGAAACTGCTCTCCTGAACATCCGTGAGGACCTGCTCTCGAACCTTGATTCTAACATTCCCTGTGTTCTCATTTTGCTTGATCTCTCTTCTGCCTTTGATACTGTCAAACATACCATCCTGCTCAACTGTCTCCGTGATAACCCGGGTATCACTGGTCATGCTCTGGCGTGGCTGACCTCTTTCCTCTCCAATCAACCCTCCCAGGTCCAACTGGGGTCTTTCCTTTCTGACATCTTTTTCTCTACCTGTGGTGTCCCCCAGGGTTCTAACCTCTCCCCCGGCTCTTCAACCAGTATCTGGCACTTCTCACCCACCACATCGCCGCTCTCTGCCCCTACTTTGAGTGCTATGCGGATGATACCGAGCTCATTTTCAGGCTACCCTCGGCCTCCTCTTCTCCTTCCCTCATCTCTGATTCTACTCATCGGCACACCCACCCCCTACTTCCCTGCAGCTCTCTGGCCGGCCTCTCTTGGCCCTCTTCCTGCTCCTACCTGCAAGGCAAAAAACCTCGGGGTCATCTTCGACTCCACACTCTCCTTCTCTCCTCACATATCTGACATCTCTAAGAAGTCACACTACCAGCTACACCTCCTCAGAGGTATCCTTCCTTTCCTCTCCTTCCCCCAGAAGCTCACTGTCTCTAGAGCCCTCGTTCTCTCGAAGCTGGACTACTGTAACAGCCTCTATCTAAATCTGCCTGCCTCTACTCTCCGCCCTTTGTAACTCATCCAGAACAGGACTGCGAGACTTGTCCTTGGCCTCAAGCCCAGGGACTGTATCTCTCCAGGACTGAAATCACTAAACTGGCTCCCAGTTACTGCGAGGATCAAGTTCAAAACCCTCTGCATTGTCCACAAGGCCTTCTGGGCCCTTGGGCCAAAATACCTTCAACTCTATCTTCCTAAATATCTTCCTTCTCGTGCTCTTCCCTCATCCGCCTCCAACTCCCTCAGGGTCAGCCGCTTCTCCAAACAACGAGTTGGTGGCAGATCTCTCTCCGCTGTAGGGGCCTCCCTCTGGAACAGCCTTCCTGCCTCCCTGAAACTTGAGGAGAACCATCTCCAAATCCGGGAGCACCTCAAAACCTTCCTCTTCGCCTCCGCTTTCTCTCCCCCTCTCCCCTGCTAAAGTTACTGAAACGGCACTGAATCTGCAACTGGACTACTCACCGTTCTCGGTCCTTGGCCCAGCCACTCTCCCCTGCACTTCCGCCCTGGCACCCCCTGCACTACGGGACTGTGTCTGTATCCCCCAGCCCCCCCTTCCCAGCACTTATCTGCACTTACTCGCACTGCCACTAGTTGGCCCTTGTTATTTCCTGTATGCTATTGACCCTGTAATGCACTTTCCCCTCTCCCTTTCCCCCTTGCACTTCTCCCTTTCCCCCCTCTACCCTTGCACTTGCTCGATCTGAATGACACCTGGCCTAGTAGGATCGTTGTCTGTCTCCCAGCAGAACTTTTAGCATACTACAGTTTATAAACTAGATTTCTTATAGTTGAATGATGTGTTGATATCCTTTTGATATCATGGAAAGTGGTTTTGCAAGTAGGTCCTGTAATGCAGGCCAATGAATGTCCTTGTAGTCCTGTGTACTTGCATACTGGACAGGTATCGATATTTTGCAGTAGTTTCATTTTGATTTTGTCTTTGCTTTTCACATATTGATTAAGGAATTGGCGTAAAGACTTGAAAAATTGTTTGGAAATGTTACACATCAACCTGCATGGCCATTTGTACACTAGACGTTCTGATTCAGTTGAATGGAGGGGTAATTCTAAGTTTTCAGGGCATGTTTTTGTAAGGAGTACTTCTTGTTCCATTATGGTATTATTAACTTTTTCATAACCTCGATCACTGCTATGCATGGCAATTGTATTTGTTTGCTTTTGTTTGTACGCTTCTTCATTAAAGTATGGTTCTGTGCTTGTAGTGTGACTCCATTCACCTCTGCAGATACTTAAGAAGTTCTTTCTGTTGACATTTCGGTTATTGGGAAGTTTTTTTTGTAATTTAGTTATTAGTTTTGGTAGTGGTTTCATTTTGTTTAACACTAAAATACATTTTTCAGAAGAATTGCACTGTCTATCAACGCTTCTAAGATTAATTTCCTACGATAGGTTTTAAGCGTTGAACCTGGTTTCTCTCCTGTTTTATATGATTTTGAAGGGCTTTGGGACGGAACATGTTGGCTAAAATACTTTTCTTGGTATGATTACTTTGAACTATATCAAGATTTAAAGAAGCAGTTTTATTTGTAGTGCTAGCTGATTTTCTGTTAATTGATTTTTGGTTTGGTTTACATTTTGATAGAGGAGGCAACGTTTTTGTACTTGAAACTTCTTTTGTTTCACTAAATGTCTGTATTAGCTGTTTTGTTTCAACTTTTTTAAAAATTGTGCTAGAGATGGATGCTTATGTTGGACACTTTTATTTTCATTTGCTCTACTTCTGCGTTGCTTTCTACGGACTTAATTTTTGGTAGGCATTCTTTAGGGTCTGTTGAAAAAAATAAAGAAGGTATGGGTTGGGTGTTCTGCAATGTATGTGTGCATGAGTGTTTGAGTAAGATGATAAAGATGTATGTAATGGTGTGTGATTGTGCATTGGGAACTACAACTAGTAGGGATGGGTATTATTGAATTAATGTGTTACTAAACTGGGGTTCAGAGGACAGAAAATGTAAGCTAGTGGTGTGGAGAAGTATAAATAGTATATCTAATGCTATATAATTAAAACAGTTGTTTGTTCTATAACTTCTAAATTCTAGCGGTTGAGTTGGGTAATTTGTGTGTCAAGAAATAGGAATTTGTGGGCCATTCTGACTGTAAATCGCTGTTTAAGACATGGGGATTTGTGGACAGAATGGTGCAGAATCTCTATTTTTAGGCACAGAAATAGCATTAATTAACCTTACAGTGTGTTTGAGTAATAATACAAATATTATGGTGATATTCTACTTACTTTTTCTCTAAAATGAGCAGGTTACTTCTTAGTTCTTCTTTGTACTTCAAATTTGGCTGCTTCTTTTCAGGAGAATGGTCTTCACTTTTTTAGTAATTTTGTTTGTATATAGCACTGTTTTTAATTTTTAATTGGCATCCTCAGTGCCTTTCTCAAAACCATTAAAACTATCTTATTTACATAAGATACATCACACCAGTTGAATACATATGATGTTCTTAATAAACAAATTGTATTGCAATTACTAACTGTAGCAAACAAAATATCTTTACTATGGCCCTCATTACGACCCTGGCAGAATTCGGAAAACGATGGCGGAAATGCAATACCGCCATCGATTAGCGCTCGGTGCGACTATGACCCGTCACCGCAAAGTACGAAGCCATTAGCGACACCGTAGTGAACGCCAACGCTAACTGCACCAAGCACGTGCGCGCGCGCCATGCCAAACCGTAAACACCACCACGGCGCAAGGGTACGCTAATTCCGACCCTAGCGGACATGTACCTAACGCCATCAAGCATGGCGGAATGTACCATTCCGCCATGGTGAGAAGTACGGCATCGCGAATCAACCGTAAACGGCCCCACTGAGTGCCTGTACACCGCTCCCTGCCCACAAAGTACAACTCCCCGTAGGTGCAATGAAGTCACAATGCAACCATTGAAATGTACAAGTCACCCATGCATGCCAACGAACAAATGAAACACAAGAGGGGCCAATGGGAGCTGCAGGGCACAGATGGCACGAATACAGAAGCCATCCCAATGGACATGACCACAGTCCCCCACCAAGAAACGCACGCAAACACAGGCACCTGTGACCAGCAATATTCCGAAAATCACATCATTCCACCAGTCCACCTGGCTGACCGGCATCTGTTACACAAAACCCAATCCCCTGCCCCTGAGCATGACAACATTCAAACAGTCATATTGGCAGCCCCCATCCCTGACCTCACAGGCTTCACAGGCAAACGCGCCCAGTACAGTACCACGCAACTAAACTCCGAAGCTGGAACCCAATGCAGATCTCCTCACAATACATCGCTCCCCAAATAGGAATATGCCACATCACTTGCAAAGAAGAACGCTACACGGGCCAAATCATAATAGAAATTTAATGCACAACAAAATCACCAAGCCCATACAGCCATCAGGCCATGAACTCCAAAACACATTTCACCATTGTGGGCTGCATCCGCAAGAAATGACCAGCCACTACGTGTGTGACGCCCTGTTCCATCATGGTACACAGAGCCACATTCACGTACGAAAAGGCAACATGGAAGCGCACAGAACCGCAGGGCCGTCCCAATGGGGAGGTACTAGTCCAGCTGAAAGGCCGAAATGTTGCTCCGAGCCACTAGTACTGCGTAAGGGCATGTGGCCCATTGGCGATCGTCCCATAAGATCGTAATGCTGCTCCACTGATTAACACGAAGCAGCAGGTGTCGGGAGTAAAAGCCATCTGCAGGAGTGGCATACAGATGGCAGTGGCAAAAGGGGAGGAGATACCTGTCAACCAAAAGAAAAGAAAAAGAACAGAATGGCCATCAGAACTACATCCGAACAACTCACTTCAATGATCACACTGAATCCACAGCCATATGCATGCTAGCCCACTCCAAAGGATCATCACCACCCCAAAACCACTTGCGACTCATAACCATCTATATCGAGGTGTAAACACCATCACAAACGAGTGTACCTGTGCATGCGTCTGTGAAAACAGAATCCATCTGATGGGATTGTCAACGTGCATGGACACAAGTGTCTGAAGGCGCGTCGAGAAAGGGAGGGCTCAACAAGGCCAGATAGACGATGGTCCCACTATGGCAGCCCTGCATCACATAGTGCAGGGGAGGCGGATAGATTCCAAGAAGCCCTGAACATGGCAAACTCTGTATCAAATCATCTGCCCATGCATCCATTCATCATTCCCTCATCCCGGTATAAAAACGCCTGAACATTTACTCACATAACATTAGAAATATCCATTGAGTCTGTGCGTTATGCAGCCTGCAAAATCCACAGTGCCCCAGCCCGTAATTCCAGTGTTGTGAAGTAACATGTATTTGGGAACGTCCGGCCTCATCGCCCACGTCGCTATTGCGCATCCCAAACTATTCATATCAATCATTGCTCCCTCGCCATGGCCCCTGTCTCAAGGACATTGAACAATAGAACGTTATATTTGCAGTCAGACCTGTGGGCATCACCTCGCCGCGAGCTGAAAACCGAAAGCGCCGCCCTTCGAATTCCTCATTTGCAACATCACGTCGAAAAGGCATCTGTGGCCGTTTGAAATCACAAATTAATCCATCTAGTGCGGCTGTGTGTGAAAATGGCAACTGCCTTCACCCACAAATGGGACGCCCCGCCCGTCGGTGCAACTCGGTACAGTGATGCATGAGGGCCCACCGTTACTCGAGTACTACGTTCCACTGACCCTTCACAAGTCTGTTCGCGACGGCAAAGATTGTATGTGAAACAATGGGACCATAGCCGAATGTACATATCAACAAATGTTACACGGCCATCGGGTACAAATACATGATTGCAATAGCAAGATGCCATTACCGAATTGCAGCGTTGTGTGCGGGACGTGCTCGGCCAAAGGGGAGAGCAGCTTGCACAGGTGGAATGAATCACCACAGGTGGAGGCCTTACAGCCTGAAAACACATAAATTGCACACCCAGTCTCCTCCCACAACCACACCCACTCCGAAATGCTACCGGCAGGACTCGCGATGTTGGCCCTGGGGGACCTGATAGCACTGCAAGTACTCCAACTCCAAGAAGAAGACGAACACCAACTACAACCGGCCGCACGGAGGAGACGCAGGAGGAGGAGGAGGGCAAGGCAGGGCCAGCAAGGGCCGCCAGCACAGCCACTACCACCACGCAGGCAGGCCGCAATCCCACGCCTCCGAGCACATCCGTTCAACCTCACTGATGAGCAGATCCACACCCTCTACCGTTTGGACCGGGACACCATAGCCGCCATTGTGGACATGACACAGGCTGACCTTGTCAGCATGATAGATAGCCCAACCGCCATCCCACCCCTACTGAAGGTGGTGTCTGTACTCCACTTCCTGGCCACAGGCACCTACCAGCACACAGTCGGACAGTTGCATGGCATTTCTCAGCCACTGTTCTCACGGACACTATTGCAAGTGCTCGATGCCCTCCTGCAGCACGCAGACGACTACATCTCCCTACCACGCTCGGAGCAGGAAATTACAAACACGAAAGTGGGATTCCATGCACTTGGCGGCATACCGGGTTGCATTGGTGCCATCGACTGCACCCATGTTGAATTGGTCGTCCCACATGCCATGGAGGCCCAGTACCGCAACCGAAAACAATTTCATTCCCTGAATGTACAAATGGTGTGTGACTCCAACAGGATCATTACACATTGTTGTGCCCGATTCCCTGGATCAACCCATGATTCTATGGTCTTGAGGAACTCTACAATACCACGCTACATGGAGCGACACGCAGGGAACAGATCCTGGCTACTCGGTGAGTCTCATTACATGCATGATAATGTGGGGTATGTGATTCGGCAATGACCTGGCAGGAAGGGGGGGGGGGTGGTGTGCGTACGTAGCAATGGCATTCCACATAATCCGTTTATCGTCCACATACAGGTGATGCTGGATATCCACTGAAGAGATGGCTCCTCACACCAGTCCGGAACCCACGGGACCAGCATGAGGAGGACTACAACCATGCCCACTCACGTACCCGTGTAGTCATTGAACAGGCATTCGGCCTACTGAAGACTCGTTTCCGCTGCCTCAGCAGGTCTGGCGGGGCACTCCTGTACCGCCATGAGAAGGTTGCAAAGATGGTGATGGCATGTGTCATGCTCCACAACATGTGCGTACGTAGAAATGTGCCCATGCCCCCTGACGCAGAACTGCAAGCACCTGATGATGGTCATGATGAGGGTGGGGATGTGGCAGCACCTCAAGGAGTCTGCGAGGCACCGGAGGGCCGTGACATTCGTCAGCATCTCATTGATGCATGCTTCTAGCACTCACGCCTGGTGGCTGATACATGGACACGGTACTCGTGGCACTGTGTGTGTCTGGTACATGCACAATATGGACTGTACGCCTATGATGGCCTAGTACACAATGATCATTGTCCACACATCACATTGGTTGATCGTGCACTGTTTATGGCATATGTGATATCATATTGAACACCCTATCGACCCGCCACCCAAGTGAGCCCAACACACCCCCTCCACCCTCCTACCTCCCCCCCGAACACCAGTGTCCAGAGATGCTCATTGTCAGTGGGCTGTCGCTATTGCAAGCCCCCTCTGCGGGTATCAGGGGCACCCCTGCCTGTGGAGCGCAGGTTCCTCCCAGATCTACGTTGGGGGCTGCCCTGGACGGAACTTGCAACGGATGATGTCTCTGCCTGCTCACGTCCATGCATGTCCCTAAGGGTTTGTGAGAGCTCAGTGAGCACACGGCGCACTGCGGCAAGTTCGGCACATACGTCTGTGGACGTCGCATGCAGTTCCCCCCTCAGGCTCTCGGTGCTTCTCTCCATTTGGACTCTCAGGCTCTCGGTGCCACTCTCCATTTGGACTCTCAGGCTCTCGGTGCTAGTCTCCATTTGGACTCTCAGGCTCTCGGTGCTACTCTCCATTTGTGCCCTTAGTGTCTCTGTACTTCTCACCATTTCTGCCCTAAGTGTTTCAGTTGATGTTTCTATGTCTGCCTTAGTGCCCCCACATTCATCGGCATGGTCCTTGAGGAGCGTGGCCAGTTGCTGCTGTTGCACGATTAACTGGTCGAGGGACTGTTGCCTCTGCTGGGCCATGGCCATTTGCGGGGGTGTCACAGAGGGGCTGTTGACCTCATGTTGCCTTGCCACAGGGCTTGTGGGGGATGGCCAGTCGTCGTCTTGTGGGTGCCCCTGCGTGGTATCCTCATGTTGTACGGGATGGGACAGACAGGGGGATTGGGACAGGTCATGGATGGATCTGACTTCGACATCCCCATCTTCTGTGTCGGAGCATGCTGCCATCAATGGGGTGTCACCTATGGTGCTGCTGCCACCAGAGGCAGTGCCTTCTGTGGCATCCGTTGGGGGGACCTGTGGTGGTGGTGTTGTGGGCATGCTGGCTGCTGGGGTGCCTGTTGATGTTCCCTCCTCTGTGCTGCCACCTGATTTGTGCTGCTGCCGTGTCTTGATGCGTGCAGCTGAGGTGGAGGGTCTTTGGCCGTTGGTCTTGGCCCTCTTTGCAGGTGTGCTGGTAGGGGTGTCCTGATGCTCGTCGTTTGGATCGGACCCTGTGGTGGAGTAAAGGAGGGCGAGGGTTATTAATGGGTCTGTGGGTATTGGAATGGCATTGTATCACATGCATTGGGGTGGTACCTGAGGGTGATTTGGGTCGGGGCCTTGGAGGTGCTTTCATTTGTGTGTGGAGTGAGGGTGCAGTTGTTTGGCAGCCTGCAGTTAGGGTGTGCCTGCTGCACGTGTAGTGCGTGTTTTAGGGGTTTTTAATTATTCATGTATTTATTGTGAGTTTTAAAGTGCGCTATCAGGCCGATGTGTGTGGACGTTCTCCTGGACATGTGTTTCTGTTGCACTATGTGGACACATGGTACTTCACATGATTTGACATTGTGGATTTAGCATTGTTTTATTTGGCCCACCTACCTGAATCTTCGGATGTCTGCACTCCTTTCTCCATCCCTCCGACTCCCTCTATGCTCTCCATTCCGATGGTGGAGGCACAGATTTCTTCCCAGGGGGTCAACTTGATGGGTGATTCAGGACCTCCCCCGGTGGCTGTGGCAATGTTGCGGTTGGCAGAGAGTATGCTGCGGACGCGTATCCGCAGGTCGTCCCATCGCTTTCGGCATTGCTGTGGGGTGCGGGGTGCGGTCCCCACCGCACTTACCCGCTGTGCCACCAGAGCCCATATGGCCTTCTTGTTTGCAAGTGCCGTCCTGGTCATTTGTGTGCAGAAGACGACGGCAGCATTCTCCTGGAGGGTCTCTGTTAGCATGGTGAGTTCCTCACGGGAGAAGTGGACCTGCCGCTTGCGGTCGCACGCTTTCTTCGCTACTTTTCCCATTTTTCTTGGTTTCGCTAGGGTGGATGACGGGTTGGGGTGTGTCTCAGGGTAGTGTTTTTAGTGGTTGTGTGGTTTTAGTGGTTTTATAGGTGTACGGCGGGATGTTTCCCGTTCCGGGCCCATGTTTTTACTTCCGTTTCCGTATATTTCCGGTCACCATACTTTCCGGTAGGCGCACACTGCGGTGTCCGCTGTGATGGGTGGCGGTATTGCACCTAGGGCGCCGTACGGCGGCGGTGTGGGCCGTTTTGGGGTCATTTCCGCCATCGCGGACTTTGCACTTCCGCCATGCCGTGGTGCTCGTGCCCGATGGGTCGGAATGGGCCGCACTTTGCTCCTTCGTGCAATGGCGGAAACGCTATTTACGCTGTGGCTGTCCGGTCAGTCACTTTCCGCCAGGGTCGTAATGAGGGCCTATGTCTTGTGAAATTTATAATGTAGCACTGAATACCATTATTCCTGTAAATAAGCTCTTCCAAGTAATAGTGCCTCAATGTAATGGGCTGCTTGTTCTATATAAATGTAAGTAATCAATAAATAAAGAAATACAAAAATATGTAATTGTACAAGTATTATTATTTGAGATTTGAATATAGAGTGTGCATGCAATTTTGTTTGACTATATGTAGTCTATATATTTCATTTAAAAAATGTTAGTTTAACCTGATTTGAGTGTGTGTGTATAAAGAAATTAAAAAGTATAAAGGTTTGTAGTTGACAGTTGATTTTAGGAGATTGAAAAAAGACAGTAGATTCATTTTACAGATTATACAAGCTAAAAGTCAGTTAGAAAATGTGTTCATGTACTGTACAGAAAATATGCATACCTGTAGTTTGTGTTCATGCATATGGATATGCATGGAGCTGCAAGTAGAAATCTTGGAGACTTGTACAGTATTTTTTGTAGATGGCGCTTGCCAATGATATGACACTTGTTCTCAGAGAGATTCACAGTACATTTGCAGTACTGATCTATGATGATGCAGTTAGATGTAGAGGTCTTGAATGTGATTGGTGGATGGTCATGTGACTTCTTAGCTACATCCAGTGAGGGAATGGCATAGAGAGTGAAGTGGAAATGGTAGAAGGGCTGTTCATGTTACGATATGTCTGCGGACATGGCGGTAGTTCACAGACATCAGGTGTTAAATCCAGGGATTTTTGGGTTCAGAAGTCATGCAAATGAGAATGACCACTGAAAGGGATTGGTCAAGAAAGTTTAGTGTGTGTGTTGTGCCAGGAGAGAGTTTCTCAGATACTCTTTTTGCTGAGAGAAGAACAGATAGCTATGGCTGTGTGTTTCAGAAAACAGATTGTTTGGATTTTGGGAGACTCGTGGATACATTGGTTGAAGGTGCATGCAGAAACCTGTGGAGTAGCTGTAGATCCTGGATTTCCACATGTGGAAGTACACCGCCATGGAGTACGTGGAATGAAGTGGTTGGACTTGTTACCTCTCTGTGCTACTTTGGAGACAGAGCAACATCCAGATATAATTATAATTCATTGTGGAGGGAGAAGTTTAGGACATGTGTCTGGAATTTCTTTGCAATTTGCAATGAAAGAAGGACTTGGGAAGGTCATGGACATGTTTCCAAATTCTCAAGTAATTTTTTCACGGATTGCGCAGAGACAAATGTGGCTTCGTTTTTCTTCATTTGGTCCACAAATGGAGAAAGCAAGGCGCAATGTCAATAAGGCTGTTTGTGCGTTTCTAAGAGATTTTGGCATGTCCTCTTTTTACAATGAAAATATTATGTTTCGTAGTACATACATTTTTCGCAGAGATGGAGTACATCTAACTTATGCTGGCAATCAGATATTTCTAAGAAACATACAAAATGCATTGCAACCTTTTTTTAGAATTACAGCATCCATTTTGAAGTAGGTGTTGAGTATTTATATATGAAACACAAACACCTCCAAAAGGCTCTTTTCAGAGCCACCACTTCCTCCCAGAGAAAATTGCAATGCTTATGATAGGGTAGCATCTCAAAATTGTAGATGTCCGCGGACTGTCCGCTGACTTCTGAAAAATACAAAGGGCCCTGCTTCATTTATTTTCACTTCTATTTTTTAACTGTGAAAGACGGCTCTGAAAAGAGCCTTATTTTTTGTTTGTTTTTTTGTTATTTTATATTTTTTTTTGTTTTTTTATACAACAGACTAGGAGAGGAGGGGAAAGGAGGGTAAAGGGGGGACACCAACCACGGGGATAAGAAAGGGCCAGCTGAGAGAGGAAGATGTAGAGTGGGTTTTATTTGGGTAGTGAGCAGGTCTTCTCATGCTCTGAGACGATAGTTTCAAAAGCACTACAAAGTCGCTCCCCCCTACAGAGTACTGTGTCGCAGTACATACACACAACTGTGACCCTCGAAAGGTAAGGGTCATCAGCATTATGTATGGCCTGTGAGGCAGCTTGAGGAAGACGCTGTCCCACAGAGGTGTTCCGTGTGGTGACAGGATCTGAAATGGAGGATGAAGTAGAGGAAATCAACCTACTATGCTCCTCACAAGGTACAATCCTGTGAATGGCCCCAGAGTGAAATGACCATAGGTGTCGCTTCATGGTTGTGGTCCCAAAGCTGTACGAGCCATGCCTCCCGCAAATGAGTGCCATTTTGCACTCATTGCAGGTGACTTGGTTCGCACAAGCCTTAGGACCATTCCCCTGAATGGTAACTAACCGCCACACCCAATATTCACGCCTAGTGCGGGTAGTAGGGATTTCCACTACCTCATTCTTGTCACTCTCTTCTTCCTCCTCTGCATCCTCACTCCTGTTCCCCTCTTCAGGCCCTTGGGGAGGTGGTGGTGGTGGAGGGGGTGGGGGTGGTGCTGAAGCAGGTGCAGCACCAGGTGGCAGTACTTCAGCCATGGATGCCATCTCGATGATGGTGTAATCTGCAGTTGGCAGCAAAAATCGCTGTGTTCTGAAGAATAGCCAGAAACACAATGAGAATAAGCTCTAGGGCGTGGTTTTTTATAGAGGGGCTTGTACGCAGTTCGCGGACATGCGCGCTGTCCGCAGACAGATCAAACACAATAAAAGGTTCAAAAGGTTTCAAAAAGTATGTAGAAACTCAGGATTAGTATGTGGGACTTGTGCTATGGTGAGTTTTTATTGAGAAATATTGTGGATTACTTGAAAATGTACTTTTAAATTGTTCGGGGACACGAACAGTGCCCGCATTCAGAACACGCGATCAGCGTGGGCGCGGTCACATGATCGCTCCGCGAACATGTTCGCGAAGGAAGCGGCTGAACACCAAATGCACGGACATTGGTTTGTGCATGCGTGTTGATGTCCTACGGACACTGTTCAGGTCCTGAAGTAATTAAAATTGTGTCACACATCAAACGAACAGTTACGGACAACCATTTGTTCTTAGAACAGTTTAACTTCCTTGCGAACAATACGGACAGACATAGCGTCCTCAAGACACCTCCATTTTCGTTTATTTACGAACATTTCAGGACACCGCTTGTGTTCTTAGAACACTTTCAACTTGGTAGCGAAAACTACGGACAGGTATAGTGTTCTTCAGGACACCTCCATTTTCGTTTATTTAAAAACATTTCAGGACACCACATGTGTTCTAAGAACAGTTTCAACTTGCTAGCGAACAATATGGACAGGTATAGTGTTCTTCAGGACACCCCCATTGTGTTTATTTACGAACATTTCAGGACATTGCGTGTCTTCTGGAACAGTTTCAACTTGCTAGCGAACACTACGGACAGGTATCGTGTTCTTTAGGACACTTCCATTTTTGTTTCTTGAAGAACATTTCAGGACACTGCGTGTGTTCTAGAACAGTTTCAACTTGCTAACGAACATTACGGACAGGTATAATATTCTTCAGGACACCTCCCTTTTCATTTATTTATGAACATTTCAGGACACCACTTGTGTTCTTAGAACAGTTTTAACTTGCTAGCGAACACTACGGACAGGTATAGTGTTCTTCAGGACACCTCCATTTTCATTTATTTACAAACATTTCAGGACACTGCGTGCGTTCTAGAATAGTTTCAACTTGCTAGCGAACAGTACGGACAGGTATAGTGTTCTTCAGGACACCTCCATTTTCATTTATTTACAAACATTTCAGAACAACCGCGCTGTCCGCGAACACCTAAATTGTTTTTTTTTAAACCTGAAACTAATTACAACACAATATAAAAATGTAAGTTTATTTAACATATAATAACAATTTATGACAGAGAAGATGAGGCAGAAACGGAAACAAAAACAGGAGAATTAGGGGTTTCAACATGATTGGTATCAGGTGAAGAAGGGATGGAAGTCTCATCAAAACGTTTTGGGTCATGGAGAGGGTTTGGGGATAATTGACTCGGATATGGTGAGGGGGGACAAGTACATGTGGGACAATGGTCTGAGGTTTTTGTTTTAAAATGACCCTCAACAAAAGTTTTCAAATTATTAAAATTGATCAACAATAAACAATTTTTTCTTTTATGCTTTCAAGAGTGTTATCCGTAACAGTTTCTTCAGAGGTATTTTCTATTTTGGTATGCTCTGTACAAAAAAAAATATATATGTTAAATATATATAAAATAATAATATTTAAATGGTTTGTATTGTAAAGTGTGTACCATTAGCTTCACTATCTTCTGACATTTCGTCATGTGGGAAGAACTCCTCTAGCCATTCCAGAGTACTAGACATTTCTGTGAGAAAAAAAAAGATAATATATTTTTTTTATATCTAATACAGAAAGTTTAATAAATATATGAGTAAAATGAAGTACACTTACTATTTCAGGTAATATATGTTCTGAGTACTCTGTAGGTCTGGTCTTGCTCTTAGTTATGGAGTGTCTGTGAGGTAATTATGTTGGAAGCCAATTTATCTTCATTTGGTATATTCCATTTTAGAACATATTTAATTTAAATGAATGGTTAGTGTGGTACATATATGGGTTACATTTCTTATGTATTACTACATATAATATGTAATATAACAATTAAACATACCCCCCCAGACTTTTTAGGTAGTGGTACTGTTGTCCGAACATGTCTGCGGACATCAAAAAAGTTCACGGACATCAAATTCAGTAGAAGGGGTTCAGTATTTAGTATTCTATATTACATGTACATAAAGTCAAAGTTATGATTGTTAAGTTGCGCTACTAAAAACCTATGAAATTCAGTGAAAAAAAAGTTGTTAAAAGGACGTTATGGTTAAGTTGCGCTACTAAAAACCTATGAAATTCAGTAAAAAAACTTAAAGGGACGTTATGGTTCCAAGTAAAACCGAAAAACCAGTTATGGTAAGCTAAGCAACCATAACTCACGCCAAGACTAACACCCACGACATCAAAGATGACATCACAAATGTCATTGATGACATCACTGATGACATCACATGTCTGGCTCACTCGTTTTTCTTTTGCTGACATATCTAGGCCACATAGTTTTCTTCAGTAACAGTCAGAAATTAAAAATGTTATTTTAATTGTAGACGTATTCTTCAAGTAGGTTCTTACAGTAATTCTCTTAGAGTCCAGTCACATCATATGAAACATATACATAGGGGAAGACAAAAGCTTGAAAGACAGCAATCCTTTTTGTGCATAAAGATAATCAATATACTTATCAGCACTTTCTGATAGTTCTGTAATTTTCTATGGCTGTACTTTCCCTGTATATGGTCATATTTGTACACATTGTACTCACACTACTTTCCTTAGGGTCCAAGCACATCAAGTGATACATATACATAGGGTAAATAGCAGCTTTGAAACAGAGCAATCATTTATTTGCATGAAAATAATCAGTTAGGTTATGAATTTTTTCTGCTACTACTTGTGCTTTTTTGCTAACTTCACTTTCCCTGTATATACCCATATTGGTATGTGTTCTTGTGTCTTTGTGTTTTGTCTATAGTAATGTAATTATGTAATACATGTGTTTTATTAGCTACTTATTCCATATTTCACAGTACACAAAAATCTATTAAGAAAACAATTATCATTTTATTATTCAACATATTAACATTACGAATATTATACCTTCATCTTGTACGCTGCACACAATGCTATGTTTCTGCATGAGTAGCTTAGTATACTAGATAGAACCCCATAATAGAATGCTATTTATATCAATGCATCATTCAATGCACTAATTAGGGTATGATATTTATTGCAATGATCCTTGACACTTTTTTCGCAACATTATAATAAGAATCCCTTGTACACATATTTCATGAAAAGTACATACACATGTGATATCATCAGTGATGTCATCAATGACATTTGTGATGTCATCTTTGATGTCGTGGGTGTTAGTCTTAGCAGTGCACGTGGTGGTGCGAGTTATGGTTGCTTAGTTTACCATAACTGGCAAATTTCAGGGGGTTTTCGTCCCTTTAACAAGTTTTTTTCACTGAATTTCATAGGTTTTTAGTACCGCAACTTAACAATAATGTCCCTTTAACAAAGTTTTTTCCATTGAATATATATATATATATATATAAATATATATATATATGAAACCATAAGCACATTGGAATGTGTACCAAATGAAAATTCTAACTAAGTTAAAGGGAAGGCCTTGATATGAGTAGCATATTTTGACCTGATAGTTGTTTTGCCTTGCCGTGACTGTCTTGCAATTCCTCATTGTTCGATTGCATATTTGCATTTGAAAGATGGCTGCTATTCCAGTCTGTGCAAGGAGGTGAAAGGAGAGACCTCCACATAAGCCTAACATTCTTATTTGTTTTCAATCTCACATTACTAAGTATGGAGAAGCCAGCTGCAACTTATTATGCTACCATAAATAACATTAGCACACCTAATAACCCACATTTTAATCTAGACATAAAGGGAGGAAAACACTAGCCAACTGAGCTTGGAGGTAAGATTAGTAGGAATTCCATGGTTGAAGTTCACAAACTCTTAGCTAGTAAACAAGATAACAGAGGGAACCTGATCACGACAAACAGTAGCCCCAGACAGGTAAATGGGGAAGAAAATGTGGGAAAACTCGACCACAATAGCAACACAGAAACGCTGAAAGTGTGTCTGTGAAATACGCGGTCTCCAAACAAACATGCATACAACCTTCATAACATTATTAAAGAGAGGGATTTAGACCTACTATGCATTACTGAAACCTGGCTGAAAGATCCTATTGGTCCATTGTGTGAAAATACTGTACCAGAAGGGTTCATAATGTATAATGAAAATAGAGAGAGTGGAGTAGGTGGAGGAGTAGCTGTCATAGCCAGAGATTTTTTGAAATTATTTAAGGCAAACTTTGTATGTACAGGCTGTGAGACAATTCAACTAAAATTAACACATACTCCAAATGACTGTCTCAACATTGTTATATATAGACCACCTTCCCTAGTCTCTGACTTCTATCATGAAGTCACCTCCCAAGTGACCAACCTCATATCGACTAATACTTCCACCTTGTTAGTGGGAGACTTAAACAGATGGAGAGGGAATTCAGGAGACAAAGAAGCACTATTTCTGGAAAATTCCATGAAGAATATGGGATTTCCGTTAACCAATAATGAACCCACAACCCGCCCAAGGGAACCAGCTAGATTCGGTCTTCACTAATAATCTGAAATCCCAAAATGTGGTCACACAGCCATGTATATGGTCAGATCATTGTCTGGTTACCCTTGAGATACAACTTAATGCAGCGATCAAACAGATCGAGAATCCCCATATTAAGGTTTGGAGCAGAAATTTCAAACACTTAGGCCTTGAGATACTAAAACCATGCTTACAGAAGATCTCAGAGTCTTTTCAAGAAAAAGACGACTGTGAGAGCATGTTGCAGAAGTACAATAAACATATGCATGTCTTAGTGGATGAATTTGCCACTTTGAAAATGAAATTAGTGAGAAAAAATAACAACCACCATAAGTGGTACAACGGAGATTGAAATAAACTTAAACAAGATAAAAGAGCCAAAGAAAGAAAATGGTGTCAGAACCCTACACAGGAAAATAAAGATAACTGGAAATGCTCAGATCTCAGCTACAGGAAAGGAGTTAAAGAAGCTAAGAACAACTAGTATAATAAAGAATTAGAGGCACCCTTGAATACTTCCAGCAACATTTTCCAGATAATCAAGGGGATCGAAAAACCCAAGACGCTCTCACCCCCTCTTACACCCACCAGGGAATACTCTGATAAGGTTCAAGAAGCTTTTGCTGCTAAGATCCCAAAAAGGTAGAAATAACATTATCACAGCTAGAAGAGGTGGAAATATCTTAGTTCTCCCGGGAGACACTCCTAAATCGGAAGAAAGAGAGAGTTTTAGTTTCACCTCTATCTCAGAGGAAGACTTATGCCAGGTAATGTCCAAAATGAAGCCAACTTCATGTGTGGAGAATATTCTGCCCACAAAAATCCTTCTTGACCATAAAGAACTTTTCTCTCCAGTCCTGACTAGGATGGTTAACGCATCTTTTAGAGAGGGTGTTGTGCCAAAGGAGATTAAGGACATAACAATAACACCATCAGTTAAAAAAGCGGGGCTGGATCCTAAAGACCCCGGTAATCTACGTCCCATCACCAACTCAAATTACATCCTGAAAATCCTTGACAAAATTGCCACAAATCAACTGGAAAAACATGTGGAAGCTCTAATGTTACTGCACATACAACAATCAGGGTTTAGGGCCTCTCATAGCAGTGAATCTGCCATGTTGGATCTTCAGACCCACATGCTGTATTTGGTAGACAAAGGTAAAACTGGGATTCTCATGCTGCTCGACCTCAGCACTGCGTTTGACCTGGTGGATCATCGGCTTCTTCAAGGAGCGCTAGACAAAATAGCAGGAGGTTCTCCATAGGCCCTGGCATGGCTTGCATCATTTTGGAAGGAACGGAGTGCAAGAGCACACTCGGGTGACACATTTTTCGAGGCTGCCCCCATCATTTTTGGAGTCCCTCAGAGAACACATTTGTCTGCTTTAATGTTCAATTTCTATATGAGAAGCCTCTGCAAGCTCTTAGAGCATATCAGAGTATTCTCTACGAATTACCCTGATAATACACAGCTCATTTCCAAACAGGCGACAATACCGTCGATTGTACAAAAATAGCAGAGGTTTACTATATTATAGACATCTGGATGCAACATCATTGGATGTTTTTAATAACACAAAGACCAAACTGATGATCTTTGTTTCATGACAGGCCAGATCTAAGCTCAGGGCGGAATATAAAGCTTTTACCATCAAAGAGGCTAATATCCCGGTAATGCCCCAAGTTAAAACCCATGGGATGATGGTTGAAACGTCAGTGGGCTCTGAAGCACAAGTTAACTACCTACATAAAAATAATGCCTACTATCTGCGCCTTCTGAGAACCATCAGACCTTACATTAATGAGGAAAACACAGCCACCATTGTGAGAGCACTAGTACTGTCACGCCTGGACTATGGCAACGCCCTACTGCTCGGAGCCACCAAGAGGGAAGTCGAAAGGTGCCAAGTAATGGAAAATGATGAAGTCTGCATAGTTAAGGGTATCAAAAAGAGAGAACAGATATCAACAGGGAGAAGAGCCTTACATTGGCTCAGAGTGGAAGATAGAGTCAAATTTAAAGCCATGACGATTGTCCACAGGAGTTTATTTGGAGAGGCTCTGAGATACTTTAGGAAACCTTTTTCTCATTATACTCCTCGGAGATGCCTAAAATCAGCTGACACAGACTTACTGAACACACCTCAGGTAAACCGCCCTCTAGGAAGAGGGAGATCTTTGCTGGTCAAGGCAGCACCATATTGGAACAAACTGCCTTTGGCTCTTAGGCAAGAGGAAAACTATCTGATTTTCAGGAAGTCACTGAAAACATGACTGTTCCAATAAAACGTGGCAACCTTCTAGCAGGCTGGGTCCAACTGGTAATATTGAGATCAAAATGTGAATTTGTTTTTTCCACGCCCTGATGCCCGCGGGCTTCCGGCGTGCTAGAAATATGCAAATAACATAACATAACATATAAATACTATGCAATGACCCTCCTTTAGCCACCCCCACCATCCTTCTCGTCCTTTCCTCTTTACTCCCCTGACCAAGTCGCTAGACAAGTCCGATCTATGAAAGCCTCATCAAAACAGGTTCATCCCTGTTTCTCTAAAACCATTAAGGACCATATTGACACCCTCGCTCCAGCCCTTGCTGATTTTTGCAAACACTCTTTTGCCTCAGGATCCTTCCCCTCCCCCCAGAAGCACTCCCTTCTGCATCCTCTTCTCAAGAAACCCACAGCTGATCCTTCTTGACCATCTAACTATCACTCAATTCACATTACTCCCTTTCTAGGCAAACTCCTGGAAAAGTTGGCCATCTCTCAGCTGAACCTTCATTCCAATTCTGTTGGCTGTCTCCATGACCACCAGTCTGGTTTCAGAGCTGCCAGAAGCACGGAAACTGCTCCCCTCAACATCCGTGAAGATCTGCTACCAACCTTGACTCTAACATTCCCTCTGTCCTCATCCTCCTCGATCTCTCTTCTTCCTTCAACACAGTCAAACATACCATCCTACTCAACTGTCTCTGTAATAACCTGGGTATCACTGATCAGGCTCTGGCCTGGTTGACCTCTTCCCTCTCCGATCGACCCTCCCAGGTCCAACTTGGGCCTGTCCTATCATCTTTCTTCCTCTCTACCTGTGGTGTTCCCAGGGGCCTAACCTCTCGCCCTGGCTTTTCAACCAATACCTGGCAACTCTCGCTCACTGCATTGCTATTTTCTGCTCAAATTTCCAGTGCTACGCTGACAACACTCAACTCATTTTCAGGCTTCCCTCGGCCACTTCCTCTTCCTCTCTCATCTCTGATTGCCTAACTGCCATTCAAGATTGGTGTGCCGCCAATGATCTTTGTCTGAATGCCAGCAAGACGGAGAGCCTCCACATCGGCACACCTTCACCATCCTTCCCCCTCGTTCTCTGGCCAACATCCCTTGGCCCTTCTCCTACCCCCACTTGGGAGGCTAAGAACCTCAGGGTCATCTTTGACTCCACACTCTACTTCTCTGCCCACATCTCTGATGTCTATAACAAGTCTATAAAAAGTCAAACTTCCTACTGCACCTCCTCAGAGGTACTCTGCCTTTCCTCTCCTTCCTCCAGATGCTCAAGGTCTCCCAAGCTCTGGTTCTCTCTAGGTTAGACTATTGTAACAACCTCTTTCTAAATCTACCTGCCTCTAGTCTCTGCCCCCTGTAACTAATCCAGAACAGGACTGCAAGACTTGTCCTTGGCCTCAAGCCCTACGATCGTATCTCTCCAGCTCTGAAATCCCTCCATTGGCTCCCAGTGGATGCAAGGATTAAATTTAAAAATCTCTACATTGTCCACAGGGCTTTCTACAGCCTGGGTCCAAAATACCTTCAGCTATCCCTCTGCAAATACCACCGCTCTCGAGCTCTTCGCTCCTCTACCCCTAACTCCTTCAGGGTCAGTCGTTTTTCAAAGCAACAAGCTGGGGGTAGATCTCTGTCTTCGGCTGGGGCCTCCTTTGGAACAGCCTCCCTGCCACTCTAAAACTTAAGGAAAACCATCTCCGGTTCTGGAAGCACCTCAAAACCTTCCTCTTTTCTTCTGCCTTCGCTCCCTCTCTCCCCTGCTGATCTGTTCTCTCTTGGAACCATGCACCTGGCCACCCTCTGGCCCAGGTACCTGCTCACCCTTCCACCCTCCCGCACTGCCTCCGGGCCACCCCTTGCACTGGGGTCTGTATCTGTACCCAATAAAGCGCACCCCCCTTTTCTTCCTGCACTTATCAGACCTAGCCTGTCTGCTGCCTTAAACCTAGCACTTGCCAATTGCTGGCTGCACTACCACTGTTTGTTGCCTTTTTTTATTTATTATTATTTATCTGTTTCTCCTTTGCTTCGCACTTTCCACTTCTCCCCTCTTCCATGCACCTTTCTCCCTTCCCCTCTCCCATGCACCTGCCCCTTCTCAATGTCACTGGGCCGAGTAAGATTGTTGTTTTGTTCTCCCCTGTTCCCCTCCCTTTCCTTGTCGCGCTCTGAAACACTTGTGTACGAGCGCGATAGAAATCAAATATCAATATCAATATCAATGACATCATCTTGCACGATGAGGTCACGCGTTATGTGCGTTTCAATCGCCATTTTGGTTCGGCATGGCAAACCACATCGCCCATTGGTCCTATATTTATCGCTATTTGTTACATTATCTAATGATATTGATAATTTGTGCGTTCAATATAGGTGCAGACGGAATCTATTACAGTTTGGTTTGTTTTGGTTTTTATATTATATGTGGAAATCAATATAATGCACGTTGCCTATGTAAAGTGCGAGGCTGAAACTATTACTCTTCAGGTTGTGGTATAAGTAAAATATTCATACATTGGACTATTTTCAAGTATGATAATTGGTGATTCAACGTGAATATTCTCGATAATACAATCAAAGGACATGAGTCTATTTACAAGTATGATAATTGTCAATGCAGCATGAGTATTCTGGAGGATACAGTAAAAGGACATTCAGTTATATATGGTTGTAAATAATTTGTTGATGTTCAGATGTTTAGATTGCATATTGTAGTGAGTATATCCTTTCTAAAAAATGGTGCAGCTCCTGGTCCATGTTGAGACCGGAGTGACAGGGATCCATGATACATATCCAATAGGCTTCACGTTTTCTCAAATTGTTTTTCCAGGTTACCTCATCTTGGTGGTGGTGAGACCTTTTCTATCCCAAAAAAAGTCAATTGTGATAGATGTTGCAAGGTGTGTTTAGCTTGAAAATGTGATGCAAGGGGTGATCTCAAATCTTGATTGGTGATGGCTCTGAAGTGTTCTCCGATGCAGGTTTTTAGTGACCTAATAGTGCTACCTATGTAAAGTGAATTACAGGCACATTTAATGCCATAGATGACAAACTTATTATTAAAGTTAATCAACTGTCTGATTGGGACTTGTGTTCCGTTTGGCTTTTGGATGTTTACTTTAGCATTTTCTGTATATTTACACACTTGACACTGTCCACACTTGTAGTTGCCTTGTAACGGTTGATTTACCAGCAGCTCCAAGCTGCTGCTCATTTCGGCATCCCACCATCAAAACATGCTGGCTCTTCCTCCCATGGAGTCCTCTAGGATTCCATGGAATGGGGAATTACCACTGTTGCCGGCACTTGGAGTATGCCAGTAATTCTGGCATTCCAAGTGCCGGTAACAGTATAACCGTTTGCTAGTTTCTGTGGATCTACTGTTGGGATACTGGCAAATACATAGGGCCTCATCATGGCCATTGCGGTATCCCAGTGGTAAATGTGCTGGGAAACCACCAAAGCAAACAGCGTTACCACAACTCGGCGCAGGGCGATATTAGCACCAGATCCCAAGTTGTGGTAAGGCTGTTACTCCCCATTTTTTGTAGCGTCCATTGGACTCTATGGGACAGTAATGGCGCTATTACTGACAATGGCATTAGCACTGTGGTAATAGTGCTGCAAATGGGAGGAAAGGGGAGATTTTGACCTCCAACAAAATGCTGGAGTTAACCCTTCCTCTTTCCACCCAAACTACTGATTGAGTGGAGCAGTAATACATCGGTAATACTGTTACCGCTGCATTTTTGTCTCTCGGCCCAACCCCTGATGAGGCCCATAATCAGGCCCAATATGACCATACTATTTTTTTTTCTTTTTTTCTCAAAGTGGGTTACTTGTCTGAAATGAACTCTATTTTTTTTTTTTTTTTTTATTACTTGTATATAATCAGAACTAGATTTTTACAAGAACTCAGATGAAGAAGCAACTTCCACCCATAGAGGTATGCTATCTCAAGTAATAGTGGGCAAAGTCATTTTTTGGAATGCTAGATTCAGCAATTTAGCTGATGCCGTATGCCATCTTGTCTTGTCCCCGGTTATCAAGCGATTCCACCAGATACTTTCATTACTTGCAAACGAGTTAGCGGTCAGGGTACTGAAAAAGGCCATCCTTTCTTGGTTCAGAGCAGGACAGAGCATTAGAAGATGTCTGATGGATTCCGGTTCTGCATCGTTTTTGCACAATCTGCAAGCATTTGTCATGGATTTTGTCCTGATCGCCAGAATTTCCTGCGTCGGAAGAACGTTGAGGCGGGCTTTTAGGAAGGTTCTCATAAGGGCTTTGTTGGGATAACGTTTGCAGTATGCCATAGGTTCCTTCAATTTATTGCCATTCATAGGAAGATGTGCTAATAATTTATTACCAGTTGACTTTTCAACTGTCTGGATCCAATCGTTACACTGTAGTTTGGTCTTGATCCTACAAGGATTGTGTTTTAGTTCTTCTTTAGTGCAAGCAATTTCTTCCAATATCAAATTTTGATCCTGTGCCCATTTATTCATCGTTGGGTTTTTACCCTTCTCGATCTCTTCGGCAATTATTCGGTAGATTTCTAGGCTCTCCGGGTGGATGACTTTCCTGTACAGATATAAAGTTGCGGTGTCCACCACCGCTTTTAAAGAGACAAGACCAAGTTCCCGTCGTATTGGAGCCACAGCAACAGAGTTAGGTAGTCCCAGCACCGATCTCCAAATGAAACCTTCGAGTTTGACCCAGAGGCCCTGAGGAATAGACGGGGTGGCGTCCATGCCGTAAGTCAAAGAGGGGATAACCTTGGCCTTGTAGAAGTTGATAGCAGGTAGCAGAGAAAATTTCCCATATTTCCGATCGACCGCTCTCAGCTGCGCAGCTAAGTTCTTTGCCTTCGCCCAAAGATCATTTTGCTGGCTCCTGGCCCACTTTGTGCTGTCAAAAAGGATTCCGAGGTACTTGAACGACTCGACCACTTCTATTTTGGTGCCATTAAGGAACCAGTTTGAGGCCACTTTCTTTTTTCTTTTAGTGCCTTGTTTTTGGAGAATCATTATCTTGGTTTTTGATTTATTGATTTCCAAGTTGTTTTCGGTGGTGTAGGTCGAAAGGTTGTCTAATTGTCGTTGCAAGCCAATCTGGGTCTGATCAAGCAATATTAAGTCATCCGCATATAGTAGTCTGGGTACCTCGGTATTGCCTATTTTCGGCGGAAAGGATCTGATTTTAATTTGGGACTCTTTGAAATCTCCTAGGAATGATATAAACAGAGCAGGGGCCAGAGGACAACCCTGTTTTACACCTTGAAAAGTCGGGATAGAGTTTGACATTAAACCTTGGTTGTTTAGGCGTACTTTTATACTGGTTTCAGAGTGAAGTTTGATTATTGGATTCAAAATGGTCGCAGGGCATTTCCAAATCTTGAGTTTGGACCACAGTTTGGACCTGTTCACTTTGTCAAAAGCAGCCGACAAATCAACGAATGCTAGGTAGATTCGAGTGGATCCTATCATAGCTCTGTCTTTGAGTAGGTTCAAACACAGAATATTCGCACTCGTGTTTGCATTTTTTTGGAATCCAGTTTGGAAAAGGTCGAAACAATCAGCAGTGGCTGCCCATTTGCGAAAATGATTCAGTAGGACTGTAGCAAAAACCTTCCCAATGACATCTAACAGGGCTATTGGTCTGTAATTCGAGGGATCGTCTCTGGCTCCTTTTTTAAAAATCGGGACAATCAGAGCTTTTGACCATGAGTCCGGAATAGTTTTACTTTCTCGGCAGATTTTAAAGATTGAGCAGATGAAGTTCGCCCATTCCTCTGGATTTTGTTTGAGGTCACAGTTTGCGAGCCCGTCAGGACCCGGCGCTCTTGATGATTTCAGTTTCAGAATGATTGATTTGATTTCCTCGATTTCAATCTGGTCGATCCAAGCTGAATTTTTCAGTTGTTCAGATGCGTAGATGTTTCCTTTGGGTGACTCGAATAGTTTTTGAAAATGTTCCGTCCATTTCTCTTCCGTAACTGGGTTTATCATCTGCGAGTTTTGCAGTTTATGTGGATTGTTGATTAAAGACCAGAAGTCGCGGGGCTTTTTACTTGCCAGAGCCTTTAACATCGCCTCAGCGTCAGATTGATAAAGTAAATCTCTAGAGTTTCTCAGCCATTGTTTGTAGTTTCTAGTTTCTGTTGCAAGATTTTCCCAGATTGCTGGCAGGTTCTTTATGACTGCGTCTCTCTTTAGTTTTCTTATAGCTCGACGTTTGGAGACTAAAACTATATTGTATTCATGAGTGTGATGAGTGGAAGGATAAGTACTGATTTTTCTAGATTTCTTGTATGGAAGAAGAAGTGGAATGTAGCTCGCTCTTGCCAGGTCCATTCTGGATGTAGGATCAGACATTTGGATGGAAAAGAGGTTACTGACTTTTTGGACATCTAAATCAGTCATTCGTAAGCGGGTATTTTGAGTATTAGTCTCAATTCCATAGTCGTAATATTGAAGTGTGGGGCGATTACTTTTGCAGAAAACGTTAAGTAAATTGTGATCACTGTACTTTGTTTTGATAACTTCAAAGGCAGTTATGCTGCAAAAGACCGATTTAGAGGCGAAGATGTAGTCAAGGGTGGTAGCGGACCCGCCGCGTTCCCAAGTGGGAATCAGTGATTTTTGCTGCGTAACGAAGGCCGCATTCCACAGATTTCTGGATTTCATGATGTTATTCCACGCCAAGCCTCTAGATGAGGCAGATGATTTTTCCAAATCCGACCCATCCGGTTCACTGGATTGCAGGCAATTCGCGTTCAAATCTCCGCAAATCAGGATGTTTGGCGATTTGTATTTAATTGCGATCTCGTCGATGATATTTGCCACTTTATCGCACATGTTCATTGTCGAGATCCTTTGAGGATTCCAATATATGTTTATGATAGCTACCCGCTCTGCTGTTTTTGAGTTGTAGACAACGGATGTAGAGTTCCATAGGGTCATCACTGCCAGAATTTCATAGCTACAAGTTATAACTTCTGTGATAGTTATACCTGAACCTGTTTTAATCGCTGTTAGTAAGCCCGAAGAAGGACGGCCCAAAGGACCTTTACAGGCCGGGGAGAATTCAATGTGATAGCCATCTAATTCCGGTTTTTCCATAAGCCATGTTTCCTGAAGGCATATGATGTCGTGGAGGCCCAGATCATACGAGTCAGGCCTGGAGAGATGGCAATGTCCTCTAGTATTCCAAGATGCTATACTTATGATGTCGCTCATGTTAGTTCGATCAGATGAGTTGAGGGAGGATTTCTTCGTCAAAGTCCCCCCGGGTGGTTGCTATCTTTTGACTCCTGATGTTAAAATGGAGCGAAACCATGACCATTTGTTTTCCTTTGGAGTTTGTTCAGACGCCAAGGGTAGCCGGTCTGCATATTTCTCTGTGGCTTTTTGAGTCGGTGCCGACGGTCTCTCGTCTTGGGCATAGTTTCGATGGGTTGTTAAATAAGATTGTTTAAATTCATCGTCTTGTTTAATCTTTTCATCCACTCTGTGGGCTGATTTTTCGCCTCTCTTTGTAGTATATCTAGAGCAAGCATTTGGAGTGAAGCCATATGTTGTAGAACTATTGGAAATGAACTCTATTGTCTTAGGTCCTATCTGAACACTTTGATGCCTCTTTCTCAATCACTAGATCAGTTAAGCAAGTTATTAAGAAGTACAATATTTGTATGAAAGGTATTTGAAGTAAAGAGTTTGTTTCTCATTCCAAACCGTTAACTTTTACAATCCGTCCTGTGAAACATTATTTTAACAATAATAATACTAACACTGCATGGAAGCTAGTACCAGACCACATATTTCCCAAATATGTTTCTCATCAGGATTTATTGGAGAAACATACCTTTTGTCAATGTGATTCGGTTTCTGAATAAACCAGTATGCATTGTTTGTTCTTTTCTACTCAGTAGAAATATTGTATTCATTATTTCTTTATTTAAGAAATCTATGGCCAGATTTCCGAAACTTTGCACTGGTGCAACTGCAAAGTTGCACAGTATGAGCACTAAGGCAAAGTTTGGCATATTTTTGAAAACACTGGTACATAGTAGAAGGCCATTGCACTGTGACAGTGCAATTTAGCATGGTAACAATGGACACACTGTTTAGTGGGGTTGGTTCTGCAGTCCAATTAAACACTCTTGAGATTAAGGACCTTCATGTGCATCCCATCTCATGACATACTGATGAACTATGACCAAATCATGCCAACCCACAGCAAGATGAACTGGTTACCTCTCCAAAACTGTATTCGGCATGAGGAAGACATACAAGCAATAAAAAAATATATTCTCTCCGGTCAGCTAGTATTACACAAAGTGTGCAAGATGCACCTTATTACCATTAGGGTAAAGTGTCAATTTTCTTTAAAAATACCTGCGCCAAATACATGGTTCTTACAAACATTTTTGATCATACCCAGATGAAGTATTCACTATCTGTGTATCCTGAACAGCACCAGAAGCCACAACATCACAACCAAGTACTGAAGTGATACAAAAATCAAGTGTGTAAAAGATTGCATATGAACCATTGCAGGTCTCAGAAGTGGTCCAAGGTTGTTAATTGTCCTCTTTGGGTGCCATATGGTTGTCCCCCTCTCTCTCTTATCTTATTTTGGACCACCACGCTAACCCAGTTTAGTAGACACAGAAAGTTGACCTATACTGACTAATTCTCTCTTCAGCTAAGTGTTAGGACCTGAGTGTCAAAATGCCTCATCTCTCTTCAGGGACTTCTTATCTCGTGTTAATGCACTATTGGAATTTGGGGTTTGTGCCTTAGAAACACTCTGCTTGATTCAGTCTCCACCTAACATGCTCACTTTCACCCTTTCCCTTTTTTCCCCTTTCTCTTACCCACTTTGTCGTTCTACTCCCTTCAGTCCCCTGTCCCTTGGATGTTCTCGCTCCCCCTAGGTCTTGTCTACACATTTTGAGGTTACTCCTCCTTCCAGAATTCTACCGCCTCTTCTCCATATTCCTACTCCCTCCTTCATGTTACTCCTACCTCCAAACCACTACTCCTACCTCAAAACTACTTCTCTGCCCTCAAAACTTCGGCTCCTCCCATGAAACTACTACTCCTCGCTCCAAACTAATACTACTCCATCCAAACTAGTACTCCTCCCTGCAAACCACTATTACTCAACCACCACCCTTTCACTCGCTATCACCCGTTTCACTACCACCTCTTACATTAATCTCTTTAAATGCCCTCTTCACACAAACATGCACTCACGCTGCAGTACCACTGCCACTCACTAGCCAATACCTCACATACACCAACAATTGCCTCCACAGTCTGGTGCTCCTGCCTCCCACCTGCTGTTATCTTGTTCATCCTCCACCTTGGACCTTGCTAGAATAACCCACACTTCATGCTTCCTATTGCTCCCTTTTAGCCCCCTCCCTTCATTGGTATGGAATCTCTCCCACTGTCCAGTCATGCCCTGTCTTCACCACATGGGGTGTGTTTGTAAAATAAAGTCATAAGTAGCTAATCTCCACTCACCTTTACAACATGGGTATACCAGCATTCATTGTGGGTTATGGGGGCCTGTTCTGGGTACCCCAAGGTAAGTTTACTAGGGAAGGCTGGAATATTTTGGCAGCCCTCTGTGTTAGTATCCCAGTGTGCTCCTAGGACATGGGCCCGCATTATGAGTGAACCGGCCCAGAAATAAGGTGCCTGTAACAACATTACCAGCACCTTTTCCACACTAGCTCATAGTGAGTCTCCCAGTCGGGGCTGTGAACTACTGGCAGGCCTGAGCTGTCTGTAGTTCAGACCCCTACTGGCAGATAATTCACTGAAGCCCGACACTGTTAACAACAGTGCCGGTGCCACAGTGTTCCCATTCTTGTGGTGTCCCATAGGACTCCACAGAAATTGAACTTACCTATCTGCTGCCTGTAATATCCCGATATTAACAGAATATCGGGCAGCGGAAAGGTAAGCCAAAGTTTTCCAGTAGGCCATTGGTACTACCGGCGGCCTACCGCAACCGCATAATGAGGGCCATGGTCTCTCTAGGCTCCTCTCACTCCTATTGTGAGTCCATGCGGCCAACAGTAGGCATTTGTCTGGTTATTGCGGTATATGGATGCAGGTTTCTGTGCAGCTGTCTGCTGAGTGCATTGTGTAGCAGCCTGATATCCGCTTGCTCATCTGGCATGTGGGGCACTGGATATTGTTTCTTCTTGTTTTCTGAGTTGTCTCTAATAGAAAATCAGAGACACAGGTAAGCATCTGGCTTTGGAGGTAAGGTTTGAATAAAATATCTGCACAGAAACATGCTGTCAAAAGGTGGCAGGAATTTGGTTTCTCTCAAGAGATTCTTACCTCATGGTGGAGCTGGCTCTGGATTTCCTCTTGTTCTTCTGCCCTCATGTTGAGAGGTGTTCATAACCCTCCTTGACAAGGTCAGGGTATTTGCCTTGTTACGAGTTCCAGAAACAGTGCTTCTCCTGATGCTAAATTTGGTAGGCACACATTTCCCAGAATAACTGAGCGGCACCTTATATATTTTTAATTTTCTTCAGAGAACACTTTAATTTCAGTCCTTGAACTGGAGAGGAGTAAGGTTGTTCCCTAAATCATCTTCTTTTTTTCTCTACTTTTTTGGTGGAGGATAACTTTCTGTGTGTCTTATGGATCATATTTTTCCTTTGTCTGGAGACAAATTAAGAATGAGGACATGAGAACATTTGCTATCGCTCCTATGCATTCTCTCTTCTTTCCTTATCCAAACCTAACCTGTATTGGGGTTGTCCTCTGGGTCTGAAGTGAATGAGCTCATGTTTTTAAACTTTGGATGCAAAAGAAAGTCTCACCCAACCTGTCCCTGCCTCGCAGACTCCTACCCATTCCAATTCACTATAGAAAGAGGAAAGCAGTAAGGGGCTGAAGGTTCACTTCAATAGTTTGATGGCCCTGAAGTAAGTGTTGTGGCAAGGGTATTCCCAAGACTGACATGGTTGGATCCAGCCTCTACAAGAACATGGATGTGTTCTTGCAACACGATCATGGTGTCTGTTTGTTGACAGTGTCCTGGCAGGATACATTTCATCCTCAGTGGTCGGTTGTACTTCCTTTAAAATCATTGGCTGTGGTGTGGTGTTCTGTTGCTTCAGCATCTGTTGCAACTATGACCCAGTCAGGCATGGTCCTGGGGTGTCTATCCCCTTGGAATGTACATAGTCTACACAAGAGAGAATCCTGTCCACTATTATGGTGTCTCCCCTGGCACATATATGTCACTTCCAGTGAGTGACATGAGGCCTCTCTCACTCAAAATGGTCACCTCCTGACACCATGACTATATAGTAACATACTGAGGCATACAACATCAATCTCATCTCTTCCGGAATGTAGAAAGAAAAGAAATACCATGCACACATCATTACTAGCTCACACCCTAATTAGGATCTGTTAGTACATTCACCAACAATCCTCCCTTTCCCTGTTCTCACAACACTTTACATTCTCCCCTTTATGAACAATGTTGTATTGCTTACTAGATAGGTTTGTATTGTATAACCCCCATTCATGCATTCATACATAGATATGTTTCAGCCAACTTATTAATACTAAATATAAGAATAGGTTTTCATTATGATTCTGATATCTGCCCTTTTTCCAATCACCTTTTTTAAAAGACTAGAATCATACAATAATCAAAGCAGTCAACCTTTACTTGATTGATAGGCTGCAAATAAATTAACACATCACACCTCCTGTAAAGATCACAGTAGAAATTCAAACACGAATTATATTATCTAATCATTCATTTGTATTTTACTGACCTGCTGGACAACAGGTCAAATGAACATGATAAGGAAGGAGCCATGCAAACGTTTCCACGAACTGAAGGTCCTTTTTCATCTTACACGTCTGGGATAAGGAGGGACCGGATCCATTTTACAAATATGATGGATTCAATAAACACTTTATACAGAATGTAATTCAAACCGTTATTAACACAGTTAAATGGGTTTGGTATAAAACTCCTGAGAATACAACATTTTTTTTTTAAATTTAAAAAAATGAATATATCTCTGGGAATTGTAAAACAAAATAGTGTTAGGAGCGGGTTACCTATAATGTATTTGGGTCTTATTCTCATAGGTGCAGCAATCTCCCTTAGGATCACTAGTCTCTGGTCAGTCACCCAATACTGAAGGTGTTCTTTTAATGGGATTAATGGTCTCCGCCAAGTGTTTCTATCCTTTTGCATTAAGGTAAAGATCTGGCTCAGATATTATCAGACATTAGCCATGGGTCTAAATCCTGGCTTGCTGATGGTACCTCTTTCTACATGCCTACCAGCAAATATCTGTCTCCATTTGTTAGAGTGGTGATGTGACATAGAAATCACAATCTAGGTTTCAGGTGTCCAGCCCAGTCTAGCTGTCTATCATCCTCTTGGGCCAGTAGCAATATTTTAGACACACCCCTATAAGCAATTATCCATTGATAACCTTATTTTTCAGCCAGTGTTATTCTAATGCACTAGCCCTGTGTCACCATTCTGTTTCAAGTCTTATCTTACTTTCTCTTGGTCTCTTGGGAATTGTTAATTTCTGTGGTCTGCATGGTTTCCCTTTTGTTTGAAAATGTAGAGTTGTTGTTTGTAAGAGTAGTTTGGGGCCATATTAGTGCTCTGTTTGTGCAACTGCTATTGCAGCATAGGGGTTAGGGTGGGTTAACTCTACTTTTCTGGCCAAGGTGCTGGCATTGGTGTATCAGGGAATGGTTGGGAGTGTTTTCCTTTCCCTCTTACCACTATCTGGGGTACCCCGCTAGTTGAGTCAGGTGTGCAGCCTAGTCTTTCCATTTCAAGCATTTTATTGGGACCCTGCTGGATACTGAGGTTGTGAAGAGTGTTGTGTTCCTGGAGGAGTCTCGGGCTATGTCTCTGATTTTGAGTGGGAAAATGCATGTGCTTCTTCTAGCGAGTCCTTCAAATCACTCATATGAGACTTTTATATTTACTGTGATAGGTTTAAATGTGCATACCTCTGAGTTTAGCGTGATTTCAAACAGTGAACTGCGCCAAGTTACAGACAGTGCATCAAAACAGTTGTAATATATTTTTAATTCCGCTTGCAATTGCAATTGTAACTCAGGTAACCTCTAGTTTTTAATTCCGAAATGTCAACGTGAAATCTGTCTCTCTTTTTTAAATTGCATTAACATATAGCTATACACTATTTTGTTTCCGGCTTAGTACTGTAACTTTTTCTCAATCAAATCAAGCAATTGGTGAGTCTTGACTTTTGAAATTTATTGTTTTGGTACCTGTGCACTGATTCGACAGATATACATATAATTTTTGTTGTGGCTACAAATTTCTTCTTTTTGAACAGAATATCCAATTGGACAAGTATCTTTGGGTAAATATCATGATTCAAATTATTACTAAAGAGTATAGACTAATTAGCCATTAACTTTAATCATGGTTTTCTAACCACCGCACAATATTAATTAATTGTGTTGCTCTTGTTTATTTTCTTTCCTGAATCTCAAATTACTCTGATGCCATCAATGACATGGTAATTGCTCATATGCATTCTCTTTTACGGTTGTTCAATTGTTATACTGATATGCTAACTTGCAATCAATTATTTAATGTTGCTATGCACATTGCATTATAATTTTGGCTAAAAACCACCCCCCCAACCCCTTTCTTTGTTCTACTTGGTTTGATTGTTATTATATGTATGCAACAATTAATCGCACATGTAATTTTTCAATTAATTGACAATGCATGCACAGCCTCAGAGGAAGAGCTTTGCTCGAAACACGTGTCAGGCTGTAGATGGAATTAAAAATATATTACAACTGTTTTGATGCACTGTCTGTAACTTGGCGCAGTTCACTGTTTGAAATCACACTGTTGCTTTACTGAGAGTCCCTGGTCAAGGCACCCTCAACCTAACAGTTGAACGCTGCCGTGGTTACAACCTTATAATACTTTTTGCATTAGCGCTGGTGGTCCTAGTGGCCTTTTTTGACCCCCTTTACTTGTACCTCTGAGTTTAGGTCACTCCAGACTTTTTGTGATTGGTATGGGATATCATTTTGGCGAATCCAAGTGCTGGCATCACAAATCATGCATTGGTAAACAGGTGCAATTTATTAATTGTTTTGCAAGTCAAGTAGATCATCATCCTGTGCCAAACTGGACCCCTCGTAACTGACTTGACCTACCCTCCATATCCCTTACCCTTATAGGTCATTGGTCACTTGTTCGAGAATATTATGACAAGGTCTTTGGCACACCTATCCGCCTCACAGTAAACAATGGCACATTCATAGAAAAAACTGTCTGGAAGTGACGCACAATGACACCCTTCAGGTCAAGCGAATAACAAACGAGGGTCATAAAGCCCCATTGCTCATGAAAACATGCGTATACTCCTCATCAGCCTTCCTGCTGCCCTCCTTTACCTTTCTAATGCTTTGTTCCCTCCCTCAAACAAGACAAAAAGATGGTTCCATGCAAACCTTCTCTACATCCCTGAACTGTCACGCTTCCTTACCATTCGTCATCCTTGGAAAATAATATTTCAAAACAATGGCTGGTGTTCTGCTGCTTTGACCAATTTTCTAAATGTTTCCTTCACTCCCTGTGCAGAACTGCTCAGTAACACAGACCAAACCCTTGTCTTTTACAATGACCGGTCTGCGACTTGTTCACTGTATGGAAACAGCAATGTAGTCAGCAAAATACCAATTCCTGTAATAGTGCAGTGAACTGTATGGCCACCTTGTTATGAGGCAAATATCTACTTGCTTCTCTGTTAAAATCTCTCCTGGAAAATGGTACCTGCGAGGCCAATTTTATTTTCCTGACTCCTTAAAAGCCTTTTGCACATTGTCTGGGTCTGGTGGCATTTACCACTTCAATGTCCACTCCTAGAATGTTTGGAGAAAGTGTTTATTTGGCATCAGGGTGCACATTTCAGTAAATATCAGCTCTGTGGCTAGGTTTTCCATGGCAGGACTCTCACTGGAAACCATCTACTCTGATGCGCTTCTGTTCGGCTGGATGCCTATGTGAGATATGGGAATACTCTGTTAGTTTCTTCTATTGTGGTATGCAGAAACTCGCATCCAATTGTGGACAGTTAGTAGATTAGACAGCAGGTTGATGAGTGAAAAGTGATCATCCATTATGGCCACTCTCCCCATAATCTAAGTAGGCAATTTTAAAAGTAATCCACTTGTCATGTAATTGGCAGTTCCATTTTATATCAAAAGGTTTTGCCAACGGCACGATAGTAAGGCAACTCCTTTTATCATGAATATACGATGCTGCATTTGCTAGATGGCTCTGTGAGCTGGTGAAGGATGCAATTGGTCTGGTGCATGACAGCTACACAATGTTTTGGTGAATTGGTGGCAGTGATAAAGAACATGTTGTTTGCTGGGTGTGACCTGTCACACACCACTATATTGATGTTATAGCAGGGGCGTAGATTGTTCCATTGCCATAAAGAGGCATCTTGGAACTCGGAGACACCAGAAAAGGGGAAATGCTCTTTTAATGTGTACCATCATTTATAATAAACTGAACACATTCAGAAATAATGCACAACGATAGGTATGTGGCTGTGGCTGCTTGTACTGCTGCAGTTCTTGATGAATGGAGCAATATTCCCTCTAATTAAGTGCAGAACTGGTTACCTTATGTGCACACTTTATTTTCCATGTGTGCAACTGACTGACTAACGAGGTAAGCCATTTTGTGAGCATGCACAGCTAGTGAGCTATCATCTCTAAAGAGAGTTTGGAAAGGAATTGTCCCTTCCAAACACTGCAATTCTTTACAAATATGTGTAAAATGTGCATATTGCGACACGTTTTCCAAACACATAGGCTAAACAATATATATTTTATATGCGATTATAAAGTGAACTCATCAACCAGTTCAAGACCTCAGGATATGAATATGTGTGCTTTATGCCACTGGAAAAACACTAATCAGTATTACAAAAAAAACAAATATTGGTTTTCATAACTGATGTAGCTATCAAAAATCAGACCGGATATAGGGCAGATGGAAAAAAGGCAACTAAAAGGAATGTGTCAGAAAACATGACAATAGAATTTCATGTGCCACCTTAATGAAGTATTTCAAGTGCCAGGAGTACATGCCTTTCATTATTTGTGTTTGTATCAGAAAAACTGCACCATGTAATATGATGATAAACATTCTCTGGCTTCTGCTGACTAGCCAAATTATGTTGTCCTGTGAGTTACTCAAAAACAGCCTTACATCCAAGAGTCATATATACATCATCAATTTGTAATCCCTAAAAACAGAAACATTTGTCCAATATAGATGGGAAATAATGAACACAGAGGAACCAACCCCCTGGCTTCTGCCCACAAAGCTTCACTGATATTTCTTTGGAATCAGTGACCAGAAGAGCAGTGGCATAGGAAGGAACTCTAACAATATTTCTGACTGATCTCAAAATGAATTATAAGGGCAAAGAACATCTTTTAATCAGCATGAAGTATTCCTGTTCACAAAGCTCATTACCTTTTTGACTCCCTAAAAAATCATTGCACTTGAACTAGGAAGTAAATTCATATGCTTGCTTGTAACCTTGATTTCGGAAGTAAAATGGCAGGGCACATAATACATCCTATAGTTCTGGCCACCCTTCTTCACCACAGCCTTGACAAAATTCAACAAGAGACTTAAAGTGGTTTCTTATAGAGCCCTGTTGAAGTAACTCACATATGTATGACTTTTGGGTTAATAACATCAATGCTCAGAGGTACAGTAGCTTGAGATCCTTCTTCTGTAACTAGGGATCCCTCTGTAATTTGCTGATATCCGTTAAACAAGAAGCAGGGGGATGCTACAGTCAATAAACACAGAACACATGTTTGTATTGAAATGACCTTAGCTGCTGAGCAGAGAAAGAAACAGAAAGTGCAGTTCTCTAGACTGTTACTAATGTTTCCTTTCCTTCAGCAAACAAACAGATTGTCTACACGGTACTCTACTGCTGAAACAACTGATTAGTTTTTTTTTTAAATTACTGATTTGTACTTCACCCGTCAGGAGTGTTCTCCTGTGTCCTTTCACCCGTACCCCTCTCCGGCTCCTGTGCTCGCCTCCAATACTAGTTGACAGGGCACTGTAAAACATGAGCGACTGTAGAAGTGAAATACTCACTGGGATATTTGCATACCCATAGTATTTTGCAAGCAAAACATATTTAGTGCCTCACCATGATATCATATGTATTTTAAGACAACCATGAATCTGCAGGTACATAATTATTTTTCAGTGCACACATGATTGTTTGCAACTTATTCCACCCTTATTTTGTTAGGTAGGATTATACAACTGAAAAGTGAAATCGTTTTTGTATAGCAGTGAGTTACAATATAATTAATTAAGGTCTATGTGCAATGCAACTCTGAACACTTAGAAATGATGCAAATTGTGTAAAAAGCATTCTACTGTCTGAATATCCATTACAGTAATACTATAGACAAGTAATACATTGCATGGTTCATACCCATTATCCCTTGCAGGCCAAGTAAATTATCTTGCAATGTTTCTCTCCACTTATACAGTAATGTTAGCAATGCTTAAGTAGGAGACTCTGAGCATGACATTTGTTTAATCCTAATCCTTGGGGAGCAAATTAATATTTGAGTTGCATAATGCGTTAATTTGCAAGCGACATCTGCAAAGTGCTTGTGTAACATATGTACTAAGAATAGGAAGCATGGGATGAGGTTACACATCTAAGTAGCCTGTTTACCTAGTCAGTATCCGATATTTGAGATGATAATTTGGTTACATTGTGTGGTTGATGCTTTTATTGTTAATATTATTAGGCTATTTATTGAGAGCGGACCTGGCTTCACAAATCAATGGAGAGGGAGATAACAGGGAGGGCATCAGTGGGTTTACAAGCAACCAGGGGAGGAGACAGTGGGAGGCAGATCATCACAGAATCGGATATGGAGGGGAGTGGAGGGTGTGTGGTCCTATGTGGTATGTAGGAGCCATTCCTTGATGACGTAGGTCTTGAGCTCTTTCCTGAACTGTAACAGCAATGGGGAAAGTCTGATGTTGACAGGAGGAGGTTCCAGAATCTTGGACCATCAGAGTTCAAGCCTTGACATTTCTTTACTTGTGGAAAGCAGGCCTATGGAGATGCTGAGTTTCTCAGTGAGGTAGCTTGACGACTTCAGGGTCAGTCTTGTAAATGTTGCAACATGATTTGAAAATGATACGGGCTTCCAGTGGGAGCCAATGCAGTTAGAGGAGGGTCAGGGTTACATTTCCAGAGTCCTTTCAGGAGTCGTGCTGCGCATGTAGGACACATCTCAGGGGTACCAGGGTAGTCGCTGGAAGGCCTTCCAAAAACAAACTTTTTATAAGGCACCATGAATAACAGAAGTTCTTGTGCTTGAACGTTATTCAAATAACAATAAACATCAAATACGTGGATGTAGGTACATGTCTGGTAACCTTTCACAAAGCCAAGAGAGGAAGAGTCAAGGTTGTCTGGTAATATCTAAATATGTTTTGGTGTTAGAGTTAGTGTGGTAAAAGAATAGGCGTCATGGGCGAGGAGGGAACAGTAGTTGGTTTTATGAGTGCAAGCATATCTTAGATGTTTCTGTTCATGGAGCCACTTTTTCATATTAGTTTTTACCTCTTGTGGCTGTATTCTGTTTTTACATATTAAGAAGAGGGGAGCATCACATTCTCTGATGGACACTACAAAGTCAATGGGCCTCATTATACGGTAGGCGGTAAGGGTCAACGGTCACCGGTAAGGGTACCGGTGACCGTTAACCCATACCGCCTCATTACGAGGTCCCTTTGCAGGTTGGTACTTTAACGCCTGCTTTTAGCAGGCGTTAAAAAACGAACCCGCAAAGGGACCTTGGTGCTAATTACGGTACCGCAATTTGCGGTACCGTAATTAGCGCCTTCCCCATTCCCATTATGCCCTATGCGGGCAAAAATGGGCATGGGGAAGGGCCTTGGTGAATGGGGAATTACCGCCCCCGCTCATCTTGGAGTAGGGCGGTAATTCCGCCATCCACCAAGGCGGACACAGTAAAATACCGGCGGCAACCATGGCGCTAATAGCGCCATGGTTACCGCCTACCGTGTAATAAGGCCCAATGTTTTTGTTATGTTGCACCCTTTACATTCTCTTTCCCTGAAGGCATGTGTGGCGTATGACAGAAGAGAACGTTGTCTTTTGAATTTTCAGTTGTCTTTCACAATTACAGATTGTGAGCTTTCAAAAGCAACTTTGTTTAACTTGTTTATTTAGACTGTACTATCTTTTAATCTTGATTGATCCCTTTCCAATGGACTGAAGACATGTTAAAAGTTGACCCTGATACTTCTAAAACACAATGGGCCTCATTACACGGACGGCGGTAAGGGTTAACGGTCACCGTTAATGGTACCAGTGACCGTTAACCCTTACCGCCTTACTACGAGGTCCCTTTGCGGGTTGGAGACTTTAACGCCTGCTTTTTGCAGGCGTTAAAAACCAACCCGCGAAGGGACCAGGGAGCTAATTACGGTATCGCAATTTGCGGTGCAGTAATTAGCACCTTCCCCATTCCCATTATGCCCTATGGGGCAAAAATGGGAATGGGGAAGGGCAATGAGGGAAGGGGGAATTACCGCCCCACCAACCTTGGAATAGGGCGGTAAATCCCTTTCCTCCAAGGTGGTGCCGGCATTTTACTGGCATGGACCAAGGTGCTGTTAGCACCTTGGTCCACCGCCATCCGTGTAATGAAGCCCTATAAGTCTGTCTTGGTATTGTTTTTTTATAATTTTGTTTGATAGCCATTAAAACCCATGTCAACTGTAATAATACAATGTATTTCAAAGCAACTGGAAATAAAAAAAAAACAGATTGCTGAATAAATGGGGCACATTAGAATGAGCAGTAATAAAACCATTGTCAAAATGTAAGTAATGCAAATCTATTCAGATACATTCACACTAATTAAAAACAAAGCAACACAACTGTTAAAATGCCAGGAAGCAGCATCATGGCCAACACAACAAAATGATATAGAAGCTAAACAACTGTATGGGCTTGTTCCCATTGTTGACAGTTTTCAATAGTTTAAAGTACCATCCCTGAAAGCAAGAATATGAAGACCCTTTCGTGTTTGGAGGACATTTTGCTGAGAAATACACTATGCATCCGTTCTGTCACACCCACAGTCAAAATAGTCTGTCACTAATTTCCCTGAAGGCATATACCTGACCCATGAAACATGAAAATATCTTATGGGACCACACATCTTGCAATATATTACCAGAGGAAACAATGTCCATTAGAACAACATTTGGCAGGAAATCATGAGATTGGAGCATGTGCTTGAGAAACAAAATAATGCATATGAAATGATCGTGAATGTATAACAACGCAGAGGAATAGTAACTCGAAACATATTAAATTCAATCTTTGTGGTTACATTTTTATTAGAATTTGACTGACACAATTAAACATTCCTGCAAACTCCTCACAAACAAACATTACAACAGACAAAACACAACTTTAAGGCAAAATGTGTTATTGGCAGGAGCATGATACCATATGATATGATATATTTTATTTGTGACGGGGCAAGGGATGGAAAACAAGGGAGGACAAAAACAAGGATCTTACTAGGTCCAGTGACATTGAGAACATGCAAGTGCAGGGGAGAGGGAAGTGGGAAAGTGCAGGGGGAAGGGGAGAGGTGGAAAGTGCTATGCAAGGGATGAAAACAACAGCAATTGGTAGTGCAGCCGCAAGTGCAGGGATTAACGTGCAGACAAGGAAGTCTGATAAGTGCAGGTAGGGGGACTATATGAGTTACAGAGATAGGCCCAAGTGCAGAGGTTTCCAGGAGGCAGTGTGGATGAGTGGATGGGTTGGCAGGGACCTGGGCCCGAATTCAGAGGGTGACCAGGTTTAGGGTACCGAAGCAGACAGATCAGAAGGGGAGAGGAAGCGCAAATGCAGAAGCAAAGAGGAAGGTCTTGAGGTGCTTCCGGAGACAGTTCTCCTCAAGTTTTAGCATGGCAGAGAGGCTGTTCCAGCTGTAGGTCCTAGCCGAGGAACGAGATCTACCCCCAGCTTGTTGCTTGGAGAATCGACTGACCCTGAGGGAGTTGGAGGTGGAGGAGCAAAGAGCTCGAGTGGGAAGGTATTTATGGAGGGAGAGTTGAAAGTATTTTGGACCCTGGCCCCAGAAAGCCTTGTGGACACTACTAAGGGTCTTGAATTTAATCATTGCAGCCACTGGGAGCCAATGAAGAGATTTCAGTGCTGGAGAGATACGATCCCAGGGCTTGTGGCCAAGGACAAGTCTCACAGTTCTGTTCTGGATGAGTTGCAGAGGGGGCAGACAGTAGAAGCAGGCAGATTTAGAAAGCAGTTGTGGCAATAGTCAAGCCTAGAGAGAACCAGAGCTCTAGAGACAGTAAGCTTCTGTGGGAAGGAGAGGAAAGGCAGAATACTTCTGAGGAGTTGCAGCTGGTAGTTTGACTTCTTGGAAACGTCAGAGATGTGAGGAGAAAAGGAGAGTGTTCATGGACTCACAGATGGGAGCAGGAAGATGCCAAGGGAGGCCGGCCAGAGAGTGACTGGAAAGGAGGGTGGAGGTGTGCGGATGAGGAGAATCTCAGTCTTGCTGGCATTAAGATAGAGATCATTACTGGCACACCACTCCTGGATAGCGAACAGAAAGTCAGAGATGAGAGAAGGAGAATAGGTGGTGGAGGGAAGCCTGAAGACGAGTGTCATCCGCATAGCACTGAAAGTTGGAGCAGAGCACAGCAATACCGTGGGCAAGGGGTGCAAGGTATTGGTTGAAAAGCCAGGGAGAGAGGTTAGACTCCTGGGGAACACCACAGGTTGAGAGTGGGATAGAGGAAAGGAAGGACCCAAGTTGGACCTGAGAGGGTCGATCAGAGTGGAAAGAGGTCAGCCAGGCCAGGGCCTGATCGGTGATACCCAGGTTGTCATGGAGACGGGTGAGCATGATCACATGGTTGACCGTATGAAAGGCAGACGGGAGATCAAGTAGGATGAGGACAGAAGGGCAGTTAGAGTCAAGGTTGGAGAGCAGGTCTTCAGGGATGTACAGGAGAGCAGTTTCCATGTTTCTGGCAGCTCTAAAGCCCGACTGATGGTGATGGAGACAACCAGCAGAATCGGTGTGAAGATTAAGCTGGGAGATGGCCAGCTTTTACAGAAGTTTTCCCAGGAAAGGAGTGATGGAGTTCGGCCGATAGTTAGCCGGGCATGAAGGGTCAGCTGTGGGTTTCTTGTGAAGAGGGTGCACAAGAGAGTGCTTCAGATGGGCAGTGAAGGCTCCAGAGGCAAAGCAGTGGTTAAAGAAGTTGGCCAGAGCAGGAGCAAGGGTGTCAATGTGTTCCATGATGGTTTTAGAATAACAGGGAACAACCTGTTATGACGAGACTTTTATAGATCGGACTTGTCTAGAAACGTTGTTCGGGGGAGAAAGGAGGAAAGGAAGAGACAGTTGGAGGGGGTGTAGCTGTAGGAGCCAAGATATAGAGTAGAGAGAAGGGAAAAGAGGAGGAGAGGATTGGAGGGTGGACAGGATGTCCTGGGTTTTTAAGATGAAATCCGCGGCAATTGTAGTGCAAAGGGCCTGGGAGGCAACGTAACAGGTAGAGACTGCCTCACGGTTGGCCAGCTCCTTTCACATTTTAAAGAGTTTGGCTGAATTGTTAGAGGCCACAGAGATGCAGGCTTGGATGTGGGCTCTCCACTTTTTTTGGACAAGGAGCAAGTAATGCCTTTGGGGCAGGTGCCAGGCCAGTTTGTCAGAGGATGTACAAGAAGCCAGCTATTTCCTCTCAGCCACCCTACACTTGCGTTTAAGGTTTTCTAGGTTAGAGTTTTACCAAGAGTTGCAGTTGTCTTTGGGCTTCAAGCACATCCTCATAACAGGGGCGAGACCATCCAAAGTATCAGAGATGGAAGAGTAGAGCACGGAAAAGGCTGTTTCAGGATGTGAGTCAGCCACAGGAGGAGGAGAAGGAGAGAAAGTGGTGGCGGAAGCCTCAACTGACACACGTTTCATGGGTCGGATGACCAGGATGGTATGTGGCAGTGTTGGAGTTGGCTTGGCCTAAGGGGTAGAGAAGTAGAGATGGGAGGAAAGGAGGAAGTGATCACCCCGGAAGAGGAGAGTGGTCAGAGGGATGGAGAGGGGGAGGTCATAGGAGATCAGAGAATCCAGTGTGTGCCCTACAGAGTGATTCAGGCCAGAGGGGAGACTAGAGAGAGAGATAGAATCACAGAGGTCACAAAATAGTACAGAGGAGGAACAGGGAGCATCCAGATGGATATTGAAGTCACCAAGAAGGAGTTGAGTGGTTGAGGGCCAGGAGAGAGAAGGAGAGGCCTGCCCACTCAGAGTGGAAGGAGGTGATCTGACCAGGTGGCCGATAGATAGTAGCCATGGTAAGAGAATGGAAAGGAGAGAGAGAGAGCCTGCAGACCTGGCATTCGAAAGAGGCGTAGATCTGCATAGGAATGAAAGAGGCAGGAATCCTTTCAGGGAACATCTCACAATGATGGTGTAATTAATCCAATGTACCAGATTAATCAAAATTGAACATATATTTTTATTAAAGGGAACATATGGGTTTGATGAAAATAAAATATGTTGTTCCTAACTGAACAGTTTTTCTGATCTATATAATTTTGAACATTATGTGAATTATTAACCCAAGCTATAACCCTACAAAACCAAGAGCTAGCTGGTGCAAATGCACATTAACTCCAGGCTGGACTCCCTGAGAACCCCTGCACAGATAATGACTGCACTACATACATCTCAGTTCCAAGCCCAAAAAACTCCAATGAGCACCATGATAATAAATGATTTGAAAACACACACAATCAAAATAGCACTTCTCAATGCGAGATACCTAAATAAACATGCGCACAGAATTCACGATTACATCACAAACGACAACCTTGATATCCTATGCCTCACTGAGACCTGGCTACAGGAACCAATGGGTCCCACTATCGATATTGCTGTGCCAAGTAATTACACCATATACTTTAACAATAGAGAGACAGGGAAAGGCGGTGGTGTAGCAATAATCGCCAAACAAGATCTCAAACTATTCTCTGCTCCTACACAATGCACAGGATGCGAGATTTTACACCTCAAAATGACCCACACTCAAAATGACTGCATTAATCTGCTAGTCATGTATAGGCCCCCATCCTTACCATCTGACTTTAATGATGAACTGACCAATATATTGAATATTCTGAAAGCACCAAATACAGGAACAATACTCCTCAGAGACATAAACAGATGGAGGGGCAATACCAAAGACCCTGAAGCCATAAGTCTTGAATAAGATTTACTAAACTGCTCCTTTACCGTAATAAATAAAGACCCAACAGCTGTCACAGGCAACCAGCTAGACTGGATAATCAAAAATAATGCTGACATAACAGTGCTGGGAACATACCCCTGCATATGGTCAGATCATTATAAAATTGAAACCAAGCTAACACTCAAACAAAAAAACAGAGAAACCAAACAACTCCCCAAAAATGGCCTTAGACAAAAACCTAAAAAAAATCACACCAACCATCCTATCGGAAGGTATTAAGCAAATGATGCTTAAAACCAAGGATACTGATTTATGTGAAGAAATTGTATCTATATACAACAAACACATGAATGAATTACTAAACCGACACACTCCTCTGAAAAACGAACAAGTCCGACCCAATATAAACCACCAAAAATGGTTTAACTCAGAAGCTACCGAACTAAAAAATGAAAAACGGAAACTAGAAAGGATATGGTCTAAAGGCCCCACAGAAAGCAATAAAAAGAACTGGGAAAATGCAGACACTACATACAGGATTAAAATAAATGAATTAAAGAAAAATCACTATAACGAACAAATCGTTACTGCATCTAACTCCACCGGGAAACTCTTCCAGATTCTCAAAGCTATAGAAAAACTGATAGCTCTATCTACGCCATTTCAGCCAATAGTAAAAGATTGTGAAGCAGTCCAAACTGCATTTCACAACAAAATTATTTATCAAGGCAAGAGATACAATAACCAAACTGTATGGCAATCAACATTCCCATCCCGGACCAAATATGTGAAAATAAGATTGAATAACAAAGTGCCAAATTTCAATTTAAACCTATAACATTGGAAGATATGAAAAAAACCCTCTCAAGCATTAAATGTACTTCCTGCACTGAAAACGTGTTGTCACCGACACTAATACTTGATAATGCTAAAATCTTTGCTCTGTTCCTCATAAGAATGGTAAATGCCTCCTTTAGGGACGGAATTGTCCCTGCCATAATCAAAACATTAACAGTAACACCTTTGCCAAAGAAACCCGAACTCAATCAACAAGATCTCGCAAATATAAGGCCAACTACCAACTGCAATTTCCTATTAAAAATACTAGACAAGATCGACACTGAACAACTCCAGGAATTTGTGGACAATAAGAACTTGCTCTACCCACAACAATCAGGATTCAGGACAGCCCACAGCACAGCATCTGCGCTATTAGATCTGCAGGCAGAAATGCTGAGCATCCGTGACAAGGGCAAGACAGGATTGTTAATTCTATTGGACCTCTCGGCAGCCTTTGACCTGCTAGATCATCAGAGGCTTCGAGAGGCACTAGATCGATCTGGGAACTGCTCACAAGAGGCTATAGATTGGGTATCTTCTTTCTTACAGGATAGACAATCCAAAATCATTTGGGGTAAACATTCCTCACAACATAAACCAGTGGACTGTGGAGTACCACAAGACGCCAGTTTCTCCCCCCTTCTGTTCAACCTATACATGAGTTGCCTATGCACACTGTTGACCCAACTTGGGATATTTTTCACCAACTTTGCCGACGACACCCAATTGGTGTTTGAACTAAGCGGGGACTATGAACAGGATAGCGAAAAACTCTCGTTAATATACAACACCATCGAAAGCTGGATGAAGGCAAATTGGATGTGCCTAAATGCCACCAAAACAGAGTTTATGATCTTTGGATCACCCTACGGTAGAAGATATGAAGCCCATTATACACCGCATTCAATATCAAAGAGACACAAATTAAAATATCAGAAAAAGTCAAAACACTAGGCATATATTTACAAGCATCCTTGGGAGCAGAAGCCCACACAGCCCACCTTAAAAGGAAATGGCAATACCATCAGAAATTACTGAAAAAAATCAGACCCCTGCTTAGTCAACAAAATAGCACAACCATAGCTAGCGCCACAATCCTCTCTCGCTTAGACTATGGTAACTCCCTACTACTGGGCGCCAGCAGCAAATGCCTCAGACAATTCCAAGTGATCCAGAACAATGCCATAAGAACAATCACCGGCAAACCTAAAAGAGAGCATGTCACAAATGACAGAAAGGACCTACACTGGCTAGCTATCGAAGAACACATCACATTTAAAACTATCACTATGGTACATCGATGCTTATTTGGTAAAGCGCCAATACACCTTAAAAAACAATTCAAGTGGCATGTATCATGTCGTAACCTAAAATCAAACAACACAGGCCTACTCCAAGTAATACCAGCTAAAAAAGCAAATGAACTAGGCAGGGCTTTCACAACAAAAGCAGTCCTTAAATGGAATGAACTTCCCCACGCACTGAGACTGGAAACTAACCACTCATGCTTCAGAAAAAAACTAAAGACACTCCTGTTCAAATAAGATACCATCACTAGATACACCAGTAACATTAATGCATCACTAGTAAAATGATATGTTGTATGTGGCACATGCCAATGTCCTGTTACCTGAACAACCATGTCTGTCTATATGTAATGCACTCTGATGCCTGCGGGTTGCAGCACAATATAAATACATAAATAAATAAATAAATAAAATTAAGAAGAAGTGACATTTGAGGGGGAAAAACGTGCAGTGTCTAGAGGTGTTGTGTAGGTGAAAGGGCGAAGTAAAATGCTTCCTTTTCTTCAACCATACATGATCTACTTTATTCCAAATGTACTAACATTTCAATCCCACCTCACTGATATTGATATTATAAGAAATACTTGCACTACTATTAGTAGTAGCTGCAATGTTACTCCCAGCAATAGCATCACTACTATCAGCAGAATTGATACCAGCACCAGTAGCAATAATATGACTGCTACTACCAGATGTCATACTTTAATAACAATGACATTACTACCAAAACTAATTGTAGTATTACTACCAGTGGTAGTAATAGCTTTATTATTATAGCTAATATTACTGTGTCAGTGAATAATTGTAACAGTAGTACCAGTATGAGTAGTGTTGCTAACATTGCATTAGTATTATTACTAACAGCAGTAACAGAAGCAATATTAGTTGTACTAACACCATTGTGTTAGTAGTAAGGATCACTACTACTGCCAGTAGTTCTAGTAATATTGGTAGTAGTATACATACGAGCACACCTGGATGTAGTACTAGAAGTAATAGTCAAGCACAATTGAACATGTAGTAGTATGTTCATTATGTAGTGGTATTACTACTAACAGTATTATAGCTTATATTTTCAGCAGTCTTAGTATTGCAGTTTGTGGTAGTACTCATACTAGTCATGGTAAAATAGCTACTGGTATTGCTGTTTGTAGTGCTGTCACTGCTGCTAATTCAACTGGTAATAGAGTACAATCCTATTGGTAGCAGAAACGACACTACTACTACTGGAAGTATTATTCCTGTTACTATTGGAACTAGTAATAGCCCTACCTCTGCTATTAGGAATACATATAGTACTTGTACTGCTACTAGTATAGTAGTAATGGTAGGTATGCTATTGTTTCTAAACACACTAATACAGTAGCATTATTATTACCAATGAATCTAGATCTTCTACTTCTAGTACTATTATTGGTTGGGCAGGATTAGTAAATACGTAAATGTGTTGGTGTAAAGTCGAATAACCACAACTTGCTACTTTGCCCCTTATAATCGTCTCCAGACTACAATGCATCTTCTCCTCCAATATCACTTTGTATTTAAGAGTTTGAAAACAGCTCACAAAATTGAGGGCACCCATAGCAAAACAAATGCCTAGAAAAATGGTTGGAAATAAAACGGATTTATTTTTGTTTTGTTTCAGCACTGAAATTAGGCTGAAGATAAAACATGAACAGTTATTAGAACCCCACGTGGATGCGACAGCAAAGCAGGTTACTCGGATCCCAGGCTGAATCTAACAAAACAAGTACCACGTTCAGAGCATGGGGAGTGCTGCTTGCAACTGCCATGTTCCTCCCACTTCCCCTATCCTCTGGTCACCGCCTCCACATCACCTTCCCGCCCCTGCTCCCCTTCACCTGTTTGTGTCTCATGGCTGCCATGGAAATAGAAGAGGGGCTCTGCATGCAGCCCTGCTTCCATGGTGGCCATCTTGGGAGAGTATTTGTTTGAGGAAACGAGTATAGTGAGTGTGCAACCGATCATCTCAAACAAAAACAATGCTATCCGCACCCCAGGCTGCTAATAACATTAAACCTCTCCTCTGGGTTTCACAAGATAGTAATGCCAAAAGGGCCCTTGGGTAAGGCCTGAGCGAAACGTGGGCCCTGAGCCGTTACCAGCTTGTAAAGTTGACTGGGATATTACTGCTATAATAAAAACAAATGTTATTTTTGTGAAAAAGGCGCGCCCTATTTAAACATGTCCACCTGCCACTAGAATCAGAAGTATTGATGTGCAACTGTATTTTTATCAACATCTCATAAATATTTGTTTATTATAAAATGTCACAACTGAGATATGGAAATCGTAACATTGATCTTTCAACCACTTTAACATCCCACTCCTCCAGTTCTGCTTTCAGAATTTCCAACACAGGTATGCTCTGAAGTGACACCAGAGGACTACGTCATTTTTGATGTATTTTATCTGTGTATACATTTAGTATTGCCCAATTAAATGTCCTAGGCATCCTGTATGTCAACAAAGACAACTATAGAGGTGTGTGTACACTAAACAATCAAGTGAATACATGATTTCCATGCAAATGCCTTCTCCTGCACATCCAGCATGTATTGCTTCTTCATTCTTACTATAAATCAGGTTTTTCGAAATCCGTCTATTTCTCTGAAAAAAACAGGTTGTTCAGGTCAGAGATAGATTGCTATGTTCTAACATTATGGTACATTGATCGAACTCCTATACAGGGTCATCAATGGTTGCTGGCTAATTGAAAGCTATTGATGTGGATGATCCTTGTCAGGAACTGTTGGTAAATCAATTGACATGTGCAATTTAAAATCCATAAGCAAATGAATCAGGAGAAACTCCACACATCTGCACAATAACTGTGTACTAAGCATAGACACAGACTCTCGAAAAAAAAATGTTTAGCTTTGATATTTTCTCTATAGGTATGGACATTTTTTTTATTACTGGCAACACAGAGATACATGACACTGCTCCACCTTCCACATACACATATAAAACGGATCGTCGTCATCATGATCATGACATTATTATACCATCATACAGAATCATCGTCATCAGAGACCATGTTACATAAATAAGTTCTGAGTGGGCCCCATATATCCTTAAGCCTGCAGGCTGTGGGTCTGGACATAGCATACTGTTCCTCTGTCTCATTCACTTATGTTAGTTCACGAAGGAATTGGTTCATGCTGGGTGGGTTCACGCTTTTCCAATTCAATAGAATACATTTCTTAGCAATTGCACAGGTAACATTAAACATTCTTCTAATTTTCTCTGAACATTTGCCTATGTCTCCAAAGAGGTACTTCTGAGGCTTAAGGTCAGGGGGATCTATGTAATCTCTTCCAACAGTTCAGCCACCTCTCTCCAAAAACCCTTCACCACCCGGCACTCCCAATACATATGATAGTCTCCAGCCTGAGGCATATTACATTTGGGCCATGCATCCGAGGCACCAGGGGCGCTATTCTGAGTGGGGTATAGTGTAATTTATTCAGAATCTTAAATTGAACTAAGCGCAGGCCTGCATTCAAGGAGACCTTCTTAGTCAGTAAGAAGGTCTTTTCCATTTTACATCTTCAATGGGCCCCTGTAAGTCCCTTTCCCATTTATCTTTTATAGTGTTAACAGTGGGGGTTTGTGTCTGGACTGCCGCGTATAATTTAGAAATTCCCAGGCCACCCACAGTAGTCACCAGTTGCAAGCATGGATGTGTCAGAGGCTCGTCTGGGAACAGTGGTCACTTCCTCTGAAATGCAGACTGCAAGCAAAAATATTGAAGTGACCTAAGCTGGCCTCTGCCAAACGCTCTCAAAATATCCTCCAGGTATATGAACTTGCCATTTATAAACATATCACCAATCTTCATTTCCATATTGGGGTCCCAGGCTTCCTGTATTGCACTGTCATGTGTGGGGGGTATACCTGGGTAGTTCCAGAGAGGTATCTCTGAATTGTAGGGCGTTTCTACTCGCACCCTTTTGTATATGGCCTTCCATGTTTTCACCATGCAGCTAACTGGATTGTATTCACAGGTGTCTCTGTATCGCGTATCAAAGATAACTGACTGTATATTTGTGGGGTGTGTGGTGAATTCCTCTATTAATGCATGGGGCGTCTCATATGTAGTATCATACCAATATTTAGCAAATTGTGCCTGGGCCACATGGAAATATAATTCAAAATCAGGGGCTGCAATAAAGTTAGGGCCCAACCCAAACGCCTCAAGTACCGCCAGAAGGTATGCCCAGGACACTGAATCGAAGGCTTTCTCAGCGTCTAAAGATATTGCAGCTGCTTTTCTCTTAGGGTCTATTTGTGCCATCAGACCGAAAAGCCTCTGGAGGTTCAGGGAAGTGGACCTGGATGGAATAAACCCATTCTGATCGGGGTGGATCAGCCCAGGAACCGTTGGTAAGAGTCTATTGGCCATCACTTTTGCAAATATTTTGGCGTCCGTGTTAATAAGTGACACTGGGGTGAATAAGGGTAATTACACCCCTGGCCTGCGTAGAATAGTCTGTGTAGTAACGCTGGGATCCTCACTTAGGCATCATGTTTAAATTACTGTTTCCCATTGCATGTGTTTCCTGCATCATTAGTACCTGGGGGTTATGTCTGGCGACATAGTTAGCAATTTTCTTGACTTGCGCCTGTTTATTCAAACCCCTTATATTCCACGTTAATAGGTTTATTTTCATCATATGACCAACCATATGTAGTAACCAATCGTTCCTGAGCCGTGACCATTAAAACTGTGCCTCATGTACCAGCCGAACAGAGCCTCTCCCCGTGCAACCACTTTTTTAACTTGAAACCGACAATTAACTATAACACAACCATAACCCAGGTCACTCTTTTTCCGGTGACCAGAATGTCTCCCATCCGGAGAACCTCTCCTGTCCCCTCCCCCCTCCCTTCCACCCACATCATCGTCCCCACTTTGATGATATATCCCAATTAACTGGTGGAGCTTTCCAGGGGTGGACATGCTGCTACACATGGCCACCGATCAAGCCCTGACGCTCCAGTAGTAAACTTAGAAGGAGCCGCCCGGATCATTTATCAGTAATCCAGGCTTCTACCAGCACTGCAACCTTATTAATATGCGAACATCTCGTGCGTCCTAGTCTTCCGGCCTAGGTCTATTGTTTTATGCCGGTCTGCCTCCTCTAGGAGGTAGGGGTATAGAAGTTTCAATGTACTGAGCAGCCTCCGCTGGAGTCTCGAAGAAGTGCGCCCTTCCCACGTGTTGTATCCTCATCTTGGCCGGGAACATCAAAGCATACAAGACTTGGCGGTCCCTTAGGAGTCTTTTAACTGGTTCGTAGGATCTTCTACTGGCCTGAAACCCTGCAGAAAAATCAGGGTATATATGTATACGGTTCCCGTCATGATGTAGTGTTCCAGCCTCCCTTGCCATCCGTAGGATTGTATCCCTATCCCTGTTGTTAAGTAGCCTCGCAATTATCGTGCGTGGTGGTGCACCAGGTTTAGGGGCCGGGGCCAGGGTGCGATGCGCCCTCTCCACTAGGAAATGAACAAGTGTGATTCTAGGTCCTCGCACTTGTTTTGCATTCTTGACATGGCTTCCTTAAGTTGGTTAATATCTCGGCCGTGGTGTGCTAGGGTATCCTCGTTAGTCCTTATTCTGCTTTCCGCTTCCGTGACCCGTGCGCTCTCCTTTTCGACCCTTCCTTTAAGAGAGCCTATAGTGGATACTATATCATCTAGCTTAATGTTCACATCACGGAACCCATTTTGAACTATAGTTGTTAGTCTGTCCTCTTGTTCTGCACCCTTGATGCATAGAGTTTCCTTAGTGTTGGGGCACACCTCAGCAGCTGCAGTCTGGGTCTGTCCACCCACGTAGGCGTCCATCGGACCCTTCTTCTTGTGACCGGGGGTCTTGCTTCCTTTTACGGATTTCTGTGGTTCGCTCATTTTGTATCCGGGTGTGTGCTGCGCAATGATTTTACCCTTCACCCCTTTCTTTTCCTACCCCTGGCTAATGCTGTGTGTGGAAGCAGACACAGTTAGAAGGAGCACAGTGAAAGAGGCAGGGGAGCTGCAGGGGGGAAGAGGGTGTTGACTGCCAATGGACTGTGTCCTCCCACATAGGTCTGCCAAAAAGTACAAGTATGCAGCACCCACAGGTTGTCTTCGTGTAGAGGCCACCGGGGCGTCTCTTGTGTCCTGCCCCTCAAAGGAGGGCCAACCCAGGCCTCCCGTTGGCTGAGTCCAAGGTGTGTGCGTTTTCAGCTGCCCTTCAGGCGTGTATGCACCGCAAACAACTCTGGACGGGAGTCCCAACACAGCCACCACCGGGGCAGCAGACAGAGCGAGGCCCCTTCTGCAGTTGCCAGTAAGCCCAAATGGGCTCGTACCCCTCCAGTCCTCCCGAACAGAGCTCGATGGATTAGAGGACCCAATGTATAGAATGTTCGAGTGCGTGGGTTAAAAAGGGCACAATACGCTGCCCAGAGCCCTTCAGTATATGGAGACGTACCGCTAAAAGTGCCACGGCAAGACTGCTCAGCCGCGACACGTCATCCGCCTCTGATGGGGTGGGGGGTCGAAGTAGCCCACAACGTGTGAGCTTGGGTGGATGGGCTCCTTCCCCCCCAACCGCCCTCTTACTTGTGCTCCTCCGAGCTGTCGCGGCTCCAAACGTCTGCAGTGGCGGGACACCCGCACAGCCGGGTCCAGGCGTCGGTGGCTACGGGAGGGCGCCCAGTGCAGCGCCGATGCTCCACGCTCCCACAGCCCGCGGCGCAGTCTTCAATCGTGCTCGTAAGATCAATGCGCTCACAAGCGCAAGCCACGCTCACCACGGCCTCGCTTCTCCTCACATCCGCGGCCACAAGTTGTTTCGATGCGGAACTCTCCGTCGGATCGCATCAAAGGCAGGGTCTGGCGCAGGATCAAGCAGGCACAGCTCCGGCCAGTTCCAACACCGCTGCCCGAAATTTTCACATGCTGTGCACGGATGTCTTGGGAGCTTGTGTCTAAATTTGCACCTCTCTGGGCGGCCTCCAGCAGGATAATCATAACCAGGATTTTTCAACAGGAGCGGGAGCTCGAGATCAAGCGGCCACCTTCGCAGTGCGCAACAGCGCCCCCATAGGTATGGACATTTTACCTGCATGTTTATGTGGTTCCACAACCTACTTTCATAGTTTGCATCAGATTGTAATGTAAATCCTCCATCTCGTACTTACTGATTGCTGCACTAAGAAACTGATTCTATAGAAATGCAAGATGTGTTCATTGTGGTCATAGTCTGTTGTGGTCAACAGCAGGCGCAATGTTAAGGTGGCTTTAGCTCAATTTCCAGGATTTTGTTGCATTACATTCTCAAATGAATGTCCCTGCAACTTAGGTTTTTTCCTTGAATTTCAAAGGTTTTGTTACAATGTATTGCTCACTTAATGTCCCTGCAACTAAAGTTGAATTTCAAGAGTTTTGTTATTCCATACATAATTAAAAAAATATTACAGGCAATTAGCTAATCAAAACACTGTATTATGTCTAGAAAGTAAAATAAAAAATAATTGAACAACCACATACGTACTTAACTTTCTAAAGAATTCACATGTATATGTACTGTTCATGAATGGTTATTAAAGTGTTACAGTAACTGTCAATATATTTTAAAATAGATATTTACAAGACTACTGCCCATATTTTACACGGCCTGTGGTAGGAGCTCTGCAGTTATGGTTAAGTTGCTAAACCCATAGGAAGACCACTTTTTGGGCGGCTTATAACTTCACTCCCTGTGGACGAATCCTCACCAAACCTTGCAAAAAAGTATATGGTCAGCTCTGAATTGTTTTGCGAAGTTCGGTGAGGTTTTGTTCAGGGGGGTCAAAGTTATAGTAAGTTCCTAAAATGTCTTTTTTTTCCATAGTCTGAATGGAGAAAATCTTTGCTCCCCCTACAGCGCAAACCGCTGGACGGATTTTCACCAAATGTGCGTCAGTAGTGGCGGCTTGGTCGCAAAAGCGTGCTTTTGTAAATTTGGTGGAAATCCGTCCAGTAGTTCTTTTTAAAACAACCAAAAAGTAGGTCCAAAAAAATGTGTGATATCTGGTCCGGTCCACGGACTCATTTCCCTGTTTGGTCCGCGGACTGGACTTTGATTGGCTTAGAAGGCAACGTACTGTCCGCGGACATCGGATGCACTCACTGATTGGATGGTGAAAAGCGTGAAGTGCGTCAGATTTTTGGAAACACCCGCCGTCTTGGATTCGCAGACTTCAGCTGCTGTCCGCAGACATTGCGGTAAAAAACATATTAAAAAACACAACATTGCACTTGTCAAACTTTTTAAATAATCTCTGTGGAGGTGAGGGGTGATGAGGATGGAATGGGACATGGCTGCAAGAAGCAAAGAAATTGGTGTTTTTCTCCATAAAAGTCCACAAACAGTCCGGATGTTCGCAAACAGTCCTGTGAAGTTCGCGGCCACTTCTGCATTACAGGGTTGGTGAAAAGCAGTTCTTGGATGGCTTTGGCGCCACTTAATGGAACTGCATGAAATTAAGCAATTATATTCCTGGCCTGATTCTGAATGAGATTTACAAGTTTGGTGGGATTCTGTCAAGAGGGGGCATAATTAGAGGGGGGTCTCAAAATATTGTAAAGGCTTATAAATGAGGTGCCATTTGAAGAATCTACACTTAATTTGGCAAACTGATAATAGATGTAGATATAAATGTGTTTGCAAAGTTTGGTGGGATTTTGTCAAGAGTGGGCAAAATTAGAGGGGGGTCCCAAAATATTGTAAAGGCTTATACATGTGGTGCCATTTGACAAATCGAGACAAAAGGTTTGCAAAAAGAATATAGATCTAGATATACATGTTTTGGCAAAGTTTGGTGGGATTTTGTCAAGGGGGGCAAAGTTAGAGGGGGCAAAATATTGAAAAGGCTTATAAATGTGGTGCCATTTGACAAATCTATGCAAAGTTTTGCAAAAAAGATTATAAATCTAGAAATACATGTTTTCGTAAAGTCTGAATGGATTTTGTCAAGTGGGGGCTAGGTTATATGACTATTGTATGTGCATACACTTGACACTTTTGAAAAAATAAAACATGGGTGGATTTCAGCAAACTTGTCTAAGTTGCATTGACAAGGACCTGAAAGCATGATTTTGCAAATGTGCCCGTGTTTTATTTTCTGATAAGTGTCATAATGTAGGTACAAAAAATGTCATAATGTAGGTACAAAAAAGTGTGATATACCTTTGGCGGCTGAGGTGTAGCCTGCGGCCATGGGCAGTGGCCAGATTGTCTGGGTCACGGAATAAGGTCACAATCCAGACAATCTGGCTACTGGCCATGACCACGAGGGACAACACATGCGTTTAAAGTGGCCATGTCCACCTGGGACTGGCTTTGTGGTAAAGTCATTTGAAATTGGGATAGGTTTGAAAGGGAAGAAAAATGTTCTTGTGGTAATATGGTCATGGGTTTCTCTTTTTGCCTTCTGGCGGCTGCCATGGAAAGCGAAGAGGGGCACTGTATGGAACTCTGCCTTCCCTTTCCATGGGGGCCATTTTGGAAAAGGATTTTCCTTCCTACACTGGGACGCCACAGGCATCCCGGTGTAGGAAGAAAAATTCCTTTTTTAGCACCCCGGGTTCCCGCTTTGGGAACCAAGGGTGCTAATGGCCTTCATCCCCCATCACAGGGGCTGGAATGGGGGGATAATGGTCCGGAGACCTCGTTATCGACCCTCGCTTCACTTGGGCTGATAACTTGGGCTGCCATGCCAGTTTTCACCGTTCCAGTCGCTGGAACGGGGGATGAACTCCACAATCTTCCCATTAGCATAACACAAAATGCAAATGGAAATGCTGGAAAATCGTATTGAGTCTATGTACTTTACTGAGAAATGTAAATTAGATGGAGTCCATACGTTTTTTTTTTTGTTCTATTTTCTAACTGTGGTTCCTAAAGGAAAATGTCTTTGTTGTTTTTGGATGTAATTTTTTAAAATGTTTGGCAGGAGAGCTTGGAAAGAAAGGTGGGGAGGGAAATGAGGGAAGAGGCACCAAACACTAATATGGAGGGGCAGGTGGGCAGGGGAAAATGTTGCGTGTGTGTTATTTCTAAGATAGGGGGCATTGTTTCTCATGCTCCTTGATTACAGCAGTGGTGGTGGCTCTTGGGGAGGAGGGATGGCATGAGCTGATGCCATTTTAAGATAAATAGCAGTTTTGCTAAATGTATGTACTGTGTATTAGATTGTTAATGGATAATGAGTAGGAATAGGCGTAGGAGCTGGTCATGGGAAATTTTGAAGTTGAAAGTTCCTAGATAAGTAGAAAATGAAGTTCTGAACTGTCCGTGAAGCACGGATCTTATCGTGAAGAGTGGACGGTTTCTTGGACATGTCATCATGCCGCGCGCCAGCGTATGGTCATCTGTCCGGAAGGTGTGCAATGAAGTCAGATGTTCGTAGACGTCTACGGATGTAAAACCAGTTGAAATAGTTGCAAAAAGTGTATAGAAGTGTTGAAAATTATTCTAGAAGGTGGGAAATGGCAGTGTATTAAGGTGACACTTTGTAAATTGGACAGATGTAAAGTATGACATTAGTAAGTTGTAGGAAAATAGCAAGCACTGGTAAAAACCCATGAAATTCACTGAAAAACTTTGTTAAAGGGATGTTATGGTTAAGTTGCAATAATAAAAACCTATAGACATCACTGAAAAAACTTTGTTAAAGGGATGTTATGGTTAAGTTGCACTAATAAATTGATGACATCACTGATGACATCACATGTTCATTTACTTTTCATGAAAGACTGTACAAGGGATTCTTATTATAAGTGTCAAGGATCATTGGAATAAATTTCATGAGGTATGTAGTGCATTAAGCAATGCATTAATCCAAATAGCATTGTATTATGAAGTTTTTTCCAATATACTAAACTACACAGGTAGTAACATAGGCATAGTGTGCAGCACACAAATGGAGATGCAATATTAATAATCTTGCCATGTTAAATACTAAAATTATAAATGCTTTCTTATTAGAGTTTTCATACTGTGAAACATTTAATAAGTACCTAATAAAACCCACTTACTACATTATTGCATTACTACACACAAAACACAAACAGACAACAACACATACAAATATGAGCATATACACGGAAAGTAAAGCAACCTAACTGATTATCTTCATGCACAGAAATGATTGCTCTGCTTCAAAGCTACTATTTCCCTATGTATAACTTTCACATATTGTGACTAGACGCTAAGGAAAGTAGTGTAAGTGCAATGTGTACAAATATGACCATATTCAGGGAAAGTAGAGTAATAAAAAAACAACAGAACTTAAGACAGTGTTGATAACGTTACTATTCATCTTCATACATAGAAAGCATTGCTGTCTTCCAAGTCTGTGTTTTCCCCTTTGTATATGTTTCATATGCTGTGAGTGGACCCCAAGTGAATTACTGCAAGAACATATTTGAAGTATACATCTACAAATATAGTACTTTTGAATTTTTCATTCCTGACTGTTACTGCCCTAGATATATCAGTAAAGGAAAAAAGAGAGAGCCAGACATGTGATGTCATCAGTGATGTCATCAATGACATTTGTGATGTCATCTTTGATATCCTGGGAGCTAGTTTTAGCAAAGCACGGTGGTGGCGGGAGTTATGGTTCCTTAGTTTACCATAACTAGTGAATTTCAGGGTTTTTTCGGTTTTACTTTGAACCATAATGTCCCTTTAACAAAGTTTATTTTTTTTTTGTTACTTTTATTTTAGTTGGCATAGGCATATAGCATACATTTACATCAGAGCAGGCAATACATTCAGTACATATATGAATCAATACAGTGGTAGAAAAACAGTGATAGGACAACAGGTGGGGAGTAAAGACATCACGGTATATCAAAATGTTACAGTGCATTAATGAGAGGTCTGGGAGGAATCCTCCGCTGAGGAGGTCTCGTGTAGGCTATGCAGGTAACTGTTGAAGGCAGTCCAAATGTTTTTGGGGCAGGATTAGACTGGGATCATATTAAGACATTCCTCTTCACAATTGGAGGACCAGGTAAGTAGATTTAGCCATTTCTGGAATCAGGGGGGAGAAGGGCTCTTTCAGTTCTGTAGAATACACTTTTTAGCCACAATGCAGCCCGCATTCAAAAATGTGGCCACACTTTTAGCCCCTTCAGCCTGCCACAACCCAAACAAAACTCCCATCGGGTCTGGGTCGTTAGCAGTGTCACAGATTTCAGACAGTGTCTCCAGGATCTTGCCCCAGAATTCTGCTAGCTTCGGGCACACCCAGAACATGTGTAAATGATGAGCGTCTTCAGCACCACAGCGAGGGCAGGGTTGTGGGTTGGTTCGAGCAAACCTGGAGATCCTGTATGGGGTATAGTACAGCCTGTTTAGTCATTTATATTGTATGGTGCGGTAACGGAAGTTGAGGGAAACTATGCTGGTGTGTGAACACATCTTCCCACATAGGTGGTCTGTGAGCTCCAGCTCTAGTTCAGTCGCATGTACATCAGAGCAGGCAATACATTCAGTACATATATGAATCAATACAGTGGTAGAGAAACAGTGATAGGACAACAGGTGGGGAGTAAAGGCATCACGGTATATCAAAATGTTACAGTGCATTAATGAGAGGTCTGGGAGGAATCCTCCGCTGAGGAGGTCTCGTGTAGGCTATGCAGGTAACTGTTGAAGGCAGTCTAAATGTTTTTGGGGTGGGATCGGACTGAGATCATATTAAGAAATTCCTCTTCACAATTGTGGGACCAGGTAAGTAGATTTAGCCATTTCCGGAATGACGGGGGAGAAGGGCTCGTCCAGTTCTGTAGAATACACGTTTTAGCTACAATGCAGACAACATTCAAAAATCTGGCCACACTTTTAGCCCCTTCAGCCTGCCACACCCCAGTCAGAACTCCCATTGGGTCTGGGTCGATAGCAGTGTCACAGATTTCATCCAGCATCTTGCCCCAGAATTCCGCTAGCTTCGGGCACACCCAGAACATGTGTAAATGATGAGTGTCTTCTGCACCACAGCGAGGGCAGGGTTGTGGGTTGGTTCGAGCAAACCTGGAGATCCTGTATGGGGTATAGTACAGGCTGTTTAGTAATTTGTATTGTATGGTGAGGTAACGGAAGTTGAGGGAAACTCTGCTGGTGTGTGAACACATCTTCCACCATAGGTGGTCTGTGAGCTCCAGCTCTAGTTCAGTCGCCCAGTCATCCCGGGCCCTGGATGGTTGGGGCGGGGTACCCAGTAGCAAAATCTTGTATAGCGAAGAGACCACCCCACGGGCGCCGCCCGAGTTGGCAATATAGGCAATCCCAGAGGAATCTGGGGGTTTGTTGGGGAATGCCAGGCCAGGAGGTTCGGAAGGCGGCACAAAGTCTATAGTATTGCAAGAGTTCCAGTACTGAACCTGAGTGGCCCGGTCTCCATGTCTGTGGTGTTATAAACTGCCCATCCGGGTACAAATCTGTTAGAGTGAGGTACCCCAGGGTTTCCCAATGATGCACCAGGGCCATGTCGTGTGTAGGTTCGAGCCCGGGGAATCGCCAGCCGGCGAGCCACTTATAGTATGGATGGTGCTCGGCACAAGACTTAAATATTCGACCCAAGCATGAACAGTGGTTTGAACCGGGTCAACGGGAGAGTCCGGCTCGTATTGCCGGTGCAGTGTCGGTGACATTACATTGATGCCCGCAGCCGCCAGAATTTCCAACTTAAATTGGGGGCGAGGAGGGGACCCAGCGTCCCAATAAGAGGCGAATTGTGCCTGTGCCGTGATCCAGTACTGCATCATGTCAGGGGCGGTGAACCCCCCTTTATCATAGGGGGGTGTCATGTCAGACCATTTTTTGCACACGCGCCGGAGTGCCATAAGAACTGTGCACACATCTTGTGCAGTCTTGTAAAGTATTTCTTTCCCGGCCAAATGGGCACATTACAGAATATGTACAGCAGCTTGGGGAGTAGCATCATCTTAATAGGTGAGAGTCTCCAAGCCAGTGATAATGGAAGGGAGCGCCATCGCACCATTTTGGCTTCAGCTTGTTTTGCCGTGGCTAGGTAGTTTTCTGCCAGCAGTGTATCTTTGGTCAGGGACACCTGGGCCCCCAAGTACTTAATCCCCTCAGGCGACCATCGAAGCGGGACTCAGGGCGGGTTGGGGAGTGGAACTGGTGAGGTGAAAGAGCTCATATTTAGTGTTATTTATAGTGAATCCAGAGTGTGTGCCTATGTGGGTGATGTCGCGTAGTCTTGGATCAAGGTGAGTAGCGGGGTCTCTAATGAACAAAAATATGTCATCCGCATAGAGTGAAATGATTTCAGGAGCATCTCTCAGCCGTATCCCTTTGCGTGAGTGGCGTGTCCTGAAGTGATCCGCCATTGGTTCTATCGCTAAGGCGAAAAGGATCGGGGAGAAAGGGCAGCCTCTGAAGAGTGGGATCAGGCCAGATGTCTGGGAATTGACTCGAACTCTGGCTACTGGAAAGGTGTATAGTAATTTAACATATCCGATCATCTTAGGTCCAATGCTCATAGTTTCCAGTACCAACCACATGTACTTCCAGGACACCATATCGAACGCCTTCTGGGCGTCAAGTGTGACCGCCACTGCATTAGCGCCTTGGTCAATCCGCGACATGACATTAAATATCCTTCTGATATTATGGGATGTGGATCTCCCAGGTACAAAGTCTGATTGATCATCATGGACCATATATGTCATGACTGGGAGGAAGCGGTTAGCTATTACTTTAGAGAAATTGTTGGTGTCTAGATTCATTAGCGAGAGGGGTCTGTATGACCCGCACTCATCACTGGGTTTGCCAGGTTTGAGTAATACCGTAATGACGGCCTCGCATAGTGTTGGGGGAAGGGTCTTTAGCCGGAATGACTCGTCCCATACTTCAAGTAGTTTAGGGGCCAGTACAGCAACGTGCTCCTGATAAAATTCTGCCGTAAGCCCGTCGGGGCCCAGCGCCTTGCATTTAGGGAGACTGGATATGGCCTTGACAATTTCGTCTAGTAGGATTGGGGAGTCCAGTTGGTCTCTGGTTGCGGGGGAGACACAGGTCGTGGACATTTTCTCAAGGTGGTCTCTCATAAGGGATTCACTGTGTTCGGGGGGTTGGGAGTATAGTTCCGTGTAGAATTCCGTGAAGAAGTCTAATATCTTCTGGTCATATCATAGCACTTCACCTCGGCTATCCTTGACACATGTGATCTGAGTTTGGCCCCACTCTCCCCTTGTCAAAGCGGCCAGTGTTTTGCCGGGTCTATCGCACTCCCCATATTGCCAGGCGGCTTGTGGACAGCTAAAGTATTGGACTTCCCTTGTGGCATGTTCATTAAATAATTGGAGTTCTTCGCTAATCTGAGAGAGGACAGCAGGGTCAACTGATGTTGGATGCACCCGCTCTAGTTCGTGCAGTTTGGCTTTGGGGCGGCTAAGGGCCGCTCTTGTAGTTTTGAGGACTCCCGCCTCCCTGGAAATGGCCATTCCCCTGATAAAGGGCTTGAAAGCATCCCATCGGACGCCCATGGTGGTGGATTGGGGTGTGTTATGTTCAAAGTAGGACTGGATGTCAGCAAGGATGTCTGTCTTGAATACGATATCCTGCAAGGCAGCCGGCTTAAATCGCCATGTGATGATGGTAGGTGCAGGGGCTCCCAGATCCAGGGATAGCAAGATTTGGGCATGGTCCGACAAGGTGCGAGCAAGTATTTGTGTGTCCACCACTCTACCCAGCATTCCGCTTGATAGTAGGTACATATCTATTCTGGAGGAACTATCGTGAACTGAGGAGTAGTAAGTGTATTCTTGTGTTTGTGGGTGCAATGTCCTCCATACATCTCGAATGTCGAGCGTTGTGCTATGAGCTAGCAGTCTACGTGACGCACCAGACAGTGGTCTAGAGGCTGTGCCAGTTCTGTCCAAAGCAATGTCTAATATGAAATTCATATTCCCTCCCCAGATAATCTGTACCCCCACATAGCCCAGTAGTATGGATGCACCAGATCTATAAAGTCGGGCGAGTCTACATTAGGACCGTAAGTGTTCACCAGGAGATACTCCCTATTAGCTACTGTGCAGTGCAATATTATATATCTGCCCTCCGGGTCAACATAGCTCCTGTGTAGTACAAACTTGAGTGACTTGTGAATCATTGTCAGGACCCCCCTGGCCCGCATGGAGTATGAAGTGGAATACCTGTTGGGGCCCCAGGATGGTGCCATACACTTAGTAAGTGGGTCCGTAGAGTGTGTTGCAGGAATAGTAAGAGGGCCCGTAGAGTGTGTTGCAGGAATAGTATTTTGCATCCATGTCTGTTAGCGTGGGCCATGATTTTACGGGCCTTAGTATAATTACTCAAGCCCCGAATGTTCCAGGACATTACTGTAGTAGGCATTCTAGGTGTCTAGGGTACACTCTGCGTGCGCCCCGACTTTGTGTGGTCTGCCTATCTGCCTCTGCCATTTCCAATAACATTTCTCAACCCAGGCACACCACCCACCCGCACCACCCCTTCGTGGTAGGTAGTGTATCCGACCTCCCCCCTCCCTACAGAACCAAAATTCCCCATGAAACAGGGGTCAGCGATGGAGTCCCAACGTGGGCCCGACTCGCTAGTGGCCCAACCGGGGCCAATACCCAACAATAATTTAACAAAAATAAACATTGCAATCGCAGTGGGGTGCGCTGTTGCTGTGTGGTGGACCTTGAGCAAACGCAGATAACATAAAGTATCAAGCGGTACATGAAACAATAGAACGCATAGTTTGGTCAGCAAGCAGAACGCCCACATCATGGATGGTTTTAAAGTTTTTTAACTGAATTTCATAGGTTTTTAGTAGCACAACTTAACCATAACGTCCCTTTAACAAACTTTTTTTACTGATTTTCATAGGTTTTTATTAGTGCAACTGAACTATGATGTCTACGAACATCTGTCTTCATTGCACACCTTCAGGAAAATACCACATGACCATATCCTGGCGCACAGCATGAGGACGTGTCCGAGAACCCATACTCACTTAACAATAACATCTATGCTTCATGCTTAGTTTGGAACTATATTTTCTACTAATGTAGGAACTTGCAACTTCAACATTTCCCTTGCACAGCTCCAACACCTTTCCGTACTAATCCATTAACAATCTATTACACACTACATACTTAAACGGCTATTTACTTTAAAATGACATCAGCTAACACCATCCCTCCCCCCATGAGACACCACCACTGCTGTAATCAAGGAACATGAGAAACACTGCCCCGTAGGGTGGTCAACTCTTTGATAGTCTGTCGCAGGACACTTGGCCACAAGGTAGTGATGACGTCACGTCATTCACGTTTGGCCCGCGTCTTTTGAACTTTTTTTTTTGATGGCTCTTAATTCCTGTCTTCTTTTTTTTTTATTTTTTTTATTTAGTTCATTACGAACTTTTAAAAATAAATTAATTTAGGCATACTTTTCAAACTCAGACCTTCAGCTTCAATTAACAATAGAAGGAAAAGAAAGGAAAGGAGAGAAAAAAAAGAAAAGAACAAGAGAGAAGCAGAACACATTAAAACAACATTAAAAACCGTAACACAAGTTGAGCAAAAACAATTTGTAAAAACAGCTCACATGTGAAATTAATCAACTGACATCAGATTATATCTTATACAGCCCGTATTACATTAAATTAGTAGCTCAATTATTCGAGAGTCTCTACAGAGGTGGACTGTATTCCTTCAGGTGGTTCTGATATCTGTATATGCTACATGACAGGTGACTGTATCATTTGCAGTTCCAATTTCTCTAAAAAAAATGTTAAAGCGATAACAAGTTTAAGGTCTGAGCCTACAGAGAACACATTCCACCAATCTTCACCGTCCAACGTCGGCCTCTTGTGGATTTCAAGACCAAGGAAAGCCGTTCTTAGGCCTCTTAAGTTTTCACAGAAGAGGACTAAATGTTTCAGCGTTTCTTTTTTTTTTTTTTTACAGAATCTACAATCCTCCGCGGCGTCTTTGACTTTACTTTGTATCTGTAAGATTGTTTTGGTTTTGTCCAGGTTCAACCTAAATTTAAGGTAGTAAGATTTTCTTTTGAAGCATGGGAATAATTGGAGGTATTTTGGCAAGGTGTTATAAGCCCTTTCTTCCGTTGCATTATCAATCATGCATCTGTGTGTTGCTCTTTTGTCTTGATTTTCACACCAATCTTGCTCCCACAGTTTTTTTTTAACAGCATCCGGATTCTGTAAAAGTGTAACTTGATCAGTTTGTAGCTGGGTAAGAATGTTCCTGCAAGATTGTTTCCACATTTGCAGAACAGATGCTTTAGATGATCCGTCATCTCTTCGTAGGATTCTATATTGTGGTAAGTCGTCTGCTCCCAAAACCTTCCTGTAGATTGACAGCATGTTCCACATCACCTTTGCGTTGATTGAGGTTAGACCAAGTTCGTAACGAATACAAGCAGTCGGTGTCCCCCTCGGCAGAGATAGTACCCTTCCCCATAAGGAATTCTCACACCAAGACCAAGTCTCTGCTGGACATCCAAACATAGCTTCTACACCAAAAATCAAGGCCGGAATGACCTTTAAGTTGTAGAATGCGATGACCGGTTTCAAGGTGAACTTCCCGTACTTTTTATTTAGTACGACTCCTTGTGCTGTTAATGAGTTACATTTCCGCCAAATTTTCTTGATCATGTTTGCATCCTGTATACTGGAATTTATAGTTACACCGAGATATTGGATTTCCTTTACAAGGAGTATAGGTTGGTTCTCCAATTTCCAGTTGAATTTTCCTTTGTTATTTGCTCCAACTAGATTTTGCAATATCAATACCTCGGATTTAGTTGGATTTATCTCGAGACCATTTGCGTCAGTGTACTCTTTAAGAGCCAGTAATTTCCTCTGTAACCCAATCGGAGTGAGGTCCAGGAGCACAATGTCATCAGCATATAGAATGTAATCAATTTTTGTTCCATTCAGTTTTGGTGCGAAGGATCTGACTGTTTCGAAAGCTCTTCCAATATCTGAGATAAAGGCATTGAACAAGGTTGCACCAAGGGGACAGCCCTGCTTGACTCCTCGTGATGTTTTAATTTGATCAGTTAACGAACCTTGTGCGTCTAGTCTAACTGTAATAGTGGTATCAGTATATAGTTGTTTAATCGCAGCAAGCAAACTCCAGGGACAACCCCATTTGCTAAGTTTGGACCATAATAACTCTCGATCAATTCCGTCAAAGGCATGCGCCAAGTCCACAAAGGCCATATAAACGTTTGATTTTGATCGAATCGCCTCCATTTTCATTAGGTTGATGATCATGATATTCAGCCCGCAACCCACTCCTTTTGAGAAGCCAGTTTGGCAATGGTCAGCTAGACCTGCAGCCTTTATCCACTGTGTCAATTTGACTAATAATTGAGTTGCAAAGATCTTTCCAACAACGTCCATGAGGGCGATAGGTCGATAGTTTTTAGGATCTGTTCGCAGTCCTTTCTTGAAGATGGGAATAATAATGGCTCTTTTCCATGAAGTAGGGATTCTTTTTTCTTCAATGATGTTTGTGAATAATGTAAAACAAAACTCAGCCCATGCATCAGGATGTAATTTCAAAGAGTAATTTGTGAGGCCATCAGGGCCGGGGGCTCTGGATGAACTCAGCCGTTTAATATTATCAAGAATGTCCTCCTTTTCGATAGTGAACTCCCATGCTTCAGATGGCTTTGGATCTGCATAGTGGCAATCCATATTTTTGGTGAATAGGTTTGTAAAGTGTTCAAACCATGTCTCTTCATTCACCATGTTAATCTGAATAGCGTGTTGGGGTGTAGCCAAGTTGTTTATCGCATCCCAGAACATCCGTCCATTATTGCTACTAAGAATTAGGAGCATTTTTTCAGCATCGTTCTGTAGCATCATGTTCTTATGTGTTCGTAACCAGTTTTTATATGATTTCTGCAGCTTTTTTTTATCGTCGAGATAGTTCGCATCACAATGTATTTGCAGCCTCCTAATTTTTTGCCTCAATTCACGTTTTTTGGCCACTACCTTTTGGTCATAAACATGTAACCTCTTAAAGGTATTTAGTCTGTTGTTACCAGAAGTTTCAGAAAAGGCCTGTAGTAAGGTTGGATATTCAATTTGATCCAGGTTTGTTATTGGATCCCTTGTTAGTGCTTTTGTCAATGTGGTAATCTGATGTTCTTTTATTCTTAACCGATTTCTGCCTGGAGTACTGGTCGCTTCTTGAGTCCATGTTTTTTGAGAAGGCTTTTTTATACATCGGAGCGTAATTCTTACCAAGTCGTGATCGCTGTTTTGCATATTAATTACTTTCAGTGATTCGGTATCAGCGATTAAATTTTCTGAGACATAAAAGTAGTCGAGGATTGATTCCGAATTGGTATTTCTCCATGTCACCTTCGGAGGTATGTCACCATTCGTACAGCCGTTTAGCATTATCATGCGTCTTACTTCCATCTCCTCTTCCCATACTTGAATTAGAATGACTTTTTTTTGTTGAAGCCTCAACCATGGCGTCGCTGTTCGTCTTAGCGCTTTCTGAATTTTAAGAAATTCCATATTGAGGTCGCCGCACAGTATAATTCTAGCATTATCCTCCTTTGACAGAATAGAATCAAGCAGGTCTCCTATTGCATCTAGGTACTCCCGTTAGTGGCTTCATGTTGCCAGTATAGGTTTATTATATGGAATGATTCTTTGGTCTCAAGGTTCCAGTTTAAGGCAACGTTCACATATTGAATATATGGGGACACATTTGAGTTCTTCAGTATTCAAAGACCTTGATTCTGTTTTACGAGTGTTAAAAGCCCTGCCATTGGTCTTCCTTTTGGCTGTCTAATCGCTGAATTCCAGGCGATTTCATAACCTTCCACAACTGGTTCATTCAGAAGCCATGTTTCTTGCAGGCAGATAATATGTAGAGATTCAAGGCCCCCCAAACTGTTGTTAAACAGGTGCACGAAACCTCTTGTGTTCCATGTACCAACCTGTAAGGGCGAAGATGTAATTTTTTGCTGGCATTATTGATAGGCTTTGGGATTTAAGGACTTAGCTACCCAATTCCAACAGGTTTCGTCCACTTTACTCTCAGACTTATTCACAGTCGAACTTTGTGAGTAATTTTCGTTCTCGGTACAATCAAATGTGATTTTAATTTGTTTTTTATATTGACTAGTGTCTCCGTCTTCTCGGGACACGTCTGGTTTGTCTTCAAATTCACTAGTGTTTAAGTTTTTTTTCAGGGTTTGAAGCGATTTAGTAAAACTTAGGTCCTTAAGTTCTGCAAGTTTTTTAGAAGTTTCGGGTTTAATGATTTTAGCTTTAGAGTGGGGATACTCCCCCCACGGCTCATATATCGCAAAACCTAGATCATCAAGGTCCAATGAGTTCTCAACGATTACGTCTCTAATTGCACGAGAATAAATGTGCAATAGCACACGGTCAGTTGTGTCTTCGTGAATGAATTCGACCGTTTTGATGTCATTTGTTGCTACAGAACGAAGTCGAGGAAGATGATTCAGGAGTTGGAGCACGTTATATCTGTTTAGAATCAGGCCATCGTTCGATGAGAACTTTCTCTCCAGGAGAATGCAAAAATTAGATGTTATATCCTGTTTTTTTTTCGCCAACGGATTTTGTTTATCGAACGATACTCTTTTGTCATTTCTCCAGGAGTTTTGTGACTCATCATGACGTATTTGATCTCGTTCCTTCGTTGATAGTATCGATTTCGTACTCACTTCTTTTTCAGGACGTAATTCTCGCGTAATTGTGTTTACAATTTGTTGTTTAATCTGGACGCAGTCAGATTTCTCATTGAAATGTAGGTTTCCTGGTGCCCATCTTTCGTCTAGGGTCATACGCCTTTTTATTGTATGTGTTATATCATCCATAGTCTGAGACTGCATTGTACGTTTTTTTCTTTTTTCAGGTGTCACTTCGATTGTACATATTCTTGTTGGTTTTATTTTATCAGGTGGACTACTTTGATCTTCGTTACTGGTAGGTGACCCTGTCGACAAATTTTGTTCACTTGCGCATTCTTGAATAAGTGTTAGGTTATCATCAGTAGATTCGTAAGTTGATAAGTTGGCAAGTTCTTCTATCATTTGCTTGTCATCCTCGTCGTCACATTCATGTACCGGAGCTTGGGTTTCTTCAATCATCTCCGCTCCTCTTAATTTGGTTGATTGAATTTTCTGCACAGGGATCTTATCTATTGATGGTGATTCATTTGAATCCGTTTGGATTGTCACATTCAAGGATTTGATATTTCTTAGAAAATTGTTCACGTTTTTATTGTTTGCTTTCCTTTTATTTGGCATGTTCTTTGATTTCTTGATCTGTTTTGTGATATTTGTTTTGATTGCAGCTTCTTTGAATGAGCTTTCTCTTCTTGTTTTATCAAAAATGGCAAATGTTTAGTTTTTCTCGGCATGTTCGTGCATTTGTCGCTGATTACTGTTATCATCAGGAGCTGTCGTCCCCGTTTGGATCTCGAGACTTACGACAGCACCAGGCACGATCGGGTCAATCGGATCCTCGATCACTTCAAGATCAATATCGTTCGCATCTAAAAGCGTCACTATTGGGTTTACAAGATTTTTTTCCTTGCTGTTTACAACCTCGACACCTGACAGCTCGGTGTTTATAGTTGCTGGAAGAGTTGAATCAATTTCATGGACTGTTTCCATTGTTGAACTCATTTGTGTTTTTTTATTTGGTGGTCGATGGATAGTATTTCTTTTTTCCACGTTACCCAAAGCGACTCCATCCACGACTCTTAGCACACAATTTTCTCCATTTGTCGTTTGCTGATTTTTTAAAATCAATATTGCCTCCCTTGCTAGTTCGGCTAGGAGGCGTTTATCATCAGCACTGTTTTTTAATTGCTCTTTAATTTGCTCAACAAAGGCGTCGTTGTTACAGGTGTTGTTTACTATTTGGTTTTTCATTAATTTCTGCTCCGTATCCATGTTTATTACATTTGCGTTTACAGATCCCAGGAGCGAGATTTGATCTCTCAGACTTTCGTTCAGATGCTCATATAGTTTTATCAGTGGGGCGACTGTAATTGTTAGCGCAGAGATGATATTAGGTCTCAACTGATTTATCACTTGTTCGACCAAATCAAAGCATTCAGTTTGTAGGCCGCTTCTATCCTTTGGGCTGTTTAGTCTATTTTTGCTATGGGTTGGAAGTCTCCGTTTATAAGGGCCTTTTGTCAAGCTTTTATACTCTGAGTCGGAGGAGGAATCATCACTAAAATCAATTGAGTCATATGGTGTAGAAATCGATTTCAAATTTCCTTGTACATTCTGCTCAATGGCTTTACTTTGTGTTGAGCATTGTTTTCTTTGAGTACTATCACCTACTTTTAAACGTTTCTGTGAGCAGGGAATAGGGGCTGCGCTTGACGTTACTCTTCGCCTTTTATTGGGGCGATAAATATTTTGTTGCAAGCTTCGAGGCACTGCTTTTGTATCCTCTGAGTTGTCGCAACTTACACTGTCGCTTTCTTTATGGCATACAGGGTCTTTTGTGTTTACAACGTGACCATTTATTTGTTTTTCGATCTTCGTAGATGGTGAAGGAGTCATCTTTGCATTTAAGGTTTTGAGGTCTTTGAGTAGCTTATCTGCCAGGAATAGTGAATTTCGTCTTTCTTGCCGTATTTCACTTTGAGGGTTGCGATCTGGGAGCGCGGCCTCCTGAGACGGTTGAGACGGATGATCCGGTTCCACAATAAAAGTGTCGGGCTCAGGATTCCAATTATCGTATGTACGGTTTTCAGTTTGAGAAATCCTCGATGAGCCAATTAGGTCCTCATTTTTAGGCCAAGAATCCGTGACTCCGGTAACTTGATTCAGGTTCACTAAACTTAGACAATTTTCTCGCAGATATGTATTAACCTTTTTATTTTTTACTGGATTAGTTGTGTTCTTGTCTTTATTGCCTTTCTGGATGACTCTCCAGGCTAACACTCTAAGTGAAGGAGGGGGAGCGCTGATTGGCTTAGACAGCATTTTGTATAAATCATTAATGTCGTTACTGGCAATCGCCCGGTCGAGTTTGACAGATGGACTGAGATGTGTCGTTTGCAGAGTAGTTAAGGTGTTTGCGTTCCATATATGCTCACTATGGATATCATCATAATTTTCAGTCAGAAGGTTAAGGAACATGCCGGCGGGCAGAGCAAGCGGGGGACCAGCCGGCCAACGAACGGCGTCTCCCAGAGGGGGCACGGACAAAGGTACAGTAGGACAGGGGGGGTGGTTACGAGTGCATTAGTGTCCGCGGTTGGAGATTCCGGAACTGACAACTGACGTCCTCTACCTGACTCAGGCTTAGAGTTAGCATAACTCTTCGAGGGGTCAACTTGCCGTTGGAGTACCGGCTCACTAAAACAGTCACACCCATTTTGAGTGTTAAACAAGATTTCAGCTTGAAAAATGGAAGCTTCCCCGTCCCCTCCTTCAGCATATTCACGTACCGTTTGATCAATGGAGTCACTGGAGTCTCTGGAATCCATTGCATCGGCACGCTGATCCGCTGCTGCTGATAAAGTCATATGACTGGATATGTGGCAGTCTGAATGTTCGGGGGCAGAGAGAAACCTCCGTAACCTTGCTCTGAAACGGGGGACCGCAGGCTAGTGCTGGGTGTGTAATGCTTTGCCAGGTCCATTGCTGAAAAATTTGAGAGTGCGAAAAGTGCACCGGACTCTAACCGGACTCTCACCGGACACTCCCGAACACTCCCAAACACTCCGCGACGCTCCGCGTGGAAGTGAGGTTTTTATCGCAGTGCTCCTCCTTTCACAAGTAGAGGTAGTAGAGTTACTGCACCACAATCCGGCAGAGGGTCAGCCACATAGAACACTCCCAAACACTCCGCGACGCTCCGCGTTGAAGTGAGGTTTTTATTGCAGTGCTCCTCCGTTCACAAGTAGAGGTAGTAGAGTTACTGCACCACAATCCTGCAGAGGGTCAGCCACATAGAACACTCCCAAACACTCCGCGACGCTCTGCGTGGAAGTGAGGTTTTTATCGCAGTGCTCCTCCTTTCACAAGTAGAGGTAGTAGAGTTACTGCACCACAATCCTGCAGAGGGTCAGCCACATAGAACACTCCCAAACACTCCGCGACGCTCCGCGTGGAAGTGAGGTTTTTATCGCAGTGCTCCTCCTTTCACAAGTAGAGGTAGTAGAGTTACTGCACCACAATCCTGCAGAGGGTCAGCCACATAGAACACTCCCAAACACTCCGCGACGCTCTGCGTGGAAGTGAGGTTTTTATCGCAGTGCTCCTCCTTTCACAAGTAGAGGTAGTAGAGTTACTGCACCACAATCCTGCAGAGGGTCAGCCACATAGAACACTCCCAAACACTCCGCGACGCTCCGCGTGGAAGTGAGGTTTTTATCGCAGTGCTCCTCCTTTCACAAGTAGAGGTAGTAGAGTTACTGCACCACAATCCTGCAGAGGGTCAGCCACATAGAACACTCCCAAACACTCCGCGACGCTCCGCGTGGAAGTGAGGTTTTTATCGCAGTGCTCCTCCTTTCACAAGTAGAGGTAGTAGAGTTACTGCACCACAATCCTGCAGAGGGTCAGCCACATAGAACACTCCCAAACACTCCGCGACGCTCCGCGTGGAAGTGAGGTTTTTATCGCAGTGCTCCTCCTTTCACAAGTAGAGGTAGTAGAGTTACTGCACCACAATCCTGCAGAGGGTCAGCCACATAGAACACTCCCAAACACTCCACGACGCTCCGCGTGCAAGTGAGGTTTTTATCGCAGTGCTCCTCCTTTCACAAGTAGAGGTAGTAGAGTTACTGCACCACAATCCTGCAGAGGGTCAGCCACATAGAACACTCCCAAACACTCCGCCTGGCTTCATTTAAATACAAATGGTTTATCCTGGGGAGGTGATGTTCACGTTTTTTAACTGCAAACATGACCATCACGACCCCAGGAGCAAAGAAAGCAGCAGGCGGCAACGCCGTGCTGAGCAGATGGCCACTTCAGTTTGCAGAGTGCTTGTGCTGGAGGCAGGTTGTCTCACGCAAGTGGACAGCAGTATGGCAACCCCCACCCAGGAAGCCCATGTGGGCTGCCAATGGGCGATAGAGGGGGAGGAGGACAACAAGAGCAGAGATGCACAGACAAGCACAGGGTACAGCTGTGCAATGTCCAGCAACACCCACAATGCCCCGATCACATGGCACACACACAGGGCAACCCTTTTTCCACAATGGCAAATGGTGCACCTGCACCCTTTGGTGGAGTGGCTGTGGTATCAGGAAATGTTTTTGACAATGGGGGAACAACAAGGCATCCAGCATAGGACAGCCTAAAGAGACTGCTTGCATGTCCAGTACTATCAACGATCCTCGATGCAGCAGAGGAACCATTGGTGGGGACGGAGATAGGGAACAAACAATTCATTTTTATGGTAGATTCGGGAGCTGAAAAATCATGCCTACGAGAAGGCAAGTTTCCGCTATCTAATCGTAAATTGGAAATGCAGGGGTTCTTTGGGGCAGTGGCCGAAGTTTCTTACACAGAAGATTTGGATGTAACAATAGGGGGGAAAACAGTACGAGCACCCTTACTGTACTATGAAGAATCTCCGATTAACTTGCTGGGGAGGGACCTACACAGCAAGCTCAATATGACCTGTTCATTCACAAAGAGAGGGATAGCTTGCTCGACCAAGGGGATCTGCCCATTGCGAGTGATGTTGGTAATACACACACGAGCTGCAGCACCAGAGGTACACAGCATACCAGTAGACCCAGACATATTCATTCAGGGGTTAATAACACTAGTGCGAGTGGTCCCAAAGTTAAAACGTCAAGAGTGGAGGGTAGCCGCAGAATTTGTTTTTCGCCCTGTAGCACGCCCAGAAATAATGCCAGGAACAGTGATGTCTCTAGATTTGTATCACAGCAAAGAATAGCAGTTATTGGAATGGACATACATGGGTGTCAGTGGCGCACAGTATTGTGCATTAATGCTAACATCGACCTCGAGATTTGTCAAAGACCTCTTCACAGATTCAGATAGTGATGGGGAAATAATAATGGAAATAGCGACCCCCTGTGATATCATGATACAAACAAGGCAAGTGCCAGTGCAGCTTATGGCAGTGGTAGGAGCGCCACCTTTCTTTTTTGACAACGACATGCAACTAGTGCCAACTAGTGCCAAATGACCTATGGACCACCAGCCCACATGATGTAGGGCTGCTGCATGAGGTGACGCCAGTGAAGATAAAACTCAAACCTGGAGCATTACTGCCCAGAGTAAAACAGTACCTCCTGTCCCGAGAAGCAGAAGAAGGGATAAAAGAGATAAAGAAATATGAACATTGCAGACTACCCCAGGGATACTGTGAAAGCTCAAGCATATTCAACTGAATTTTACATGAGGATCTAGGAAATATTGTCACAGAAAGCACGATTATTCAATATGTGGATGACCTACTGATTTGGGGAAAAGATGAAGATGAGTGCAGGAAGGATTCTATTACACTTTTGACATTGCTGGCCCACACAGGTTACAAAGTACACAAGGAGAAGTTACAACATTTTCAGAAAGAAGAATTGTATTTGGGACAATTGATATCGAAAGATGGTAAAAGAATCATAACAGACAGGGCAACTGCAATCAAGGCAGTGAGTGAACCAAAAACAGTGAAAGAGATGCAGAAATTTTTCGGCATGTGCAACTACTGCCGTGCCTGGATATCAGAGTATGCAGGGTATACAATGCCATTACTGCAGGGAAGCGCAAAGATGGGGCACAGAAATAGAATGGACAGCAGAAATGCATGAGGCCTTTGGGATACTTAAAGGTTTGATCTCAACTGCACCAGTACTCGCAAACCCAGATTACGAACACGAGTTCTACTTATTTTCACATTGCAATGGGACACTCATGACAGCAGTATTGACACAAAAAACATCTATGGGACACAAGCCCTTGCCCTACTATAGTGGAACACTGGATGCAGTGATGCAAGGACACTTCACTTGTGAGCAGTCTCTTTGCAATAGATAAGAGTGCAACAAGTTTGATGGGGTGTTCTGTGACACTATTTGTGGAACATTCACTATTCGCAATATTAGAAAGATCGAAGAGCACATTGACAACACAAACAGCCACACTTTATGAAGTTATTCTATCCAGCGCTAACATACACATAGTAAGGTGCAAAACAGTTAACCCTGCAACATTCACCACAGAAGCATGCACAGTGGAGGACATGCAAACACACAATTGTGCCACATACATAGGAGAGGATTGGGACACGCTCACAGTGAGTGAAAATGCCTTGACGCAAGGGGAAGTATACTTCATAGATGGGTCAGCATCAATAAATTCAGAAACAGGAGAAAAACATGTGGGGGTGGCTGTTGTGAGACTGGAGGAAGGTGAATATGAAGTACTCATCCAACATAGACTACCAACCCATTATTCCCAATGAGATGACGTCACTGTTGTTTGTATGGGCTTGGCATTTCACTATGTCCACAACTGTAGGCTCTTTTAGTGCCTCTATCAACTCTTTAAGAAGCGTCATATTTAACAAAAGGGAGAATAGGTGAGTACTTAGTGCAGAAACATATGGAAGAGGATCGCTCTGATGGGTATAACTCAATGCCCATATCCCAAATATTAGAGCTGCACGAAGGGGTGTCAGGTGAGGAAAAGGAGTTATGGGAGAAAATAGGGTGCAGCCAGTGGTCCATGGATCTCCTTTGGCGCCAGAACAACACATGTAAAGTAGTCATGCCCTGCAAACTACTAGACATAGCGTTCCAACAGCTTCACTTCCCAGCTCACAATGCCAAACAACACATTGCCGCAGAGATACAGGACACTTGGTTTATACCGGGGCTGCAGGAGCAACTATCAAAATTAACAATGGAGTGTACAACATGTCATATATATATTTCTGGAATGACATTAAGAGCATTGCGAGGGACACTGCCCAAACCAACAGGCCCCTTCAGAGAGATGCATATTGACTATGCAGATATGGGAGAAAGATGCAATGGATTAGGCTACATGATAGTGGTGGTCTGTCCTTTTTCAAAATGGGTAGAAGCAGGACCGTGCGCCCACCCGGATGCGAAGTGTGCTGCAAAGTTCTTAGTGCGGGAAGTGTTTCGACGCTGGGGAATTTGTGACGTAATTTGCTCCGACAATGGCAGACATTTTGTTAATGATCTATTCAAAGAAGTAAAAGCACTGTTAGTGATAACACATAAATTGTACACTATTTATCACCCACAATCGAACAATGTGGTTGAGAAGATAAACGGCCTCCCGAAAGGAAGGTTGTCAAAGTTGTGCTTTACACTCAAGAAAAATTGGGTGTACTGTTTACCCCTGGCCTTGTTTGAACTGAGAAGTTAACCCAGCACGGACCACCATTTGTCCCCACATGAAATTGTAACAGCGAGGCACATGCATACTGCACATTCTCCACTCCGGAGGCATTCAGATGCTCACAGAAGTGCTACAGTACAAGGGGAACAATTCAAAGAATACTTGACAAAGATCACACAAGAGTGGCTCGTATGATAGCAAGGCAGCTAGCACCCCCACTTACACATGAAGAATCCAGTGACACTATAACACCTGCAGCAGATAGTCTAACAGGTCAGCTAATGCCAGGGAAGATGGTGTACATGAGGAGTTTTGTTCGTCGGTGCAACGCTCCAAGATTTCATGGCCCATACGAAGTGGTATATTGCACACCAACTGTAGTGAAAGTGAAGGGCCTGAGATATTGGATACATTTGACAGACGTGCAAAAAGCTTACGAAAGTGTAACACAGGAAACAGAAGGGAGAATGAATGAAGAAGAAACACAGACTTGATAATGAAAGGGAAACATTTAAAAGTACCCCTGTGACAACTGAAAATAAATAAATAAGTACGGTGATTCAAAATCAATTCAACATTTTTCTTCTCCTTCCCTCTCTCGGTTTAAAAAATGAACATGCTAACAAATGAAATAATTATGAGTAGTATGAAAAAGAAAAGAGAAAAAAGTAAATAAAAATGGATGTTATGGGATGCTTAATGCACTTTTATATCTCACTATGTAGGAGAAACCATGGCAACTGAGGGGGTCCCCGCCACGAACAATGTTAGAATGGAAAGAAATGGAAACACTAATTTTGACTTGCGCAGATATTCTTATGAGTGTGGGTTGTTTGTGCTGTAATATTTTTTACAATGATGTTCAGCCTAGTGATATACTGGGCGGTAGCATTTATATCTATCAATATAAATTAGAGGGAAGTAAATGGAACAAGTATGATAAAACAAGGGACCTACCTCATATGGGATGGTTTTCAGGTCATAGGGGGGCATGGTACCCATCATTATGGCACACGGCACCCAAATGATACAAGCGATGAACAGGTAGCCCCACATCCTATTGCCCCGTATAATGCCTCTAAATACATTGTCTATGAACTAAAGGACCCGAATACTTCTGCGTTACTTTGGTTATATGATGACACCACCACCGCTGCAACACCAACATTTGAAACATCTATAGGTTATGAATCCCCCACAAGTGTAAAGGAAGAAAATGCGGAAACAGCCGAGAGGTTTATTGCCTTATATAATTAATCGGAAAAGGGAGGAGTGGGGGGAACGCCTTTAATGCAGCATGACGTAGAAAAAGAGAAAGTAAACCCCAGAAGCAATAGGAGAAGGAGGGAGGTCGGGAGGAGAAAGTATTATGAATACTCTGGGTTGGGGTTAGACACAATAGAAGATCCCAGACACCCGCACCAGTCCAACAAGTGGTACGCAGATATGAGTTCCACTGCCAAACAAACCACAAACGAGAGCTGTTATGTGTGCTTTCTAATACCCCATGCCTCAGGTACCCCCAAGGTGCTCCTGCCACAAGAACTACCTCTGACCGACGCCCAGTGTCTCCTTCATCTCACCATATGTAGAATAAAGAACACCTTACAGGCACACACAGTTTCTTTTGAAATGCTGCAGAATTAAAAAAACGTGCTACTCGAGGAGTGATATGCCTAAAGGAACTGTTTCTAGTGATTAAAGGGACACTGTATTGGACAATAAATGGAAAGAGGAACAAGTGACATGCAAAGCAGAAGCACTACGAGGGTTGGCAGCAGAAAAATTGCAATGAGTCGAGAAAACGTGCGCTCCAATATGGGCGAACATATCACAAACCTCACTTGGGTCTCAGCCCTGGAAAAACCCTTCAAACTGCAAAAAGAAGCTGCATATGAACTGTGCTTCCTCGGTGAAGGGAACACTAACATGGGTGCAAACAAGAACTGTAACAAAGCGCTCAACATCCCATATATGAAGAAAGGGACAGCTGCACTGATGGACACTTACTGGGTTTGCGGTAAAAAGGCATACTTACACCTTCCACGGTCCTGGAGGGGCACATGTTCTCTTGCAACACTGCACTCCGCCCTGATGGTGGTTCTGGAGAGTCATATCGATGGGCGGAAGGGGCAGCGAGCTGTCAGAGGTCCAGCGGACACCCAACCAACGGATGAGATGCCAGTGTATGCCCTATCCGTGGACAACATGCAAAGCCCGGTATCCAGAAAAAGGACGTCATCCAATTATATATCCAAAGCATCCACAGAACTTTTAGTGCAAATTCCAGCTGTTCAATTCTGCTGAAACATTCTTCGCCTCCCTTATTCCGAGTATCAAGGTGCGAGCCAACGTGAAATGGCTTTAGATTATGCACTGGGAGCTGATCCAACTGGCCAATGGCACTGAAGAGTGGTTCAACGTGATCAAGGTGGAGCTGAGGGCCCTGCGGCTAATGGCAATGCTAATGGCAATGCAGAACAGGTATGTCCTAGACCTGTTGACGGCCATGGATGGAGGTCTTTGCCGAAAAATCGGGAGTGCATCCTGCACATTCGTACCTTCTGCAGACGTGGAAAATAGAGCACTGTCCCACGTTATCACAGCCGTACACAACCAGGGCGAGCGGATGAAGAAATAAGAAGGAGTGGAACCGAGCTCATGGTTCGATAAAATATTTTAATGGGTACCTTCCTGGCTTGCAATGACTGTTAAGTTATTGGTACCTGTCATCGTCTTTTTGCTCCTGATTTTTTGTGTGTGCCAGCTGGGTCTTCGGTGCTAGCAAACGCAGTTCCTAATGGTGCAATGATGATGGTGACAATGGCAACGCTATAGGAGTGGCACAGATGACACAAGAAGCACAAGTACAAACAGGTGAGGACCGTGGGCCCAAATATAGAATGGTAGCATTATACTATGATGGGGACATAGTGGACAGATTGTACCACACTACAATAAAGGAGCCCTGTACACTGGAATGGTATAAGGAGGTGTGGGTGGATCTGGAGGGAGATGGGGGGTGTATATATATGACCTGCACCCCTGATGAATATGCTAGAGCAGGACAGAGTCTCCGGGGAATATGTAGGGCCTGGATGCCAATAGAGGGAACGCCAGCCTAGGATGAAGCAGTAGCTGATGAAAAGGAACGAAGGAGGTTGGTTGAGTTACAATATTCATTACTTAAGTAAAGAAAGGGGGGAATGTATGGGAGGAAAGGTCTTTAGGACCCCTCTCCCCCTATATTTCTCACCTACATGGGGCTTATGACTCTCCGGCAGTCATCTATGCACCTGGGCCCCGGATGTGGGATGGCTGCAGGCCGCCCCATGAGTATGCACGGCTCACCCTGTGGCATGATAGAGACTCCATTTTGTGATACACCTAGACTCCATTTTGAGTACAACAATCTAGGCCTCAGTGGCTCTAGCGGCATGCAAGGCTGCGGCTCTCCCCCATCCGACCATGCACAGCGAGCCAGCACTCCCCTCACAGTCCTCCCCATGGCGGATCAGCTGAAGGCCTCTTCTCAATAGAGACTATGCACTAACAAGTAACAGTGCCAATACTGTATCTTTCACCTTCCGCAGAACATCACCGAAGATGCTTGGGCCAGGCTACAGCCGCTGCGGCATATTAGTGCCATAGATTACACATGTAGATTCGCATATGTATGAGATGACTGTAATATACTTACTGTTTACTTTGTTCAGAATCCATATATGTCTTACATGACTTAAGTACTTGGCGGAACTATCCATTTTTAATTTCTGTGATAAAAGAAAAAAACATGTAAGTGTTTGCATTTTATGAAGACTTATTACATTGTATAATAGACAGTCTAGCTTTTTTTTTTAACCTCATATTTAGTTTACAAACCAGTGTACTGTGCATTTTGCTCAGTTTCTATGTTTATTTTTGAAATCCTTGGGTCTGGGGGAAAAAAAAAATCCTTGTCGGATTAAAAAAAAACGTTATTTGCTATGCTACACACTATTTCTTTGTTTTCTTTGAGTGTTTACTTCTTCTTTCTGATTAATGTTATGTTTGTTGCCTTTCTGCTGATTTTTAACAACAGTTATATACATGTTGGCGTGTACTAACTGTTTGTAGTCTTTCTCTTAATTATTTAGGTAATGTTGAAGTACACATTAGTTATTACATTTTGGCTTTAAGAAGATCAAATATGCATTAGTAAGATTAGTTGGCAATCTCTGCTTCAGACTAATGGTGCTATCATTACATTCCAACCATCCACATTTCTTTTTAATGTATGCAGTGTAATGACCTGCATTGGTTGTAGCTCCTGCATGGTAGATTATACCTATTGTTGTTAAGGTTTTATTTCCAAGTGACACTTGACCGTGTGTGAATCCAGTCAGCTTGCAGTTGTTTTTGGTACCATCTGCATTATATAGTAGAAGCATAAGTATTATGTAGTTACTATGTGTTTGTATCAGTAAGGTGGATCGATTGTCTGAATTGCACATAGTACATAATCTGCCATGGTTTGCATTCTGTACAAGTTGCTGAAATTGAATGGATTCACAATTAGGTATGGATATGTACACAAATCGCTCATTTGGGATTTGTTCCTGTATCACATTGCTACAGAGAGTGCATGTATGTTTCCACATGTATGAAATCTGGAAGATTTCATTTATAGGTATGCTTTTGTTTTCCAGTACTTTTAGTAAGTACATTAGAAATTCTTGTGGATCTTCTTGTGTGTTTATAGTGAATCTCAGCATTCCAGCACAGTAGTCAAATTCTTGTCTTATTCCGTGAACACTGTACATGTTGTCAGGGTTGTTTGTTGCGTTTCTATGCAGGACTAACATTTGCAAACACAATTGGTCTGTACTGTGTAAGTAAATATTGTTAACAATTTGCGGCAATTGAAATAGAATATTCAGTGCTACATTTGCATAGCAACTTACACCAGTTTCATTTGAAAATTTGAATGGACCAGCTAGTTCTGTATCTGAGTGCATTTTTCGGCCTTTCTGTTCCTTCTTTGAAGAAGTACCTGGTTTACTTTCCCTAATAGGTTCTTCTTTGCTTGTGGTAATTGATGAAGCTTTAGCTTCTTTGTTTTCTTTGAAGGATTTGCTGTCAGATTATGTTACATTTCTATTTGATTTAGTTTTCTTTTACCACGTTTTACTTTTTCTGGAACAGGATATTGTTTCAGATGTGGGGTGTACAGTGAACGCAGTATATTGTATTCTAAAATGCAAGGAATATCAGCGTTCACTTTACTTGCATCAAAGTTCAATAGAAATAGACCGTCAAGTGTATGTAAGCGTGATAGTGCTACGTAGCTCATGCATTCTTTAAAGACTGTGGGCCTCATTACGACCCCGGTGCTAATGGGTTAACGGCGCCGGAAAAGGCCGCGGCGCCGTTAACCTATTAGCGCCTAATTACGAGGTCCCTTTGCGGGACCCAACCTTAGCGGCTGGTTTTACCAGCAGTGAAAGTAGGGACCCGCAAAGGGACCTTGGTGCTAAGTACGGTGCCGCAATTTGCGGCACCGTACTTAGCGCCTTCCCCATTCCCATTGAGCCCTATGGGGCAAAAATGGGAATGGGGAAGGGCCATGGCGGCATGGGGAATTATCGCCCGGCAAACTTGGAATGGGGTGGTAATTCCCCATTCCGCCATGGCGGACACCGTCATGCACCATGGTGCTAATAGCACCATGGTCCTCCGCCTGGGTCGTAATGAGGCCCAGTGTTTCCTATATCTATCAATGCTTTCTCTAGGGTAAGACCTTGGGATTTATGAATGGTGACTGCATGTGCAAGAGTTAGAGAAAATTGTTCTCTACATACATACATATCTTTGAAGAGAAGGAATCGAGCAGTTGAGTGCCCTATCCTTTTCACTTCTGAAAGTTTTACGAAGCGAATATTGACAAACTTAATGTTGTTGTCACGTGGGTATGATTGAAAGCCAACAACTGTCCCCAGTGCCCCATTAACTAGCCCTTGCTCCACGTCAAGGTTACGTTTAAGCATTACTCTACAATTTAAGGATAATTTATTATTTTTTCCAACCCAGCTGTGTTGGAGATTGAATTTTCTAAGCTATTTAGAGGCCGATTCATGGAACAAACGTGCGCCGAAAATCCATGCGCAAGCAGGCGCAAGGGAGCGCAAGCGTGAGAAATGCAGCGCATGCGCACACGTGCGATTCAAGGAAGACGCTGCGCGTGTTTCCCGCTGTCCGTGCGCCCAATCCAGCCATGGCGCACGCAGGCATACACGGCGTGCGCTATGCGCACAGCAAAAGCGCACATAGCGCGGCGCACACAATCAAAGTGGGCGGAACAGTGGGCGTAACACGCGGAATGGGGAACAACGTGTGAAAAAGAAGGCGTAACTGGGGAAGTACTGCAGGGAACTACACGGAACGCCCACACGCACGCGAACAACCCGTATTCATGGATCCGAATACGGGAAACCCGCGCACGGCAAAAGACGCGCACAGGCGTCAACACGTCCGCCACACGAAGGCAGGCGGAAGCGTCCCCGTGCACAGTACAAAAGTGCGCGCAAACAACAAACACGTATATACAGCTACGATGAATGCCCCATTTGTCGCAGCACTGATCGTGGGACACCGCAGGAGGAGGAGAATAGCCAGGGCACGCATTTTCGCACCACGGACAAGCCTTTTTGGGATGCCTGACGACCAGGTCTATGGCAGGTATAGGTTTCCACCCCATATCATCCTAGACCTGGTCAGGGAGTGGGAAGATGACCTTACATCCCCCACCCTTTGCTCCCAAGCATTGAGCCCCTTGGAGAAGCTGCTCAATGTCCTGCATTTTTTGGCCACTTAGTCATTTCAGCGGACTACTGCCATAGTGGGGGGGGTCTCACAGGCCACGCAGTCACGCTGCCTACACCAGGTACTGGCAATCATGACAGCGCGCCCCTCTATCCGCAGGCACATATACATGCCCAGAACACCCGCAGAAAGGCAGGCCGTTGTCCTGGATTTTTTCAGGGTGGCACACTTCCCCAAAGTGCTCGGTGCCATAGATTGCACCCATGTGGCCCTACGTCCACCTAGGGCCACTGAGCACATCTACCGAAACCGCAAGCACTGGCATTCCATCAATGTACAGGTGGTATGCAATGCAAAGGGAATCATCACCTCTGTCTATGCAAACTACCCTGGCTCCACCCATGACAGTTTCATATACAGAATGTCTGCCCTGAGCCGGGCCTTGGAAGCTGGGCAGCATGGCGACACCTGGCTCCTAGGTGAGTACAAATGCTCTTGCACATGCATGCAAGTCACACACAGACAAATACCCAAACCCTAATAATCTCAACTATTATCACCTCCCCAGGGGACAGTGCCTACCCTCTGAGCAAAAACATGATGACGCCAATCCGGAACCCCACCACACCACCCCAGGTAAGATACAACGCCGCCCATATTGCAACCGGGGCCATAGTGGAGCGCACATTCGGAGTGCGAAACAAGGGAAGACAGACAACGGTACTACTAGGCCAGGTGTCATTTAGATTGTGCAAGTGCAAGGTGGTGGGGAAAGGGAAAAGTGCAAGGGGAAGGGGAGTGGGGGGGAGTGCAGTACAGGGGAAGTAGACCAAAAAACAAATACATAGGTCGGCTGGTGGCAACTGCAAAGGTAAGTGCAGACAAGTGCTGGGAAGGGGGGGCTGTAGGGATAGAGAGACAGTCCCGCAGTGCAGGGGTTGCCAGGGAGGCAGTGCAAGTGGAGAGTGGCTGGGCCAGGGACCGAGGTCAGTGAGAGTGGCCCAGTTGCAGCTCCAGTACAGTTCCAGTGAAGAATTCCGCAAGGGAGAGGCAGAGAGAAAGCAGAAGCAAAGAGGAAAGTCTTGAGGTGCTTCCCAAACCGGAGATGGTTCCCCTCAAGTTCAAGTGAGGCAGGAAGGCTGTTCCAGAGGAAGGGCCCTGCCGTGGAGAGAGATCTACCCCCAGCTAGCTGCTCTGAGAAGCGGATGACCCTGACATGCAAAGTGTGCATCACACACACCTGCAAAACAGGCCATGGCCATCACTGTTATGTCACTCAAACCCCCCCAAACCACAACATGACATGGCAAGCAATACCCATACACCAACACAGTAACGATAATGTACACATTGTCATGTCCAAAATGTACAGTGGCATCAGACAATGATGCCTGACCTGGAATCAGATGAAATGACAGACCAACAACCTCCCACCCAAAATAAGTCATTTCCAAATGCATTACAAGAGTTGTAGACGTAACATAACAATGAATGCTTGTCTACATGCACATTGTGCATTGCAAAATCAACACTGCAGCTTCTGTGTGCTGTGTCCTACTCCTGCAACACACCGCTCAGCGCACAGCACAGTGAACAGCCATTGTGTGTGATGCACACCCTGAGCATCACATCTAAGCGACAGACCATATCAAAAAGCACATTAGGCATGTACGGGATCCATAATTGGTCACAGAACATGTGCTGCAGGGAAACAGTGGCCACCAGAAGGCAAACAGTGTACACGTGGATATCCAAGGGTGGGAGTACATGTAGTGCATCAGAGTGCAAGTGTGTGGTTCTGCAAGGACATGCACTCCACATATGCATGTGCACTCAAGTTACCATCAGTGTTCACTACACATCACATGTGAACATTCACCATGTCTACACCCCAGCATGTCAAACCACAACTATCCCCTCGCACCTGAAAGGTAAACACAACACATGAACAGGCATTGATCAGCAGAACACAACATGTACATAGGATACCACCATTACAATGTCAGAGTTCCCATCACACTGCAGGGCAAGGCAACTGTCAACAACAACCCCCCCTCCCTCACAAATGACCATGACCCACTGAACAACTGCACCTGGGTCATGGAGCCTTCAAACCTCAATTCCACCTGGCCACAGGATCACCTTTACCATTCGTCACCATCTCCCACCTTGTGTGTAAAAAGGTGCATGCACCCTTAGAATCCACACTCATTTCCAAAATCACAAAATCGGTTACAGGAGCACTGCAATGCTGCAAAGAGAGCCACAGTCAACAACCTGTACGTGCCAATTGCACAAAAACACAACACCAAACATGCCCCATAGCAACAAACTACTCTCCAAACAGACAATCTGGTGTAGATGTTTCATACCCATCTATAACATTACCCCTGTGACGGGTCATACACAGTCAATGCAGTAAGTCAGCCGCCGGTGGGTGCGTGGCAAATGGAACACCAATGTGTCACAATTCACACAACATGCAATGTTCCCTGGGTAAGCAGACAGACCCATATAGCAAGCCATGACTTCTGAGCAAGTTGCGTACCACCATGACCGAAACAAATTTGGCAGTGCATTTATCATAAAGTACATGGAAATGATATGCACTGCACCCGAGTATGTCCCTTGCTGTATGTCCCTGTGAGCTGCCCCTTTCCATGTCTCGGAAGGCTACATGGTTGATACAAGTGCCTCAATGGACCTTGGTGTACCGGAGGGTATGTGCCACTGCCCCTGCACGTGTCACAGACAACCTTACAATCAACAGCCATCGGTCCACCAACACATGTGAGCTGCATTGCGTGCTTCAACACCAATATTCGTCTAAGCTCACCCTCAGTGCTGTGACTAAGCTTGCATGTGCAACTCGCCTGGTGCAAGCTTTGCTGTGTTGTGGCCCCCCTGTGCTGCTCACCTTGCCTGGAGTTGGAACACGTCAGCAGTTCTAGGATGTAGGTCTGCAATCCCTGTGCCTCTGCTTGTGCAAACATGTGCATGTGGGCACCAACAAACTTGTCCAGAATTCCATCGTCCAATGGGCCATGTCTGCTGGCAAAGGTGCTCTGGAGGCTCATCCCCCTGCAGAAAGGGCATGAAACACATGATTAATGCTTCAAAGTCATCTATGTGTGTCTCTTCAGGCATCTCATTACTTGACCATGTCAGAGAGTCACATCATAAATCACACCATCAGTCCATCTTTCACATCCAAAGTGTGGAACACTATCTACAGCATGAATTGCAACAAGCACGTGTACAGTAAAGATAAGAAACATACTACACAATGCATAGCAATTAATGTACACATTAATCATGACACACCCCATCTAGCAAAAGTTGAACAGTGGACAATAACACCAAAATCATCCCCACTAGGGGTGTAAACACAAGTCACACAGCACCAGACATGCCACAGATATGACAGTCCAAAGCCCTTGTGTAAAAGTCTGTGACACCGAACCATCCTTGCGAGCCCATGGATAAGGGAGGCAGGAGTGGCATATGTGAGTCAAGGACCCCAAGCAACAAACACATACACAAGACAAGCCTGAAGGGCCCAGCTGGAACAGACAGTGGATGCCTTCAAAAGCCACAAAGCACCGCACCGTCACATGAAAGCACAATAGACAAGCAATTTTAAACTAAATCACCTATTAACTAATTACACTAACTATGGAAAACCTACATTACCTAATTAAACTAACTATCAAACAGAAACTTAACTAACTAAACTAAAAGAAAAATAAAAAATGGCCACATACGACCCGGGGAGGAGGGGAGGCACCCGGGAGGGGGGAGGTACAGGGTGCTGCTCAACATCCACATGCGATGATGCTGAGCCAAAAAAAAAACCTCCATGGGCTCAACGCCTGCACAGCCCGACCTATGTGGGAGATAGATGGTCGTCCGAGTCTGGCTCATCCTGGAAAGGAGGACGTGGCACAGTAGCCTGGTCACGCCTAGCCACAGCTTGCCCCTCGTCGGGAGCAAGTCTGCCGGTCGGGTGAGCCTGGTTCTGTGTGGCGATGTGACGTAGGTCTGCATGCAGAACCTCACGTGATACACGTGCTTCCTCTTGCAAGGTAGCACGTGTAACACAGAGTTCCTCCTGCAAGGCCTGGCTGGACAACCGCTGCACCTCCCGGCAAGCCTGTAGCTCAGCTGAGATGGTATGCTCAAGCTGTGCAAACCTCTCCTCTGCCTGCTGCCTCTGGGACATCATAAGGATACCCAGAGTGGATCTGAGGGAAGCATACTCCTCCCTCAGGGCATCCATGTGCGCCTTTCCGTGAGCAGCAATTGCTTGACGCAGAGACGACATTTCAGCATGGCGTGCCCTGTCTGAGGCCGCCATGCCCAGCCTGAGCGAGCGGGCCGTGGACCGTGCCGCCTGCTGCTGGAGAAGCACCTGCCTAGCAGGGGGGAGCACAGATCGGGCCACACGCTCCATGCTCTCAGCGATGTTCTCCATTGCTGCCCCCTGCCGTTCTGAATTGGCAGTCGTGTCTTGCTCCCACTCAGTATACTGCGGTTGCCCGCGGCGACCGCGTTGCCGGGCTTGACCCCTGCGAGACCCAAGGACCGGGGGTCCTTGCTGTGTTGGCCCGCCCGTGGCTGCACGACTACATTCTCCCGTCGACGTGATGTCCCAGGCACATCAGTGACTGGTGTGGAGGGTGACCCTGCGTCCCAATCCACCACGGGCGGAGGAACCAAGACTGTCTGATCCCTCAGTGCAGGGGTCGCAGACAGAGGAGTGTCCACATCAGAATCACTCACCCCTGACACATGGACTTGATGCTCATCCAACTCAGCATGGACGTCAGAGTCGTCATCAAGGCTGGACTCATAGGCAGCCAGAGACAAGATGGACTGTAGCACTTGGGGGTTTTCGTGGCCTACCACCCCATGACCCCCACTAGTGCCGGGTTGATGTAGTGGTAACAACCCTGTGTCTGGCATGACAACACCATCCTCCGCCTCCAGTGCGTCATCACCTGAAAAATAGAGAGAAAAAAGGTCACTACACATGTCAGAAGCACACAACACACACACACACCGACAGCAAACGCATCCGGCAGACATGTGACACACAACATATAACCTGGCATGCATGCTGGGTCAACTTTGAATAGCTTCTGTGATCAGACCTGTTGAAAGGTGGCAGTTTCCATAGAAGTGAGTCTATGCAGTGCAGAAAATGTGTACGCCACTCACTACCTACATGTACAAGGACTCCATGGTGTGGGCCAGGAAATCTGAAGGCAGTGCAATGTCAAATTCAGACATCACGTGCATTGTGCATTCAATCTGTACCATATCTAGAAGCCAAGCACCCCTCCACCCCAGTACCAAAGCAGGGATGCCTAGCATGGTATCAAAAGGCTGACCATACACCTGTGTATTGACAGGCAGTGTTGACTGGCATCAACAGCTTAATGTGATTCAAGTGACAACACTGCAAATGATGCTGGGACAGTAAGCAGGATATGATGATGAAAACTCTGGATTCCGCCCATGTGTGAAGAAGACACAACAACAGTTGGACAGAGTCATTGGCCATTGAACAGGCTGAGGCCTGTGAGCCACACAGATTGTCAGACCCTAAATATGTGTGCAACGCAGGACTGAGCCACAGTTGACATGGGAAGGCTGATGAGATGCCAGGCAATGTATGTAACCAAGGACTTGTATTACAGTGATCATCCAGTCAAGGACACATAGGGGCATGCGTGCAATGCACATGGAGCATGAATGGGCACTCATGTCCCTGCGGGACATCTGACCTATGCACAGTACAAGTGAGATACCCTGCATCGAGTACTAAGGCTGTACCACACGGCATATGTCTGGCAGATTCTACGCTGGAAGTTAGCATCTACACAGGACACATGAACAAGAAAGTACACATTGTCAAGATTGAAGCTTACCAGTGCAAAGGTGGAACTGGGGTGCAGAGTGGCGGAGGAGGGGCAAGGGAGCATGCCTACATGGAGTCCCTGCATGCAGGCAGAGGAGACATGCATGACGGAAGCATTGCATTACTTACACATCAGAACCATGTACACGTCACATGTAGCGGCAATCATGCACAACACATCCCACAAGTGAAACACACACGTCCTCAACAAACACGCATCAACACTCACTGGACTGCGCATCAAAGTCCAGCATCTCTCCCACTCCTTCGACCAATTCAGGTGGTATGAACTCCGCAACGAGAGCCTCATGCGGAGTGAGCTCTTCCTCCTCTGGTGCAGGCCCACCGCCAGTCACCAGAGTCAAGTTGTAATTAGAGGCACGCTTAGCCTTAGTGCTGCGTTTGATATCATTCCAACGCTTTTTGCACTCTTGCGCCGTGCGCACCTCATGGCCGAATGAACTGACATGTTCCGCAACATGCTTCCAGTGGGTGTCACGCTGGGCAGCCGTAGTCTGACTATTGGCACCCACTAGCATGTCACGGCTGTGGCCCCGCACGTAGTCCACGAGGAAGTCCAGTTCCTGCTTACAGAAAGGCTTCTTCCTCGACGTGCAGGAGGTTGTGGCTGTGTGTGGGGTCCCAGCCTGTGCTGCAGGTGCAACCTTCATCCTCTTGGACTATGGCGCAGACCCTGGCTGGCTAATGCCGCACTGACCAGTATGTCCAGTGGGTTCGGTGGATTGAGCCAAGGGAGTGGCAGGTAGAGGGATGACCAAAGGCCTGACTTGTGTCAGTGGCAGCTGGGTGCCCACTAATGGACCCTGCGCAGCAACATCAGCTGTGGCAGGGTCATTAACCGCAACGGTCCTGGTTGGCAGACTCACAACCGGGGCGCTGTTGGGTGCATCTGACCCTGCACTTGCCAACACCCGGCCTTTCGGGGCAGCATATGACATGACTGCCCCAGGGACACGTGTCTTGGTCTGAGCAGCCCGGCCTGCCCCTATGGCTTCCCCCCTGGCCTGTTGGAGATCTACCAGGGGCTCTTCAAGTGCCAACGCAGCCTGCGCTGGCAGACCACGAGCCTGGGTGGCGGTGTCCACAGCTGCACCTGCAGCTACCACTACCCTTGGGCACGTGGCAGTCGATGGAATGGACTGCCGGGTCACATGGGTGCCAGTGCCAGATGCAGGAGCTGCATCCCCCGGAACCACAGGGGGTGGTGGCATGACTGCACCGACACATGGCACAACATTGTGCTCAAGTGGCGCACCCCTGCCTCTTCCCCCTCTGTGGCCGCCCTGGACACCCTGGAGTCCCCCTACTCCCTGGTCACCACGGCCACGTCCCCGACCACGCCCGCCACGAGGAGGACGCCCAGCTGAGGCACCCCTCACCTTTGGTGGCCTCCCAACCATGGCACAGATGTCGTAGTGCTGGCACAGATGGAGTGGTGCCAATGGGAGGTGTACACCACAATTGACCTGGGCAATTGGGGTGAAGGGGGTGGGAAGCAAGATGTTAACAGCCCCCCTGCACCTGCAAGGCTGTATGTGACCCCGGTGATGTGGTGACGGGTCACGCAACGCTCAGGCACCCCAAAACTGCAGTAAAACCGTGCACGCAACCCTGCAGCCTACGTGCGTGGATTCAACCTCCCGCAGTACGCGGTGGCACCCAGTAACACGAATAACGCGTACGCGTGGGACACGCAGGCTACTATGACATCGAAAATGGGTGCGATACACAGGGGCACCCGCAGTCGGAAAAAGAGTGTGTGCGACTCACCGTCTGACTAGCGCGATGCAGAAAAACACGCGTAGCCAATACCCCCGCCAAAAGAAGAGATACGTCCTTGATAGCTGTGAAGTTGTGATGGCGCGCGAAACAACAGGAAGCAGCAACACACATCGGTCTCCACGAAAGGCACGTACAGCGAACTGCTGGGCCCGCTCACCTTTAACCTGTGCTGAGGGAAACGCACGTGCGAGTCACGTCACTTACACGCATGGGCCCTTTCCTCGTATTACACGCGGACGTGCAGTTTTTCACGCGCGCTGAAATGCCCATGCACGCCTGTGCGTGTCACGTCACAGGGGCGCTTGCGCTTGAGGGGCCTTCTGTCCAATGAAATTGCGTATGCGTGCAGACGCACTTACGTGCTAAGGGCCTTTCCTCGAATTACACGCTGACGTGCCGAATTTTCACGTGCCAAATCACTCCGTATCAAGCTGGCCACGCGTAAGCACACGGAAGACCACGCTCCTGCCCAGAAGGCCGAACTACTGCCCCCCAGAGCCCCGAGCACGCTCCCACCTGCCATCTGCTGCTGCCTGATTGCCCGCTGCCCACGTGCCCTGCCATTTGCTGCCTGCACATCAGCCAGGGGTGCTGTTGCTGTGACCACCCCTGCTGGAACTGAAGACTCCCGACTGGGATTCCATCGCTCCACAGCCCAGCCCCAGGACCCAGTTGCCCACCCTCTCCTGCCTCTGGGGTCGTCATGTCGGGCACTGCAACATCTGGCACCACTGACAACCCCCGGCCAGAGAGGCAGAGGGGCACCAGCTTCAGTGCCACCGAAGTCGGTGTTCTGGTGGAGCAAGTCCTGGGGCAGTATGATGCCCTCTTCGGAAGTTCCCGCGCCGACAAGGAAGGACGGACTCGGATCTGGACTGACATCGCGACTGCCATCAACACGGAGGGGGTGGCAGTCCGCGACTTCCAACATGTCAAGAAGCGCTGGGAGGACTTCAAGTCCAGGACCCTGAACAAGGCCCGGCGCCTCTTGAAGGCAGCGGATGCCAAAGGGCGCCGGGGCCACTTGTCGGAAGATCAGATGAGGGTCCTGGAACGCATATCCCCAGCGCTCCACGTCCAGGTCCTTGAGAGGCAGACCCGTCTGGAGTCGAGCGGTAAGTGTACATGCATCCTGATTGTGAGCTGTGCGTGTGGTGATGTTTCAGTAGTGTGCAGGTTGCACATCTGTTTGTATGGGGTCGAGTATGGGTGTGGGTGTACAGTGCCGTGGGGCTAACACATGCAAGGGCTGTAATGTGTGAGGCATGGATGGTGCTTGTGTGTGTAGGCTTGCATGCCAAATGCAGTTGTGTGGGCACACATGTTTGGATGAATGCTGGCAGGTCCCCACAGTGCTGGGGGGTGGGGGTGGTGGGGAACATGAGTTGGACATGGGTGGGGGCCTGCTGGCAGGTGCCCCACGGTGCTGGGGGGTGGGGGTGGTGGGAGACATGGGTGGGGGCCTGGTGGAGGGTGCCCCTGCACTGCTGGTGGGTGGGGGTGGTGGGGAACATGAGTTGGACATGGGTGGGGGCCTGCTGGCAGGTGCCCCACAGTGATGGGGAGTGGGGGTGGTGGGGACATGAGTTGGACATGGGTGGGGGCCTGCTGGGAGGTGCCCCACAGTGCTGGGGGTGGGGGTGGTGGGGAACATGAGTTGGACATGGGTGGGGGCCTGGTGGAGGCTGCCCCTGCACTGCTGGGGGGTGGGGGTGGTGGGAGACATGGGTGGGGGCCTGGTGGAGGGTGCCCCTGGTGGCTGGGGGTACAGGGGGACATGCGTTGGTGGGCAGTTGTGCAAGTTGACATGTGGGTTGGTTGGGGGCATGGCCATGGTGGATGGGGTGCCTGCAGGACATGTGCAGGGTAGGCCCCTGTGGTGTGAGCCACCTGCAGGGGCCGTGGAGGGTGTAGAGGGAACACCTGGTCGGACCCACACGTGCAATTCACGTGTGGTGCTCCCCACGCACCCCTGTAATACACGTACCCTGCTGAAATCGCGTGTGGAACTTCCCGCGCACCCCTGGAATACACGTACCCTGCTGATATCGCGTGTGAAACTTCCCGCGCACCCCGAAATACACGTAGCCAGGAAATTCGCATGTGGAACTTCCCACGCACCCCTGATATGCACATACCCTGCTGATATCGCATGTGAAACTTCCTGCGCACCCCGAAATACACGTAGCCAGGACATTCGCGTGTGGAACTTCCCGTGCACCCCTGATATACACATACCCTGCTGAATTCACGTGTGAAAATTCCCGCGCACCCCTGATGTACACGTACCCTGATGGAATCGCGTGTGGAACTTCAAGCGCACACCTGTAATACACGTACCCTGCTGAAATTGCATGTGGAACTTCCCGCGCACCCCTGGAATACACGTACCCTGCTGACTTCGCGTGTGTGACTTCCCACGCACCCCTGGAATACACGTACCCTGCTGATATCGCGTGTGAAACTTCCCGCGCACCCCGAAATAAACGTAGCCAGGACATTCGCGTGTGGAACTTCCCGCACACCCCTGATAAGCACGTACCCTGCTGATATTGCGTGTGAAACTTCCCGCGCACCCCTAAATACACGTAGCCAGGACATTCACATGTGGAACTTTGCGCGCACCCCTGATATACACTTATCCTGCTGAATTCACGTGTGAAAATTCCCGCGCACCCCTGATGTACACGTACCCTGATGGAATCACGTGTGGAACTTCAAGCGCACACCTGTAATACACGTACCCTGCTGAAATCGCGTGTGGAACTTCCTGCGCACCCCTGGAATACATGTACCCTGCTGATATCACGTGTGAAACTTCCCGCGCACCCCGAAATACACGTAGCCTGGACATTCGCGTGTGGAACTTCCCGCGCACCCCGAAATACACGTAGCCAGGACATTCGCGTGTGGAACTTCCCGCGCACCCCTGAAATGCGCGTACCCAGCTGAAATGACGTGAGGTACTTCCCGCGCACCCCAGTGATACACGTAGCCCTCTTGCCGTGCTGGTACAGGGTTAGCGCAGCCCTTTGCGCTGGATTGGGGATTTTGATGGCTTTTCCCTGCGTGAGAGGTGTTCTTGGGGGCATAACTTGCGTTGCAGTAGGGTCTCTGTGCCACTGTGCGCCACGGCTGGTTTTGGTAGCTGGAATTCATGAATATGCTGTGCGCGGAAATGGGTTTTGGCGCACGCGGCTGGCGCAGGGATTCGCACGCGCACACTGTGCGCCAGCCGCGTGCGCCACTTGTGCGCTGAATTCTATGAATTACCTCCTAAGTCTTGTTGTGGCTTGCTCGCACATGGGTAGTGTCATACCATGTACGTCTAGTTTGTCTGTGGTGCTAATTTCAATTATTGGTTGCATTTCTTTATTTAACATTGTTTCATTGAATTTGAAACAGCTTGCAAGAGTTGGCATTAGGGTCATACAATTGACATATTTGTGCGCTAATTGTTCCATAACATCAGTAGCACATGCATTATTGCCATAAAGTGCATGCATGTGCCGGTTTTTCAATATTGCCTGTGCTTCCTGCGATAGTACACCAACTCTAATACTTTTTAAGATGTTGGCATAAGTGAGATCTGCAGATTGCTGCATGCTTTCTGTTAATTCTCTGAGTTAGAAATGTTGCCAAAGGTTGACATTTCCTATGCGGCCAACAGTTTTACGGCAGAGTTTGCGTCCTAACATTTTAAAAATAGGTTCACCTTTCACTGGTGTCAATTGTAGATCTCCGAAAACGATAATGTGTTTTCCTGCAAAGAGTTATTCGTAGTTTGTTTTAAGTACTTCTTGCAATCTGAGGTGAATCAAGGCCAACATTAGGTTGGAGACCATGCTCACTTCATCTATTAGTAGCATTTTCATTTGTTGTAATACTCTGCGTATTTCCATTGCAGCTTCTGCAGAAAGTTTGTAATAGTCTAATTAGTTTTGGTGCTCTACTGGAAGGAGTAGTAATCGGTGTAAAGTGACACCGCCTATGTTGTAGGCAGCTAAACCTGTGGGGGCAGTTACAACAGCTGACAGTTTGTTGTTTGTCAATTGTTGAAGGAACTTGCTGATGATTTTGATTAAGAATGTTTTTCCTGACCCAGCTTCACCACTGACATACAGCAGTATAGGTTTGTAATTTTGGCAGGTACATTCTTTATTTTCGTGTTGCATTCCATGTACAATTTGTTTTGTTACGTCTTCAAAAATGGTATGCTGATCTTTGTTAAGTTTTGCTTGCTGTACAGTTAAGTCTTCTATATCTTCTTGATAGTGACACATGGTATTTTCACTTATGCCATAGCTAACTCTGCCTCATTTGCTATTTGTGGCTGTCCTAGTGGTTCTTGGCTTCCTGTTACAGAAGGTTGACTACTGTCGGAAGAGTCCTATCTAGTTGGGCCTGAAGTTCTTCTTTGTGTTGCTGCTCATTGTGTAACATTGTTTTGTACTGCGTAAAGTTCACATCGGTGATAGCGCTTTCATTTGCTTTGAAAGCATATTCATAGCAGTCATAGTTTTCTAGTATCTCTTCCTCTTTTCTCCATGGTTTGAAAAGTTGTAGCAGAGACATGTAATATAGTTCTTTTTGTTGAGGAGTTTTTAATGACAATTTAACATGATTAATTAAGCTTTGTTTGGTAAGTTTCACTAAGCTGCCTTCACAATCGATCACTCCATATCTACCTTTGCTTTCATCGGGTTTTACACTATTTTTGTATGCAAAGTTTTGAGCTATGTGGTATAGACACATGCTTTCCAAAAGGCTACTCCTTGTCGGATAGTATGTATCCAGTAAATTGTTTTTTTTTTAAATGTCTGGGCTGTTGGGTTCATTTCTGGCAATTGTTTCTATGTCCTCATATGATTTCAGAACCATTTTTCTAGTTTTAGCAGGACCAAGACTTAGCCATGCTATGTTGTCTGATTTTCCATACAAAGCAGTACCGGTTAAATGATCTGCTGCTTCATAGGCGCCATGTTCTCTATGAGAGAGCATTTTTATGCCTAGGCTGCACAATTTCTGCGATAGTGTTTTGTCTGATGCTAGGTCATCCCAGAGGTCTTGAAGCCCTGTTTTATCTGCTTTTTATAAGTAGGCTGTAACATATCGTGCAACAGCAGTAGAATTGTCTGTAATGTACTGCACATCTATGTTTGCATTTCATAAGAGGGAAATGATTGCATTGTAATCATTGATATATTTTGATTCGTCTGTTCTTTTTATGTAATACGTGTTCTTAGGTGATTTACCTTTAACACGATGTTGAACTGAAGACATGAAGTTGTTCACTTCACCTGTTTCTGTAACTGGTCTAGGGAAACCAAAGTGGCATTTGGTGTAGTATTTACCTTTGTTTTTGTATTTGCGATGACAATATTTGCCACATTTGTGTCTTTGAAATTGTAAAATCTGCCCATGCAGGTCACTATGTGTCCGTTGTAACGACATTTCACAAGTGACATATTTTTGGATGAACTTCAAAACAGTGGCATCACTGTTGTGACCAAATTTAGGTGCACCTTTGATCCATAAAAGCATGTGAATATGAGGTGCTCCTCTCGCTTGATATTCTTTTCTCCAAAAGAAGTGTTGCACTTCTCCGATGGGAGGAACAGTTTTATTGCAAATAATGTGTAGCATAGCAACGAAACGATGATGGTAATATATCTATGTTGGTTTTGTTGTTGTTTCATATGCGTAGGAACTCATGTAAATCTTCCCATGCATATTCTGCACAACTTAGTGTCACAAACCAAGTCGGTGGTCCAAGTTTCTGATCATACAACATACGTATCCATGCCATCGGAACCAGTATTCTTTTGTACCACGCATGTTTGCAAACAGATTTGGTGTACTTGATTGTAAAACCTCAACTTTTTCATGTACTTTTTGTATTAATTGCGTAGCTGATATATTTTGAAAGTGGGTTCCAGATTTCAAAATGTGTGCACTCCATAACATATGGTTGCTAGTTCCCTTTCAAAGAGTAGATGGAATATGTACTCCACATTTTGTGTAAATCTGGGATCTTGCGAATACATCCATAATGAGCGGCATTCTGATGCCGTAATCTGAGTGGGACTAGCATTGTATCTTCCACCTTTGCCAGTAGCAAATAGCAGTGGAAAAGCATGTGCTTCTATACTTTTTTCCCATATACTCATTGGTGAACCTTTGGTTTGTCGCATTTGGTAATTTTCTAGTGCATCATCTATGCTTTCATTGGAATGCAATGGATGAATTGTGTACTGGTCCAAAAGAGTGCATACTTCAGCAGGATCCAGAAGTTCAAATTGTCCAGTTTCTGGCGGCTCCTGAATTATTTCAGTTGTTTCCCTTAAGCTTTCTTCAAAATGTATTTCCTTGTAGTACTCGTTATTGTCTTTCAGATATTGCAAGGCTTGTCTAACTTTATTTAAGTCCACCAGTTGTTGCCAATTTGTTTTGTCTTTTGTTGGTACACCATTTAGCAAGACAATTAAAGAATGCTCTATTGAACGTTGCACTACTGGAGTGTGTACATTTTTCGTTAGATCTAATGGCAAAAAAACAACTTTGCCGCAAATGCATTTCACCAATTCAGAGAGAGGTAATTTTGCTGTTTTGGGGTGAAGGCGTGTAATTACTTGAAATTAGGGAACTGTTTGAATTATGATGCTCTCATACAAATTGAGTTGTTGCAGGGTTTCTGCTAGTGGGAACAATTCCAAATTATTTGTGATAGCATGTGCAGGAGTTTGGTTGTTGTCTCGTTTTGTAGTGCAGTAACTGCAACATATTAGGCGTTCACTTATTACATATTTGTTTTCTGCTAAAAGATAGAGCGCTAATTCAAACCATTTGGAATCTTCATTGTCTTCTATTTTTTATGCTATGTCTACATTTTTTGTGTTCCTTTTGTAAAACGTTCTGTGGCAACACATAAACACATGGTTTGGTACTTTAGCCGATGCATTTTTAAATGTTACTATTTCTTTTTTGTATGTGTGTAATCTAAGGTTGCTATGTGCAGAATTGTTGCTACTCTGTTATAAAACTATTGCATTTTGTAAGTGGCTTTCACTTCCAAAATATTTTCTCTGGATACGGTCAATTTCTTCTTGTAGGTATTTGGGTGTACCATGCAGAAGAGTCTTATTGAAATTGGCTAATTCTGAAGCTGACCTTTAGCATAGTATGTTTTATACACTAGATTTCTTACATTTGAATGATGTATTGATATCCTTTTGATATCATGGAAGGTGCTTTTGCAAATAGGTGCAGAAATGCAGGTTAATGAATGTCCTTGTAGTCCTGTGTCTTTGCGCACTGGACAGATATTCATATTTTGCAGCACTTTCATTTTAATTTTGTCTTCACCTTTTACATACTGATTGAGGAACTGACGTAAAGATTTGAAAGATGTGTTAGGAATGGCACACATTGATGTGCACAGCCATTTGTATACTGGACGGTCTGCTTCATTCGAATCGAGAGGTAATTCTGAGTTGTCAAGGGATACTTTTCTAAGCAGTGTTTCTTGTTCCATGATGGTTTTATTGATTTGTTCATACCCTCGTCCACTGCTATGGATGGCAATTGTGTTTGTTTGATTTTGTTTGTATGCTTCTTCATTAAAATATGGTTCTGTGGTTGTCGTGTGACTCCACTCAACTCCTCACATATGTAAGAAGTTTTTTTTGTTCACATTCTGTTTATTGATAAGTTTCTTTTGTAGTTTGGTACTTAGTTTTTTTAGTGGTTTCATCCTATTTAACGCTAATATAAACAACTTCCTTTTGATAAGGATTGCACTGTCCACGAGAGCTTGTAGAATTAATTTTCTATGGTAGGTTTTAAGGGTTGAGGATGATTTCAGTCCTCTTCTTATTAGATTCTGAAGGACTCTGTGGCGAAACATTTTTGCTAAAATACTTGTTTTACTATGGGTTCTTGTTACTATATCAGGATTAATAGGAGCATTGTTAGCAGTACTGGTAGCCGATTTTTTGTGAGGAGTTTTGTGTTTCATGCTACATTTTGATGGAGGAGGTAAAGTTTCAGTCGTTGAAGCTTCCTTTGTTTTCCTAAACAACTGTATTAGTTGTTTTGTTACAACATTCTCTACAAACTCTGCCACAGATGGATGCTTAGGTTGGACACTTTTATTTTTATTTGCTCTACTTCTGCGTTCCTTTCTACAGACTTGCTTTTTGGTAGGCATTCTTTGGGGTCTGTTGAAAAAAAGAAGGTATGGTTTGGTCTGTTGTACAATGTATGTGTGCTGTGTGCATGCGTGCATGTGTTTGATGGGGAAACTCTTTGTGGTGGTGTGTCAATGTGCATTGGCCTCTTTCAATGATTTGGGAAGGCTATTTTTCTGTTTGTATACTACTACAATGTGCTTCAGATGAGAGTACATAGTGGGCTAGTGGTGAAGAGAAGCATTAACAGTAAACGCAATGACATAAAATTGAAACAGCTATTTGTTTTCTATTACTAACATAATAAGGATTTTGTACGTTAAGTATTTGTGAGACATTCTGCCTATTATTCTTTATTTAATAAATGGGGATTTGTGGGTAGAATGGTTCAGAAATCAATGTTTGCTTTGGTGCACAAATTAAATAAACAATCAACACAGTCTATTTGCGTAATAGTTAGAATATAAAGGTAGTACTGTACTTACTTTATTTTGCAGAATGACCAGGTTTCTTCGGATATGTCGTTTGCAGTGAAGATGCTGTTGATTTTCAGCAAAGTAGTTTTCACTGTGGTTGCAAAAAAAAGAAATTATTAACTTTGTGTGCTTAAGGCAGTGATGTTACTATACATGTTACTTTTGCATCTTGCATCGGAGTATTCTGCTTTCATATTTCAACACAGTGCATGTGTGCATTTCACTTCACTATGTGCTACTTCTGTATGTTATTTGCAGTATGTTAGTTGCACGTGCTTCAGAAATGAGTAAAATATTTAGGTTATGAAAATGCCTTGTGTTTTTAAAGCTGTATTATCTATAGGAGAGAGGTTTGTAAGTGAAAGGTCATTATAGTAGATGGGAAAAATTCCTCTACTTTCATATTTTAAGTACGCTTCCGAAAAATCAGGAGACAATGGCATTCAATAAGATAAATGACATTAGGTGTCTTACAGTTAGGAAAATGGTGAATTTCCCATTCCTGTCCTCTATGAGAAAGGAACATAGTTTTCTAGTTTGACTGCACACTGCACAACTCCCACAGGGATGGTGGCCATGGATTTCCTGCATATTCCACAAAGTGGATCTCAAGTCCTTGCATTTGTTTCTGGCATGGGTCAAGAGATCTTTGAGATTTTTGGATCTTTTCAGGGCCATTTTGGGTAGTGGTTCTTTTCTCAAGCTTAGCTGGACGATGGGCCAGAGCTTTTTAATGATCCCTCTTAGTTGTGATATATTGGCATTAAAGGTAGAGACACATGCCATGGAGTCTTCCTTATCACGGTTATGGGTTTTGGGAACCAGTAGTGCTTCTCTCGGGGTATAGAGGGCCCTTTTCTTAGTGTCTCTGAGTAGTTTTTTAGCGTATCCTTTGTCTTCAAGTTTGAGTTTTAGTTAGGTTACATGATGGCGTCCTGAACACATCCGCGGGAGAAATGGTGCCCACTGGACAGCAAATGCAGACTAAGAAATGTGCGTATGTGCTCAAGTGTCCTACGGACAGTGTTCAGGTCTTCAAACTAATTAAAAATGCGACACAAGTGAGACGGACTGTTAGGGACAGGCGCAATGTTTGCTGTATTTATGGGTGTACTGCGCATGTGCATACATGATCTCCTGACTGTACGGACAGGTCCACTGTCCTTAGGACACCTCCATTTTGTTTAACTACGAACATGCCGGCCACCGCGCCTGTTCTACGGGCGGTTCCATCTTGGCTGCGGACGATATGGACAGGTATAGTGTTGTCGGGGGGGAAATTCTGCCGGGGTCGGCCGGGCCGTCCGCAGACCTCCGGGCAGGGAGGCCCCAACTCCTCCCGTATATCCCAGATGAGATAGAGTATGAGACACACGCAAGAAGCAAGGTGACTCTGCTGTTTATTAGACAAAAATGGCAGGGATGGGTCAAGGAGCATACGTGTCCGTCCTGACACACACACAATCGTAGGGCTCGCCGGCCCTTTTTACCTTAGTATGACGTGCTACTTGCGTCACATTGGAAAGTTAGCAAAAAACCTATCGCCACTCTTAATTGGTTGCTCGAGTGGTAGGGTTAGTATAGCATACGTATAGAGAACAATGTTAGTGGTCGAGGGTTAGTCAGGTGATATATCTGGGTTGTCCCTACAATTAGATACATGAGAATTGTTACATGAAGACCCCTGATGATTGGTTAAAGTTAATGGTGTCAGTGATAGGAGCCCCATGTTCTGATTGGTGCGCCCGCGAGCTTCCCAGCCTGGGACCATCGCTGTTCCCAGCTCTCGGTGTACCTGTCATTTGCAACAATGTTTCACTATGGGTACGTGCAGACAATGTGAGGACTTATTCATAGCTGGAAGGCCGACTACTCCCACTGTCGCAGATGTCCATTGAGCCAATTAATTGTATCTGCTTATGTCTTGTAACGAAAGATCCAGACGCTTTCTTCCTCCTGGGCTTGGCATCCTGTCAGGTTCGGCTTGGTCACGTGAGGTGGGACCGTGTTTGAGGCATAATTCTGCACAAATAATATTGTTTATCCACTGTGTGCCTGGTTTAATTTGCAGGTGTGACTTTAACGTTGGTGTGCGGCGTGCGAGGTTGTAACATCGTGCCCTTGATGGTTTGCTCTCGGAATGTGGGTTTGCAACATTGCGACCTTGGCTGGTTGCTTCGCCGGGCTCATTCTGCAGGATCAGCAATCTGACTCTTGTTCTTTTAACGTCCATGGAAGCTCTTGCTTGCGGCCTACTTAGGCCTGGTATATAAGTGGAGCCGCTTGGTGCACAGGCGCTTTAGGTTACAGTACCATATAGTCTTATGACCAGTATCGTGTCTTCATTATATTTCTCATTGTGGCAACTGGTTTTAGGAGAAGCGTGAGCAAGCTTTTTTAGATGAGTTCATGACGCGTCTTGCGTTTCTGCATTTTGAAAGCCTATGTGGAAAATAACAAAGATGCATGTCCGTGAGTATGTCTGTCGCCTACGTCATAGCACTGAGTATATTCTTCATGTAGATTGGTGCGGGAGTGTCCAGTGTGTATATTTGTACAGGTGTGCTGACCGTTGGCTAGGTCATCATGGCATCTCTAACGACGTGTAGGTTTTAGTCTAGTTGGTCCGTGCTGCAGGTGTCGGCATGGCCAGTGCGGGCTGCTGGGCAGGCAGATGGACACATCCGTATGTTCCTGTACCAGGGTATTTGGTCATCTGGTAGATGGGCAAACTCTTCTCGTGGCGGGTGTCTGGGTCATGACCCTTTAGGCCAAGCGCGAGAGGTGAAGGACGGGAGCCTGGTCTTCCATTCTCCCACTTCAGTCCCCCCTCTGGTCGACTTGTCGACCACAAACATATCCTTTTCGTTGTCTCCTCTTACTCTCCATATCTTAGTTATTCCTCCTAAATGTCCATAGTGGTTCACATGATCTTCAAATGACCAATACATATATTCACAGGTTCCTCCAGGAGTACAGTATACCCATTTCCCTATCTAGCTCCTGGGGTTTCTTGGGTTCTCGATCTTCACCGATGGTGGGTCCAGATGGTTGGTGATGATCTGGTTGCGTAACCTCTCCCTCTCTTGTATTATTTTGCCTGTGTGTTGGCCGTCATCTGCTGGCATCAAGGGGTGCATGCCGACCATTTCAAGCAACTCGTCAGTGGTGCGTGCCTTCCGGGCCTTCCAAAATCTTATTATGATCAGTGTAGCTCCAGCCAAAATAGTACAACCAACTATAATTTTCAGTCCATCTGACAGCCAAGATGGCATCCATGACCATAATAGTGAAAACCAGCTCTTATCCTTGTTTACACCGTTACTTTCATCCATCATTTTGGAGTGCATCTGGGCCAATTGTGAAACTGCTTCTGTCAGTGTACCATTGTCAGTATCGTTGGCAGGAATGAACGTGCAGCATGATTGTCCTATCTTTGCACAAACTCCTCCTTCCATGGCTGTGAGGAGGTCCAATACATATCTGTTCTGGAGTGCTACCATCCTTATAGCTCACAGCTCCTCTTTTATTGCGTTGAATCCATTTACTGTAGAATTGATGGTCATCATTAGTTCCCATCTAGTTATCTGGAGCCATTTTGCGTTTGCGTAGGCCTGCAGTCCCGGATGTATGATTGAGGAGAAAAACATTGCTGCTCTGCTGAATAGTCTGTGTTCTGGCGGGATTGAAGTGAGTGCCGTTTCCGACCTTCCCCACAGGTAATTTCCTGTCAGAGGTTCTCCTTGTCTTTTCCTTCTGTTTAGGACGGTATCATTGCTGTTGGTCCTATTCCCTTGCTCCTCCTGAGGTGGTGCAGATCTCTTCCTTCTTTTGTCCCCTTCATCCATTTTGGGAAAGTTCGCCACATTCACATGCTTCTTTGGTACCACTAGTGATGGTACATTGACGTGCACCATTGTGCACACACCATTCCACAGGGGAGGCAGTGTATGGTATGCCTTTTCTCCACAAGCCCAATAATGGTCCATTATTACTGCTGTTCCTGCTCCCCCCTCAGGTAACTCCATCACGCTTGCACAGTTGGTGTTGTATCCTACGTCGACCTCTCCTTTATGTTGGTAGCATACTTTGGGCGCAGTCAGCGGCAGTATTGTTATTGGGTCTTCATCCGTCTCCACCCATGTGAGCATGGGTACGTACTTGATCCACGTCGTCCAACATCTGTGGTTGTGTGCCTCGATAGTTGAGATAGTTTCTTTTGTTACCATGTTGCTGCCAATCACTCCTATCTCCCAATTGTTATCTAGGTACACCTTCCCTGTTATCGTCACCAGTGGCCTTTCCCAACATCCTGGTTTACCAGGAACTTCAGTGGCGTACCAATCACATGGTAGATACTGCAGTGTTACTTTCTTTGTTTCCCCTTTTGCAGGACCACTTGTTATGTATTTGAATGCTTCAGCATGTAGACTGCTCTTGTGGTAACTCAAATAGGTCTTGAGGAAGTTGTTTTCATATGGGTATGAGTCTCGTGTTTTCCACACCATATGCACCACTGTCCCTTGGAATCTTCCCTTCGTTTGGAACAGTGCCAAGTATATTATGCATCGTGCCGTCTTTTCATCTATTTCTGTGGCAACAAATGTTCGAGAAGCGCTCATGGCGTATGGTATTAATGAGCAAACGTAGCAGCTGTCCTCTGTTGTCTGCTTACCAATGCGGGTCATGTGTTGGTACCATATGTTGTTTGAGACGTGTGCTGAATCTTGTATATAATTATCAATACCTTTATTATCTGAGTATGTGCTGCGTTTAACTCTATTTTGCTTGTGTGCAATTTTACTATTATCACCTGACGGAACACCTGTTGCAGCAGGGGATGGGGGTGTATTAGGTTTGGGTGCAGCAATAAGATCAATAGCATAGCTGTACTGCCATACAGAGGCAGCCAAGAACCCGGTGATCATCAAAATCCCTATTAGTTTTATTACATATGCTAATTTCACCGGCATTTTGCTCTTACCTTGCTGCAGTCCTGGCAGCGTATTCTTGCGACGTTAAAGTTGCCCGCCTGAAAATTCTCAAAATGATGCTGGTTATTAAATGTTAGTTATTGTTTTTCTTTAAGCTCTCCCTATCAAATAGTCATTCAGTGCCCAGGCGAAGAGCTGTTCCCACGCTACTCTAAGTGATCTATCTCTTAGGATAGGCAAGTATTGGTGGAGGTGGGGCATTGAATATTCTATGGCCAAGAGGAATGCTGTGTAGTAGATACGTACCCTTCTCCTTTTCAGGTACATTGGCCTTTTTATTTCATATACAAATTGGTGTGACAATTCTTCCGGGTAGTTATCGTCTGGGGGTACCATCTACTCCTGGGCAATGAATTTGTTAGTTATCTATTTTCTTAACAATACAATAATACGCAGTTCCTGCATGTGCGAGAGAAGAGAAAAGAGAGCATTCACGTGTTTACATGTGTACTTGTGCAAGGCAATGTCCTTCAGTTCGGTTATTACTATATTGGGGGTAGGGGTCAATGGGCAGTGGGTTTGGGCTCAGCTGGCGGAAGTATTTTTACTCTTTGAGCGTGTGACCATGGGGTGGGCAGTATGGGGATCACCCCTTTCTTCGTCAGTTATTGTCTCCGGGGAATCTGGGGAGTGACAGGGTATGGGAACAATTGGGTCATTGGCTGTGGTAGAACTCTCTTCCTCCGTTGGTGATGTTGTTGTTGTTCTCCCAATGGACCTGTCGGTGGCGCTGGGGCGGGTCTGCAGTTTGTAGATCTTTACATCATGTAGGTGGTTCCAGGCACGCTTGTCCTGTAGCTTTACTGCTCTTGTTGATACTTCCTCTACCAGATGGGGGCCAGTAAATCGTTCATTATTCCACTTCCTGTTGAAATTGCGAAGTAGCACGTGGTCACCTTTAGCAATTTTACACAGGTTTTCCTTTTCCAATTCTTTATCCGCGTCTTCTTGTTGATTGCTGTTGGACCCGCCCCGTGTGCGCTCGAGCTATTGAGACACAAACACTACATCAGTAATCAAAGAAGACACATATTGGTACATTTCATCACCAAGAACACTCGCTGTGCTTTCGTGGTCGGTAAATGCTCTTGATGTTGGCATTAGGGGAAGGCGCATTTGACGTCCGGTAACCACCTCGTGTGGGGTGAGGTGGTGGTCGGACCCTGGTCTATTCCTTAGTTCAAATAGGGCTAATGGAAGGCAATATAACCAGGTTTTCTTTGTTGTTTGTTGTATCTTTGCAATTGCCTCCTTTAATAGGCCATTCAGGCGTTCACATACACCGTTGGCCTGTGGGTGGTAGGCACATGCAAATTTATGTTTTATGTTCAGCAAGGATGTGATATGCTGGAACATTTCGTTTGCGAAATGTGGGCCATTGTCTGACCTTAACACCTCGCACACTCCCCACCTGGGGAAGACCTCCCTCACTAGGAATTTAGCTGCTCTAAATGCATCTGGGTGTGAACAGGGCCCTGCTTCAATCCACCTGGAGAATGGGCATACTACTACAATCATATACCTATTACCTTGACATATGTTGATCATATCAACATAGTCAATATGGAGATGCCGAGAAAGGTCCCTCTGGCCGGGGTATAGTACCTCTTATTACTTTTAGGGTATGGCCGGCCGTAAACTGTTGACATGTGAGACAATTGCTGATAAAATTCGACACATGAGAATTTAACTCGGGGCAGAACCAATCTTCTCTAATTCGTGCTGCAATTACTTCCTTGCCTGTGTGGGCTGGGTGATGTAGTTGGCTCAGGGCGGTGTTCAAAAGTACCAATGGTATTACAACCTTTCCAGTGCCACCCTGGCGCCATAGTGCGTCGGTTGGTGACATTGTGTATCCTCTTTTTACCCATATTTCTTTTTCGGCCATTGGTGCAGCCGCTTGTAGCTCCATAATCTGCGTGGCTGGGAGATGGGTGTACCCTTCTCTTATCAACATCTCCTTAGCCATTCCCCTCCCTCTCCCTCTCTGTGATTCTGGGGGGTTCCATATCTCACCAAAGTATGCAGCATACTTTGCATGTGCGTCTGCTGCTGCATTCCCCTTTGAGACGTGGTCTTCACCATTGGTGTGTGCGGTGCATTTTACTAGGGCTAATTCTTGGGGGTCATTTATTACTTCAATTAGTTCAGCCAATAAGAGGGCATGTTGCACTGGAGTGCCATCAGCTCTCCTAAACCCTCTTCTTCTCCATTTCGACAGCCCTGAGTGGACAGTGGAGGTAACATATGCACTGTCGGAGTATATGGTTACTCGTTTGTCAAAGCTTTCCTTCAATGCCAAGATTAGTGCAACCAGTTCCGCGGCTTGAGCGGAGTAATGCTGTGGTAATTGTACACATTTCATAGCCACACACACCGGTACCTCCATCATTTTTACCACTGCTGCCCCAGTTCTCCTTATCCCATCTCTTTGATCAATAGTTGATGACCCATCAATAAACAAAAGCTCACCTCCCTCTAGTGCGTTTTCTTCAACCTTTCTAGTACATGAGTACATTTCAGTTATTTGCGTACAGTCATGGGCATAATCTCCCTCCTCAATTACTTCTGCTAGGAACCTTGCAGGGTTAACCGTGCTACATCTAACAATTGATAGTTCAGCTCTAGATAGAATGATCTCATAACCTGATGCCCTCTGCGTGGTTAGGGTGGACTTAGGTTTATTCAATATTGCAAATAGTGCATGTTCCACAAACAGTGTAGTTGGGCACCCCATGGTTATTGCTGATGCTTTTTCCACTGCAAAAGCAGCTGCAGCGAGACCTTGTTCGCAAGGGAAGTGACCTAACATCACAGGATCCAAGTGACCGCTGTAAAATGCTACTGGTTTGTAGCCCATGCTTGTTTTTTGAGCCAACACTGCTTTCATTACTGCTGAGTCGCAATGTGAAAATATAAAAAATTGTCGCTCATAGTCTGGGGATGCCAGTACTGGAGCAGCTGATATCGCATCTTTCAATTCATCAAAAGCCTCTTTCATTTCCATAGTCCACCCCAACTTTTTCTCCCCTTTATCAGCTTCCCTTAAAGCCTCAAGCAGGGGTCCTATGTACGAGCTGTAATCAAATACCCATGCTCTACAGTAGTTGCACAGCCCCAGGAATTGCTGCAGTTCCCTCACAGTTTGTGGCATTGGAGTGCTTGAAATGGCCTGTGCTCTTTGTGGTGCAATCTTTCTTCCATGTTGGGATATAAGTTGACCAATGTAAAGTACCTGTTCTTGACAGTATTGTATCTTTTCCATGTCTACCTTGTACCCTTTTTCAGCTAATATTGTCAACATCTTTAAGGAGTCCTCTCTGCATTTACTTTCGTTTGTACTGAAAATTATTATGTCATCCACATACTGCAACACTGTGCTTTCCACTTCAATGTTACCCAAATCCATCTGTATTACTCTATTAAAAATTGAGGGTGATTCGCAATACCCCTGTGGCAATCTGGTATGTTTCCACTTTGTATTTCGGTAAGTGAAGCTTGTCAGATCTTGTGAGTCTGGGTGCAATGGTATTGAGAAAAAAGCATTTTTAAGGTCGATCACTGTAAATCGTGATGCTTCTGCTGGAATGCCACACAATATTGTGGCCAGGTTTGCTGTTACGGGATATTCTGCTTCTACTATGTTGTTCAAGGGCCTGAGATCCTGTATGAAGCGCCAAGACCCCCCTTTAGCCTTGCGCACTGGGTACACAGCCGTGTGGCATGGTGATTCTAAGGGGACCAATATGCCATTGTTTATAAGGGCCGTTATGGTTTCATATATGCCCTCATCTGCCTCTTTTGACAGTGGGTACTGTTTCACTCTGGGGAGTATTGCACCTTTTTTCAATTTTATCCTTACTCCCCCTATGCTTTTTATGCACCCCACGTCATAAGGGCTAGTAGTCCACAATGATTTGGGTACCTTTGACATATCCTCCTTAAAGAAGGGGACTGGGGTGCATGCGGGTGCCTCAAGTGCCATCGCAATCTTCTGTGCTACTTGTTTGTGAGCCACTCTTAGCCATATTTCTACACTCATCATGAACACCATTTCACCTTCCTCCTTTTCTTCTGAAAACAGCTCCTCATCTGACACCTGGGTTAGCCTACATCCTTCTGCTAGTGCTATCACTGCCCTCCATGCTCTTCCTTCTTTGTCTTGGGCATGCACAGCAATATAATCAGCTGTTGCAATAATGCTCTCAATGTCCATTAGAACCACCTTTCCTTCTGGTTCATTAACAGGTGTTTCTGGTCGGAACAGATAGGCTGCTGGCCTCCTCCATATTTTCCCTTCTATCCCTGGCATCCATGCAAATGCCATATCTGTTCCATACTGGAATAGTTCGCCATCTACTGGCTCCGCCCTAATCGCTATCTGTCCGCAGTATGCTTGCATAATCTGTCGTGCTGTGAGCATGTTAATCCCTGGGGTAGAGCAAATTATGCCGTCCTCTGTAAAGGAGATCGTCATATTCAACCTGTTCATTATGTCTCTCCCCAGTATATTTACTGGTGAGGCACTATAATATAAAAGTGGAACTGACAGATCATAATCTCCAATAGATAAGGGAATGTTATCAGTAAAGGGAACCAACCCTCTAGCCCCAGAGAATCCTTGGGTGTTCATGGCTTCGCCTGACATCTTAAATTTACCTTCCCTTATGCAAGACCGGGTCGCCCCGGTGTCAACAAGGAATGATAATTTTTTGTCACCTATCGTTACCTCTATGCGTGGCTCCTCCGCACTATTAGGTGTTACTGACAGGATGGGACACACCAAGGCCGTCTGTGGGCTGTCCTATTGAGGGTACAATGATTGGCCATTTCCTGTGTAAGGGTTGTGTCCCTAGACCGTCACCCTACCCAATTGTGTTTGTTGTGTTAGGGGTTGTTGTGTCATCGCTACCTGTTGTTGTGGCAGTGTATATGTCTGTGGCTGTTGTTGTGTTATTTGTTGTTGTTGTTCATTTCCCTGTTGCAACGTCTGCTGTTTTTGTAGGCCCTGCTGTTCTTGTGAGGGCCTTGGTTGTCCCTGTTCACTCCATGATGGTGTTCCTGGCCTAACTCTACACGTGCGTGACATGTGTCCTAATAATCCACAACTCCAACACACTGGTGGTTCCCTACTCTGCCATGGGAAGCTCCCTGTGTTGTCCTGGTATACTGGTTGCCCTGTGGGGTAGGAATTTCTAAGTCCTCCCACCTGCTGTTGGGTGTTATATCCGTATCCTCTCCCTCTCATAAATCCTCCTCTCCCCCTGTTATAATTATAATACCCAGCTCCTTGCATTGGGTACCCTCCTCCCATGTTGGTTGTGTATGGTTGCAGTGGCGGTGCCTGTTGTGTTATAGTCTGTGAAGGTGGTATTTGGGCGGAATCTTGTGCAGCCACTACTTGTGTGGGGCTTTGGGCCATTGTTGTCGGCGTAGTTATTAGCGCCCCTTCCATTGTGTATTTAGTACGTTTTTTCTGTACTAGTTTAGCCTCTTCTGTTTTCCTGTCCTCTTCCTTTTGTTTCATTTTTCCTTGCCATGTCCTGCAGTGATGTACTATAGTCAGTTGTATTTCTGGCCATGGTTTTGCTTCCATTCCCACTACTTTCTTTAGTTGTTTCTGAACTCCTTCTGGGAGCCCTTGTACTAGTATATGATAGAATATTGCTGGTGTTTTATCCCATTGCTCTCTAGTTTCCATGCGCCACTTCTCTTGGATCTCCTGGATATAATCAACAGGATCTTCATTCTCATGCATCTTACGGGAGGTAATTGCTCCTATGTCTGATGTGTCTGGGTACTGTACCCTCAGTGCCTGCCATAGTGCATGTCTGCAGTTTGCGAATGGTGCCCCATCATGCGATGTGTTTGTTATCGTTACCCCATGGAATCCTGCTGTCTTCCAAATGTCATCCGCTCCATCCCCTAATATTGATATTAAAAGGCCCTTTACATCTCCTACTGCCAGTTTCTGTCCTGCGGTGTGTTTTTCCATTTTATATATCCACTTACCCGCACCTCCACTTAATGATGGAAGCCTGCATTTTATATTTTCTTTATCTGTATGCTTCCAAGGGACATACTGTGGTCTAACCCCTCCTCTCTCCAAAAGTGGCATTAAGTTGTGTCTCGTTTCACCCTTTATGTTCCATAATATCGAGTCCTCACACCCTTCCTCCTCTTCCCTTTCTTCTACATCTTCAATTTCGTCCTTATTACCCCTGCTCGTAACTCTTTCTTCTCCATCTTTTCCCCTCCTTCCATCATTTCCTGTATTTAATGTGGGCATGTGTATTCGTCTGTCCTGCCTGCGACTGGGGAGGTCTCTAAGCCGACATGCATAGGGTGTCAGCTCGTCTGTGAAGGGCGCAAGTTTTATTTTGCGCAACGAGCGTGAGGTGGTTGAGCATGTAGGGTGCGATGGGGGAGGGCGTGATGGGGATGGGGATGGTGTAGCTTCATGTGTCGGTCTTTCCGCTAGTCCTTGCTCTCCCTCCTCACTTCTCTCCAGCTCATCCTTTCTCCTACTGATCCATGGCGAGTCTATGTTGGTTCGGGTGAGGTATAGTTTGTCTAAGCTTTCCCTTTCACTTTTTCTTCCTTCCCTCTCCACTCCTTCTTCTTCCTCACTACAAAAGTCAGTCATAAACGGCACCCCCCACTCGGTCTTTTTCCCTTTTATTGTTACTGTTTGTAAGTCTATTAGGTCCAATTCTCCCCTTTCTCCTTTACCAACTGCTCCCCCTTGTGCTGATGTTGTCGCTACTTCTGTGCTTCTATATACATCCCCCCATCTTTCACTCTCCCTACTCCTATCTTCTCTTTCTCCTACACTTCTCTCCTCCATCTCCCTACTATTTTCCTCCCTTTTCCTTTTTAATTCCTCCATCACTTCACTGCTCATCTGTTCCAATATTCTTTCATCCTCTTTCTTCCTTTCCCATTTCACCCTTTCTCTTTCTACTATACTCTCTATTACCTTCCCTTCTTCATATTTCTTAGTTGTTTCTGATAGTAACCTCCTCTTCCACATTGCCATTTCTTTTTCTTTTTCTTCTTCTTCCCTCTTCTTCTCTCGCAGCACTACTCTTGATACCCTTTCTGCTGCTGCTTTTACCCTTTCAGCTTCTCTCCTTTGCTCCTCATTCCGTTCCCTTATTTTTTCCAATTCGTTCTTACCTTCTTTCCTTTTCCTCGCTCTCTCTCTCTCCTCCCTCTCGAGCTGTTTGATCAATTCATTCTGCTCATCCCTTAGCTTTGCTAGTCGTTCCTCCAAAATCTCTTCCTTTTGCCGTAATAGCTCTTCTCCCCTCATTTCACTCTCCCTGGCACTATCCTCGTCTGTTTTCTTTACTACCTCCTTATCTTCTCCAGTTAGTGAACCTCGTAATTTTAATAGTATCTGTGCAGCTACCCACTCATCATTTCCTATCTCCACAGTCTGCTCTTCTCCAGTCCTCCCCTCCCCCACTGGCATCTTCCTATGAGCCACATATGGTGGAGGGCTGTATGCCGGGTTCGAGTATCCCTCAGCCGCCCTTAACTGTCCTCTTTCTATTTCTCCTAATTCTCTTAAAGGGTACAGCCCCCCTCCCTCTGTTTTCACTTCCTGTGTTATGGGTATCTCGTTGCTCGGTTCCTTTTTTATGTCATCTAATTTATTATTCTTTTCTCCTCCTTCTCCCCGTTCCCTGTGTTCTTTCTGCTTTCACTCCCCTTTTTCCCATCCTCTCCTTCCTCCTTAATCTCCTTTTCTTCCTGTTTTTCCCCCATAGTGAACATTCCATTTGGTCCTGGTCGGGACCCCTGGAACATCCTCCATAAGTTAAACACCTCCACATGGTTTGCCAACTTCTTCCCCTTGTATGTATTGTGCAGATGGTTTAGCAGTGAATGTTGGGCATATGGATCGAAGCTACCATTAGGCGGCCACGGTGTTAGCATTTTGTTATCCGTCCCCTGGGTCCATTCTATGCTGTACTTAATTAGTTTCTCCCTATGGGGTGGCAGAGTTGTGCATATGTGTTGTAGTGGGGTAGTGAGGGTGTTCCCCCACCCTCCCGACCCTGTCCCGTATGACATAGTAGCGCTCCACTTGTTACCCTTCCCCTATCTGGTAGCAGTTTGTCTCACTAGCAGTTTACAATATACAACCTTATATTGTTTACCTGGCCCCGTAAGTTTGGGGACTTACGACAATCCGCTAATGAATAGTTATAAAAAATATGGCATTTTACATCTGTATATTTCCTTCTGTCTTTCTTTCTTTATACAACACCCTTATGGCCCCCTGCGGCCGAGGCGCACGTAGCCCCCTGCGGCTGCGTACCCCTTATGACGCTCTTATACAGTTGTCCTATTTTTACGTGCTCCTCCCCCTTTTACACTTGCCGTGGCCGGCGTTCTCCGTGCGCAGCCACGCCCCCCTTTCTCCTTTCCCCGATCAACTCATTTATCGTTTATCTCCGTTTCCACTCCCTTACCATATTTCTCTTCCCCCCCACTCTTAAAACTAATATGTCTTGTGCTCGCGATATCCTATGAAAGCCCTACTGGTGACGTCACCGATCTCTTCGAGCTACTGGTAAGCTCTTCGTATATTCTTTAAGTTCAAAATACACTTGCAATCTACCCCCGTTAACCCTACAGCTGTCTTCCTGTCACTCCTAGAACAAGGTAATCAAATCAATAATATAATCGGACTGCGCACACTGCGTCGCCTCGCGTGTGATACGCCCCTCAACAAGAGGGCTTAACCAGCCAATTATCTTCCGTATTGGGCAACTAACTAGCTACCGCCTACAGGGAAACGTCATCTACCTATCGAGTTTCTTGCTCGAACAATAGGGATCCTCATCTACTCATTGATCAATAAATGCCAAATCGTAGGAAACCACACACACCCACCCTTACACGTAGTCGCGACCTAGGCCAATCAGTGTCTACGAGCGGCCGCACGTGATGTTTTCGTGCTCCGCCCCCCTCTTTCGCGTGACGTAGCCAACTGCTCTCGCACTCGTTTCACTACCATTCATTCCATTGCCAACACTAGATTGTTAAACCTTCACCGCGCACCTGTGCAACACCTCCCTCCTCCCTTATTTAATTCCTCCCCCTTAATTCCTCCCCCCTCCCTCACAATTTCGCATTGCTTGTTGTTCTCCTGATGCGGGGCCGCTCGACTGCGTGCACCCCTCCAAGCGGCTCGTCACCTCCCCTCGTCTGGACCACGTCTGGACACTCGCCAACCGCGGGCGGGATACTTCTCAACCGGCTCCCGAGGGCCTATATCCGGATTGCGCTGTCCGGTCTTCTCGCAGCTCTGCGATGGTCCTGTAGTCCTCAGAAGGGGGCAACGGAAGAGGGGGCTGTGCCGCCGGGCCTCCTCGCAGCGGGAGTGCCTGGAAAAAGTAAAATAAAAAGGCGGATCTTAAACAGATCTCAGCAGTGCCTCCAACTTGTCGGGGGGGAAATTCTGCCGGGGGCCCCAACTCCTCCCGTATATCCCAGATGAGATAGAGTATGAGATACACGCAAGAAGCAAGGTGACTCTGCTGTTTATTAGACAAAAACGGCAGGGATGGGTCAAGGAGCGTACGCGTCCGTCCTGACACACACACAATCGTTGGGCTCGCAGGCCCTTTTTACCTTAGTATGACGCGCTACTTGCGTCACATTGGAAAGTTAGCAAAAAACCTATCGCCACTCTTAATTGGTTGCTCGAGTGGTAGGGTTAGTATGGCATACGTATAGAGAACAATGTTAGTGGTCGAGGGTTAGTCAGGTGATATATCTGGGTTGTCCCTACAATTAGATACATGAGAATTGTTACATGAAGACCCCTGATGATTGGTTAAAGTTAATGGCGTCAGTGATAGGAGCCCCATGTTCTGATTGGTGCGCCCGCGAGCTTCCCAGCCTGGGACCATCGCTGTTCCCAGCTCTCGGTGTACCTGTCATTTGCAGCAATGTTTCACTATGGGTACGTGCAGACAATGTGAGGACTTATTCATAGCTGGAAGGCCGACTACTCCCACTGTCGCAGATGTCCATTGAGCCTTTTAATTGTATCTGCTTATGTCTTGTAACGAGAGATCCAGACGCTTTCTTCCTCCTGGGCTTGGCATCCTGTCAGGTTCGGCTTGGTCACGTGAGGTGGGACCGTGTTTGAGGCATAATTCTGCACAATTAATATTGTTTTTCCACTGTGTGCCTGGTTTAATTTGCAGGTGTGACTTTAACGTTGGTGTGCGGCGTGCGAGGTTGTAACATTGTGCCCTTGATGGTTTGCTCTCGGAATGTGGGTTTGCAACATTGCGACCTTGGCTGGTTGCTTCGCCGGGCTCATTCTGCAGGATCAGCAATCTGACTCTTGTTCTTTTAACGTCCATGGAAGCTCTTTATTGCGGCCTACTTAGGCCTGGTGTATAAGTGGAGCCGCTTGGTGCACAGGCGCTTTAGGTTACAGTACCATATAATCTTATGACCAGTATCGTGTCTTCATTATATTTCTCATTGTGGCAACTGGTTTTAGGAGAAGCTTGAGCAAGCTTCTTTAGATGAGTTCATGACGCGTCTTGCGTTTCTGCATTTTGAAAGCCTATGTGGAAAATAATAAAGATGCACGTCCGTGAGTATGTCTGTCGCCTACGTCATAGCACTGAGTATATTCTTCGTGTAGATTGGTGCGGGAGTGTCCAGTGTGTATATTTGTACAGGTGTGCTGACCGTTGGCTAGGTCGTCATGGCATCTCTAACGACGTGTAGCTTTTAGTCTAGTTGGTCCGTGCCGCAGGTGTCGGCATGGCCAGTGCGGGCTGCTGGGCAGGCAGATGGACACATCCGTATGTTCCTGTACCAGGGTATTTGGTCGTCTGGTAGATGGGCAAACTCTTCTCGTGGCGGGTGTCTGGGTCGTGACCCTTTAGGCCAAGCGCGAGAGGTGAAGGACGGGAGCCTGGTCTTCCATTCTCCCACTTCAGTGTCCTTAAGACACTCCCATTTTGCTTATTTACAGACATCCCGGACACTTGTTTTATCTCGTTTGTGAGCGGTACGGAGAGGTATAATGTCCATAGGACACCCCATTCTGTTTACTTAGGCACAACTTCCACAGATGGTGCATTCTAAAATCAGACCCATCTTGGTTGTCATTGGTACGGATAGGTGTATTGCCGTACGAACATCCATATTCTAGTGTTTACGGATAGCTCGAACAGGCGCACAGTTCGCGAACATTTTAAGTCTTTTTAAAAAAAATGTATTTCTTCAAACTCTTCAAATACAACTAATATACAAAAACTATCCCAAAACACACACACACTTCAATCAACAGAAATACAGGGGGAAGCAGATACTGACACAAATATAGCGGAGTTAGGATTCAACACAGGCTGGTTATGAGGGGATGATTTGTGAGGGGTAGAAGGGATGAATGTTTCATCAAAACGTCTATTTTCACCTTGAAGGTTTGGGGATGGTTCAGTAGGGAATGGAGAAGGAGGGCAGGTACAGGTGGGACAGTGATAACATATTATTCCTCTCACAAACTCCTCCACAAACCGTCTTAAACTGTTAAAATTTTCATTTAGTACGTCCATTTTCAGCCAGTCTTCCTCTGTGTCGTTTGTTGGCCTTTCTTCTTTTTTTCCTGATCTGTTAAAAATAAATATATATATGTTAAATGCCCATAAAATACTGACCATTACTTTGCTTGTGCAGAGCAATGTATACCATTATTATCGCTATCTTCTGACATTTCCCCATGCGGAAAATTCTCCTCCAGCCACTCCAAAGTACTGCACATTTCTGTGTCAAAACAAGAGAAAGAAATTATTTTTTCTAACCCCCATACCAAAGATTGTACAAACACAATAGCGAAGGGGTTCTGTATGTTCTATGTTACATGTAGATAAGTCAGTACATTATACTACAAATCTCCCAAGATCACACGATAGTGTATATTCAGCCAAAACTTTGTTAACACAATGTTATGATTAAGTTCTCCAAAGATGACATCACAATGGCACTGATGACAAATATAGCCCTTTTTGCTTTTTTACTTCCTGAGTGACAGTGAAGAAAGGCACCTGGCTTAGATATGTCAGTGAAAAAAAAGAGGGAGCTAGACAGGTGATGTCATCAGTGATGTCATCAATGACATTTGTGTTGTCATCTTTGATGTCCTGGGTGTTAGTCTTAGCAATGCACGTAGGTGGCGCGAGTTATGGTTGTTTAGCTTAGCATAATTAGGGAACGTCAAGTGTTTTTCAGTTTTACTGTGAAGTGTAACGTCCCTTTAACAAAGTTTTCTTTACTGATATATATATATATATATATATATATATATATATATATATATATATATATATATATATGGCAGTGAAGAAAATCAAAGGGGCTAAACATGTGATGGCGTCAGTGATGTCATCAATGACATTTGGGATGGCATCTTTCTTGTCCTGGGTGTTAGTGTTAGCATTGCAGAGAGGTGATGGCAGGTATGGTTGCTTAGTCTACCATAACTGGCGAATTTCAGGGGTTTTCCGGTTTTGCTTTGAACCATAATGGCGCTTTTGAATTTTTTTTTTTGGGAAGTGCACAGGTTTTTGGTAGGGCAACCTAACCATAATGTCCCCTTAACAAAGTTTTTTTTGTAGTGATATATATATATATATATATATATATTTATATATATATATATATATATATTACATGGCCACGGTAGTGGCCATGTAGTTATGGTTAAGTTGCTGTTTGCATAGGAAGAGCACTTTTTGGGCGGCTTATAACTTCGCTCTCCCTGCACGGATCCTCACCAAACTTTGCAAAAAAAGTAGTTGGGTCACTCTGAATATTTCTGCAAAGTTTGGTGAGGGGGGGAAAGTTATAGGGGGGGTCCCAAAACTTTTTTTTTTTCCCATAGACTGAATGGGAAAACACTTTGCGCACGGCTACAGCCCGAACCGCTGGACGGATTTACACCAAATTTGCGGCAGGAGCGGCGGCCTGGTCCCAAAAGCGTGCTTTTGTAAATTTGGTGTAAATCTGTCCAGTAGTTTCTTTTAAAAATGACCAAAATGTAAGGCAAAAAAATTAGTGATATCTGCGTTCGCTTCGCGGACGGACTTCCCTGTTCGCTCCGCGGACAGCACCCCGATTGGTCCATGGGCTTGCGTCATGTCCGCGGACATGCGACGTGTTCGCTGATTGGACGGTGAGGGGCGTGGAGCGCGTCAGATTTTCTGTGGCGCCCGCCATCTTGTATTCGCAGTCGACCGCGTACAGCGCAGTGAAACGTGGATAAAAAATTGTATTTAGTGCCGTGTGTTGGTGTGTAAGAGTGTTTGGGGAGGGTTGGGGAGTATGAGATAGGTTCAATGTTTTGTTTTTTTATGTGCTAGACCTTTTTGTTGAGTTCGATTTGTCCGCGGAGAACACGGCTGTTCTGACATTTTGTAAATAAACTAAATGGTGGGGTGTTTAGAGGACAGAGTATGTGTCATTTTTGTTCGCAAGGAAGGTAAAAATGAGCTATGAACACTCGCGGTGTACTTAATTGTTCGTAAATACACAAACTGGGGGTGTCCTCAGGACGCTGTCCGTATTGTAATCTGTCTAGTTGAATGTGTTCTAAGAACACTCGCAGTGTCCCGAAATGGTTGCAATTACACAAAATGGGGGTGTTCTGAGAACGTTGTTTGTATTGTTCGTTGTCAGGGTGAAAGTGTTTTAAGAGCACTCCTTTTGTTCGCTAATAGTACAATTTCCTAGGGGCGTCAACCGACTTTTTGTCCACTAAAGAAACGATAAATTCGGCTGGTGTGTGCCGACATTATGTGATAATCCTATGACTGGCGCTATTGACCTGGCTGACTTGCTTTTGCGACACTAAATCATATCTCCCGCCCCTAAGCCTGATATTATCAAAGCATTCATATTCCCTGCCTCTCTCTGTGACGTTACAGGGTGCGTCATCAAACGCACCCAGTTCTCTGCAGTCCTAAGTGACTTTACACTGATCCCGGAAGACAACACATATTATGTCACAACACAGCGCACCACAATTCGGAATATGAAACAGTGATTTAAAAGCAAACAGCAAGATTGTACATTTTGTAAAGTACATTTATTTGACATCAAATGTTTAGAGAATATTCAGCAATTTGCATTTGTCTTTGTTGTCGATCCGCAAAAGTTCATGTTGAGACACGCGATGAACCTTTGCGGCACAGAGAGTGTTAGATCAGCTTACAACTCAGTGCGCCACAATTCGGAATATGAAACTGTGGTTTAAAAGTAAACAGCAGGATTGTACATTTGGTAAAGTACATTTATTTCACATGAAATGTTTAGTGAATATTCAGCGATTTGCTATTGTCTCTGCTGTCGATCAGCAAAAGTTTATTTGGAGCCACGCATTGTTCCTTTGCGGTAGATAGGCTGTTGGTTTATGATAAAAGCAGTAAATGGTCGCTCTGATAATCAGAAGATTGCTCCAACAACGAGCCATTAGACCACCCTATTGGTTGGTATGTTGTTTGTAGCCGCTAGTACTGCGTAAGGGCATATTGGTCCTTGGCGATTGTCCCATAAATGGTGAGGGTCATGAAGTTGCATATTTGGACTTGCACCTGGCAGTTGAAGACCCCATACGCTGGAGTCTGTAAATCGTGACATAGACAAAATGGGGCCACGTACCTGTTTTAAAAAACATAAATTAGTCTCACCAGTCGATCTTCATTAAAAATCATCATTTTATTTATTAGGGCGTGAAACTATTTGCTATCGAAGATAGTGCAACAGAGTATGTTAATAATAAAATAATAATATTTTCCCATTCATATAGCGCTAATAACTGTGAGGTATGTAAGCGGTGGTTATTATTAACCACGGTGTGTGGTGCTCATTTATCGACCACGGAAGGATGAAAGGCTGAGTTTCGCCTTGCCGGGATTCAAACTTGCGTTAGCAAGGTGTGCACGGATGTCAAAGCGAGCGCTGTACTCGCTGTGCCACTTGACAAGCTACAGTAAAGTGGCACAGCGAGTAGAGCGCTTGACCGCCTATAGACCGGTTAAATTATTTCTATTAACCCACCCTGTGTCGTCTGCCTTTTTCAGAGCCCTCTAAACGGCAGGGGATCAATTCGGCGGTGATAGTGCGCGGTAGAAAACATTATGCCACTTTCAACGAACAAGTTCAACTTCAGCGGTCTTTAATGCTACGCTATTTTAATTATATTTGGTATAAAGTAATCTAAAGGGCTACTTACAGTACAATTGCAATTTTCATTGTCTACGAGTGGTGCAGTCCCAAAATACGACTCCGCGTGTGCCAACGATCTTTCGCATAGTGATATAATATGTAAAAGTGGTTTCGTTTCAGAAATCTCATCTTTATCTTCTCTTACGTTTTAGCAACACTCCTTCAAGAGAAGTCTTTCATCACAATCTCTGTCTGTCAAGGTCAAAACACAATACAACCTTATAGTCTGCTTCGTGAGCCTCTCCGGGGCCCGAGAAAAAAATGGAAGCAGCTGACCTTCACTGTGAATGAGCATAAATTCTTACTTTGCAACATTCTGTGTAAAACCATCTGTAGAAGTTGGTTTTTGCACGCCATGTTTGTATATTGTTTGCGTGATATTAAAAAAAGTTTGTTTAAAGGACGTTATGGTTCTAAGTACAGCCGAAAGACCCCTGAAAACAGCAAGTTATGGTAAGCTATGAAAAATAACTCGCGCCACCACCATGCACTGCTAAGACTAACACCCAGGACATCAATGATGACATCGCAAATGTCATTGATGAAATCACCAATGACATCACATGTGTATGTACTTTTCATGGTATTTGTGTACTAGGGATTTTTATTATAATGTTCCGAAAAAAGTGTCAAGGATATTGCAATAAATATCATACCGTTATTAGTGCTTTGAACAATGCATTGATATAAATAGCATTGTATTATGGGATTCTATGTAGTATACTGAGCTACTAATGGAGAAAGATAGCATTGTGTGCAGAGTACAAGATAAAAGTATAATATTTGTAATGTTAATATGTTGAATAATGAAATGATAATTGTCCTGAAATGTTCGAAAATTCACAAAATGGGGGTGTTCTGAGGACGTTATTCGTATTGTGTGATTGCTTAGCTGTATGCAATGAGGGAATGGTACAGAGAGTAAAGTGGACGCCGTCCGCGGACACCGCGGCTGTTCGTGGACAGGGCGTGGTACATCCGGGTTTTTCCAGGAAATCCAACATGGAAAGAAGACTGTACGGATCAGCCAATCAGATGTCGAGGTTGTGGATTTGTGTTGAAAGAGACTGTGTGTGGTGAAGATGGCAGAAGTGGAGAAAGTCAGGGTGTTGGTGCTCGGAGATATGTTTGTGCATGGTTTACAACAGTACGCTGAATGCAGGCATGTTGCAAAGAACTTTGATGTTAAAGGAGTGGAGGTGGTGTGGAGCACTGTGCCTGATTGCAATGTACAGGGAATTGTACAAGTTTGTGTGGATATGGCCACGATGAACAGTCCGCAAGTGGTAGTTTTGCACTATGGTGCTTTCCATTTGGGCAACGTCAGTGCCCCTACTTTGTTGGCTGATTTGGAACGCTTGGTTCAAGCCGTAATGAAGATCCTTCCAAATGCGAAAGTCATTTTTTCTGGATTACTACCTAGGGCAATATGGGACAATAGTTCAGTGTTTTGTCCTCAGCAAAACATTGCTAGGTGTGTCATCAACCGAGGAATGTGTGCCTTCATGCTTAGAGCTGGTATGTTCTTCTGTAACAATGAGAATATTGATGCCAGTAATGCTGTTAATTTTAAAGAAGATGGCATTTCTTTATCTTTTACCGGAAATGCCTTTCTATTTTGGAATGTAAGGGTTGCTTTGGAGAAGGTTATGTGAAGATTTTAGGAGTAAAGTAAGAAAAAAAAACAAGAAAAAAAATATAAAATAACAGGTGTCTGTCAAGCATCTGTAAAAAAAAAAAAAGTCTCTTTTCAGAGCCAACTTCAAAGGGGAAATGGGGCACACTATTTAAATTTACATTCACCACGCTCAGATTTTCGATGTGTCCGCGGACATGGTGGTAGTCCGCGGACATGAAAATCACTACGAGGAGGTTAGTATGTTCTATGTTACATGTCAGGGATATTATGGTTAAGTTGCGCTACTAAAAACCTATGAAATTCAGTGAAAAAAACTTTGTTAAACGGATGTTATGGTTAAGTTGCGCTACTAAAAACCTATGAAATTCAGTGAAAAAAACTTTGTTAAAGGGACGTTATGGTTAAGTTGCGCTACTAAAAAACTATGAAATTCAGTGAAAAAACTTTGTTAAAGGGACGTTATGGTTCCAAGTAAAACCGAAAAACCCTTGAAATTCGCCAGTTATGGTAAGCTAAGCAACCATAACTCGCGCCACCACCGTGCACTGCTAAGACTAACACCCAGGACATCAAAGATGACATCACAAATGCCTATTTTTCCATTTCAAACATTTCCAATTTGTATTTTGCATATTTATATTTACATAGAATATTACACATACATTTTAAAACTGTGCTTCTAACAACATTAAGTGAGCATTCTTGAAACCCTTTGGCAATCTAGCTTGGTGTGTGACAATAACGTTATTACAATCAAGCCAATCAACTTCTGTATGTATCCATGTCATTAAATGTTCAGATTCAATGAATGCCTCCTCATGAAAAATAATTGCACACCTTGTAAACATGTCCTTACTAACAGAAACTTGACTGTTTACAAAATTAATTAGTGATGTGTTAATTTTCCTACCATCTACTCTGTATCTTTGAAATATAATCAACTCTGTGTTTTCTATGCTAGCTTTGACTCAGCATTTTTTATGCTAGCTTTAACACTGCTTTTTTATGCTACAGTTCAGGATTGCCACCTTTCTCGAGCATAGAAGCAGCAGAGTGTGCTCTGATTTAGCTGAAGCAACATCATTACCTGTATTATATGGTGACCCACAAGGCGGCAGCACCTCACTGTGTCTATTTAATATCTTCATGGCCCCCTTCTTCTTAATGTTAGAAGAGGAGGGGGTTGTGTTTTCAAACTATGCAGATGACACTCAATGTTTTATCCCCCTAACCCGGCACCACGAGAAGGATGAGCAAGAAGTGAATAGAATGTTTTCACTAATTGAAAAGTGAATGCTGGACAACTACCTTGCCCTCAACCGGATCAAGACAGAACTTATGATTGTAGGCAGCTCTTATTCCCTGAGTAAACTCAATCAAGCTTATAGCTCCTTTAAATTGGGAGACAATATTATATCGCCCCTAACCAAAACGAAAATTCTCAGAGTGACGCTAGACCAGACATTAAACATGAAGGCACATGTTACAACAGTTGTCTCCGGATCAGTCTATTATGTTAAATTGTTATCGCACTTGAGACCTATGGTCTCCCAGGAAAGTGCTGAAACTATTGCTCGAGCAATAATTGGAGCTAAAATGGATTAATGCTGCAGCCTACTGCTGGATATTAGCCAGCAAGAATTGCATAGGCTGCAAGTTGTACAGAACTGGCCCATCAGAGTCGTTCTTGGACTATCTAGGTAAAACCATGTATCAGATGCCAGGCACTCGCTTCACTGGTTACCCTCGAATTGAGGATTAAATTTAGAGTCCTGGTTATAACATTTAAATGGAAACTACAAATCATGCCTCCATATCTACACTGTTATATGAAGGATAAAATCAACACCAGAACATTGAGGTCTGGGAAGCAAAATATTTTAGTGCAACCTAGATGCAAAACTGCAAAAGCTGAAAATTGAGCTTTCTTCTTAAAAGCTCCTAATCTGTGGAATAAACTGCTGGAATATATGCACAACCATAACTCCCTTTAAGCCTTCAAGAAAGACCTGAAAATATTGCTGTTTTCTTAAGATCTGAACTAACCCGAGTTTTCTACCATAACCACAACAGCCTCTTCAGCTAGACTCTTCTGTGTTCCTGATTGAGATATTTCTATATCTGAATGTCCGTTTATGTATTTTATGTACAACTTGTCCACGCCTTCATGCCTGCGGGTCTATAGCGTGCATTATAAATGCAATGTAATGTAATGTAATGTAATGTGATACATACTTATTAAAAACTACATGTTGTAGTGTTGATTGTAAATTACAACCACAGCCACTGCATTACATGTCATGGAATGCTTTAGTTACAAAATGTACACTTTTCTGATCAGGGACTTGCAGATACACAAATCTTTCACAGAGATCTGGAGTAGAATAACCTTTCTTATAGTTTAGACACAAATGATTCCACTCATAACTAATTCCTACATACCTGTTTAAATTAACAGTTTCCTTCGCTAATAACTCAAAGACAGTCATTAAAAATTCTTGACTATCTTCCTGAGTATTTTGAGAAAGTTGTTTGATTCCCACTTGCAGCAGCTACTACATTTCGGAATGACATTGCCAAATGTAAACTGTGAGGTTTTCATCTACAGATATTTTAAGAAATTAAAGTTCAACACATTGATGCATCTCTGCTGTAAAAGTTATTTCTTGCATCAATGGAGTAATTTGAAATAACATACCCAAACCGCCATTACAATAGCATTGAACTCCTCTTTCATTAATAAAGCTGCAATCAGAGTATGTTATAGTTGATCGACTCACCAACTATGTTACATGACATTGTTTTTTAGTCTTACAAGGATTGTTTTCATTTGATTGTTCTTTCACTGACTCCTTATGTTTCCTGGATTAGTGGTTCGTAGGCTCAGGTATAAGGTTCAGGTGAGGAGCATACAGTATACACAACATATTATATTCTTCAAAGCAAGAAATGTCAGCTGTCTATTTCCTTTCATCAAAATTGTGTTCTTTTCACAAAGGTATCCTTAAAAAGCATGTATGTGCAGCGCTCTGAGAATTCAAGTGACTTCCTTCTACATGATCAAACTTAACTTCAACATGATCAATATTTGTACTGTGAGGAAAAGTGTGAAATGCAATAAGTCTTCCTTTCTCTCCATTAACTAGACCAATTTCTACATCCAATTTCCTCTTTAACATTGCTTGTGCATTGATGCATAGTTTTAAAACTCCTTCCAGACCTGCTGTTTTAGAAATTGAATTCTCTACTTGCCCTAATCAAGCTTTGGCTCTCTTATCCAAATCTAAAGGTGTAACATGACCAACTGAAACATCACACAATTTTATCTATACAATATTTTGCTTCTCTGACAGTAGCATTGCAGAGTTAAACATGTTACACTCTGAAAGCAACACACAACATGTTTCTTTCTTTAAGAGTCAGCGTGACATCCGACGGACTGCAATCTGCATGAAACATGTTAGAAATCAGTCTTCCCTTTAAGACTGCTTTCACATTTTCCTCAAGAACACTTATACGAATCTTATTAAGCATTTCTGCATACTCTAAAGTCTCCAGATTGCCTCAAATTAATAGTACGTTCCTGTAATTCAAAACATGTCCAAATGTTAAAATTACTAATCTGTCCTATACTTTTTTGAGCATCCTTAGATTGCATCATTCTGAGACCTGATTGAACTTTCACAGGAGTTAATTGTAACAAGTCTAAAAAAAGTACATGTTTACCTCCAACCAAAATGTTGTAGTCAGTCTTCAAAATCTCTTGCATTTCCATAACCATAATTCATCTACAATTAAGGACTTTCTTCTTGTGCTGTACCTGATACTGTAGTGTCTTGTCATGCTCCACTGGTAACATCAACATGTGATTTAAAGTAACACTTCGTACACTAAATTCTGCTAAACCTGTTGGAGCAGTTACAATACATTGCAAAGAGGAATCTGTTACATGTTGGATCATAGCTCTTATTGCATTAATTAAAAATGATTTACCTATTCCTGCCTATCCACTAACACACAACAATACAGGTTTGTGTTGCACACAAGAGCAATCATGCATGTCATACAGTAAACCATGTAAGAACCTATCATTAATTTTATAATACATTTATTTTTGCTTTATATTAAGTTTACTAACAATTTCATCACAATTCACATCTGCAACTTACTTTGTTGCATTGCAATTTCTACTTCCTGCAAAGCAAGCTCAACATCAGTTTGAATAATGTGCTCACCAAGAACATTTTGACTTTATGCTCCAGAATCTTGACTGGCCTCAGGAGTCTCTTTTGCCAATTCCACTGTGAAAAGTTCTTCTATGCATAGTTCTTTCTCAAGTAACTCCAAGTACTGCTCACATGTTAGGTATGTAATTAAGCATTTTTTTGCAAAAATGTTTTTTCAAAAGTTTAAAAACTTCCAAGTAAATCTTTTCTCTGCAGTTTGGCGAGAAAATTTCATATGGTTAATGAGACTTGCCTTTTCATGTCTCACTAGACAAGCACTACATCCATGTACTTTAAACCATCCTCTGTCACTGTTGGCTTCAATATTTCAATATGAGTAGCGTTGTGTTACTTCATATAAACAAAGAACCCCAAGCATTTTTTTTTCGGGATGATTTGGTTTAGTTGTAAACTTTTTAATCATTTTTGTCGTTATCTGGAAGTGGTAAGAGCTAATAGTTTAGATTGAATCTCATGGTGTTCTTTTGTTGAGTTCCAATATAGTGCTTAGGAAAAGAGTGATTGTGTATGTATATTTATTGTTATGTCCACTAAGTAGGGCGGCCTATCTTTCTTGAGTGTTCATTTGTTGTGATGAGAGTTGAAAGAATGCTCCAAATTGTTTACGCTGGGAGGAGAGTGATTGGCATTCCATAACCAGATGAAACATGGTTTCTGGGATTGCTTGGTCCTTGCAGAATCAACAGTAGTTGTTTGTGACGTCAATCTGTCTCGTTGTTGATGAGTATGAGTTTGTAGGTAGAATGTTCAAACGTAGTCTTAAAAATGTGGTTCTAATGCTCTAGTCTGGGAAGATTTGAAGGTATGGTGGTAACTCATGAATTTTCCTGTTATCTTTGGTGCATTGAAGATTCTGTTTGTAGGCATTCTTTTTTTGAATAGTTTTAACCAGTCATTCTGAAGAAGTTTAATTTTTGCATGTTATGGGTGAAGAGTTAGCAGTTCTTCTGTGATGTCTTCGTTTTCCATTTCCTTCCTCATTGACTGTTTCCATTTTTGTAATACCGTGTTGTTAAAGGTATTAGCTTGGGCTCGGAGGATTTGAATAGCTGAGGTTTTTTGGTCCGTAAGTATTTTCCAGAAAATTTCTAGTCTTTTCCATAATACAATGGATTCAATTGACTGGGTTGCCATTTCATATCGAATTCTTGCCATTGGATATGATTGTGTTAGATGGAGAATTTTGCGCCAGAACATTTTTCAAATTTCAGCCAGTTTATTGTACGGGGGGCGTTCAACAATGCTTCTGTTCCATAAGTTAGTATCGGGATGTACTTTTGTCTGTAATAGGCAATGATGGGTCTGAAAGAAAACTGTCTGTATTTCCTGTGAAGTATACATCCTTGTCTTGCTGGGGTTTGTGCAGTTTGTTCAATTTTGTCGATCCATTGCTCCTCTGATTTTGATTGGTTTATTAGGACACCAAGATATTTGAAAGTTGTCACATTTTCTATTTGGTTCCCGTTGATATTGAAGCTCGGTTGGTGTGGTTTTTTGGTGATCGGTTTGGTTAAGGTCATTGGGGGTCATTACGATCCTGGTGCTAAAGGATTACCGCTACCGGTAAGGGTACCAGTACCGGTTATCCCTTAGCACCCAATTCCCATAACGGCGGCTGGAACCAGTCGTTATTGCAGGGACCCACAAAGGGACCCTGGCGATAATTACGGTACCGCAATTTGCGGTACCGTAATTACCGCCTTTCCCCATTCCCATTATGCCCTATGGGGCAAAAATGGGAATGGGGAAGGGCCATGGTGAAATGGGGAAGTACCTCCCCGCCAACCTTGAAATGGGGTGGTACTTCCCCATTTCACCATGGCGGACTCGTTACAATACCGGCAGCAACCATAGTGCTAATAGCGCCATGGTTTAGCACCGGTGTTGTAATGAGAGCCATTGTCATAGTTTTTGCAATGTTGATCGTTAGTGCATTTTTTTTTCCATGTAGCTACTCAGAGCTGTCAGAGATGCTTGTAGTCCAGTAGGTGTTTTGTCCAACAGAACAATGTTGGCTGTATATGCCATGACAGGAACTGGTGTAGAGTTTATTTTCGGTGGATTGATTTTGTTGGATCTTAGATGTTGTTCGATGTCTGCCATGAATAGATTGTATAAAGTTGCTGACAGAGGGCATCCTTGCTTTAGACCGTTTACTGTTGGGATTGCATTGGTGGTTGCTCCTTGTTTTGATAATCTCACTTTTATGGTGGTTTCTGAATAGAGTAGAATGATTGGCTCGAGAATATTCGGTGGGCAGTTCCATGCTCTGAGTTTTGACCATAGTTTGTGCCATGAGATGGCATCGAAGGCCATCTTTAAATTGATGAATGCTGCATGTATTGTAGTGTGAGAATTGAGGGCTTCATGTTTTATTAGTTGGAGTAATATCAGGTTGGCATTCATTCCGACGTTGGCAGTGAAACCTGTTTGCCTGATCGAAAATGTGTCGTTTTCCAGTGCCCATGTAGTTAGTTGTTTCAGTAATTCTGAGGCAAATAGCTTCCCAAGAGGGTCTAGTAGGGCAATTGGATGGAAGTTTTGGGGTTCATCTCTTGGTCCTTGCTTGTGGATTGGAACAATTATTGCCAACCTTCAGGAATTTGGTATTCGGTTCAGTGTGTTTACCAAAGTTGGATTATGGCACATGAAGTTCGCCCAGGCAGACGGGTCTTGCTTGATGATGGCATTAGATAGTCTGTCAGGACCAGGTGCTCTAGACGTGTTCAGGTTTTTGATGAGCCGCATGAAGTCTTCGTATTATGCATTTACATACCATTTCAGTTCGTTTGTAAGCATTTGGTTTTGAGGTTGCATTATTCGGGCTCTGTAGATGGTCGAAAAGTGCGTGATCCAAGTTTCCTGCGCAACGTTGGCTGTTAGTTTGTTCTGTTTTCGTAAGTTATTGTTGAGCAAGTTCCAGAGCTCTCTCGTATTGTGTGTCTTGTGTAGTTTCATTATGTTTTCTGCGTCTGCCTGTTGGAGGATTTTTTGTTGAGACTTTCTCCAGTTGGCATATTTCTGTTTCAAATTTTTAATCTGTTTCCTGTTTTCCACAGATGTTATTTTCTTTAGATGTCGTATTGATCGAGTTAAGCATTTTTTCTTGTCAGCTATTTCTTTGTTGTATGTATGGCGATGATCTGTATATGGGCGGTTTTTGAGTGTTTACCTGAAAGGGAGTAGAATCCATTCGTAATTAAGTTTCTCAGAATCTGTCAGAATGGCGTCATGGAGTTTCTTCGGTAGATTTGCCATGGCTGGTTGTGGGATCCTTAATCTTGATGTTGTGCCGTCAAGTTCTACAGCGACTGTTGGAGCTGGTTCTCTTTGTTGAATTGATGACCATGAATGGACAGTGAGTTGGTTATGATCACTTTTATCAGTTATTATCGTTTGCGCTTTTATGACAGATTCATGTAGGTTGTATGATAGAAAAATGTAATCGATGATTGCATTTGATGTTCCTCTGGTCCAGGTTGGCGTATAGGCTGCAGAGTTGTTCTTTGCATTGTTCAGGAGAATGAGATTGCGAGTTGTAATTTCATTCATCCATCTGGTTGCTTTCGGAGAGAGATGTGAAGGGGTTCGGAGAGATCTGTTCTGATTGTATAGCTTGATATTCAGGTCCCCACAGATTATTATTTCTGGTAGTTGATGGTTTGTCACGGCCTTGTCGATCGCCAGGAACACACGGTCGATGAATGCTTCCGTTGATATTGCTGCAGGGTTCCAATACAGGTTTAGTATTGCAACTGTTGGGTCTTTTTTTACCGTTTGATTGGTTCTTGGTGCACATTAGTTTTGTTAGTTGGGTCCAGGGATTGATATTTTCAGTGCTCAATACTGTCCAGTGGGGGTTTATCTTGATTAGGGTGAGGAGGCCTGATGCTGGTCTTCCTTGTTTTTTAACAATAGCGGGGATGAGAAAGGGAAGAAAGCCATCGCAGGCTGGAGGTTCGCTGAGCCAGGTTTCCTGGAAGCATATGATTTGATAGTGATCTAGGTCTTTGGAGGGGTTTGAGAAAAGATGCACATTTCCTCTGGTATTCTACGAGCAGAGCGACCACGTGTATCCCAGGTTCGTTGGTTGTTATGAGCGGGAGATCATTGAGTATTCGCAGGATGCAGTTTCTATGGATAAAGTTTCCGAGTCGTAAGTTCTTCTGATCGGTCGTTCATCTCTGCGTGGTTGTTGTGTTTGTGGTGATTGGCTCTGCTTTCTGTCATCTCCAGTGTGGTCAGTGATGTAGTTGTTCGTTTGTGATCTCGGTTGGTGTTGCCAGTTGTCGTCTCTGTCTGATTTTACTCTGTATTTCGGTTTGTTGGGTACTCTAGTGGTTGTGGCAGCCCAGCATGTGAATCCAAGTTTTTGTAGCTGGTCACGTCTTGATAAGATCAGTTCTTGGCTGTTAAAGTCCGCTAGCTCGATGGCAATCTTATCTAAATTTAGATTGTCTTTGAATGTTATAAGGTCAATGTCTTATGTTGCTATTTTGTTCAGGTGCGGTATTGCTCCAAAGAGGCGTAGAACATTGTTTCTGTTTAGAATTAGAGGATCCGGTCTGTTGGTTTCGTTTTCAATGTGAATTTCGTAAATTTCGTTTTGCCGTAGCGGGTTGACAAATGATGGGAAATTGAAACTATGCTCAATAGGATCTTGTGATCTTGTCGTTAGTGAATCCAATGAGATTTGGTCGTAGGTTTCCTTTGTTATTTCATCCGTTGTGTCACATTCTAGGGACACATCTGAGATTTCTTCTAGGGAGAAGTCTGAGATTTCATCTTGGTTGTCATTTGTTGGTTGTTCATGTTCCAAAGGGTATTCGTCAATTATTGTGAAGCTCACATGGCCTGTGGGTTGGATGAGTGGCAGTATGTTGTCTGATATTTGGTCTTCGTGGATAGATAGATTAAGTAGTTCTTTATCTATGGATGATTCAACTGGCGCTCTTCGTGGCACTTGGTCTGTGTCTGGGTTTTAAGACTTTGCTTTCTCTGGATTTCGGTGGTTGGTAATGTCAGCAGACTTTGGGTTTTGCTTTTTATAGCTGTGGGAGGTTGGTTGGTTTCACAGTTCTTAGGAATGCTCTTAAGCCCGTTTGTCATTTATTGTTAGTTTTTAATTGTGTAAGTTTCGGGTCCTTTGAGTTTTTTTCTTTTACAAAAATTTGGTATGCCTCTGTGGGGTTCTTGATTGCTTGTTTGGGTTCCATGGTGTCCAGTTGAGAAATGGTGATATTTCCAGCTGTTTCTTTCAGTACATGCTGTTCATGAGTCGGTGTTGCGACAGTTGGTTGTTGCAGTAAATTCACAGGAAGGAAAGCTGGTGTTCCTTGATCAGTAGGTAGGTTGGGTTGCGGAGCTGGTTCCTGTTGGTGGTGTACTTTAAGCAACTGAAGTAGTTCTGTTGTTAGCTTTGTTTTTTCTTGGTGGTCGCCTCTCGCTATTTCGGCTAGTCTTTGTTGCAAGCAATGTGATTCTTCTGCTTCGGCAGACAAGCGGGATTCGATTGCCGAGACAAAGTTCTCCATATAGATTTGTTTTGAGTGTATCAGGGCTAAGAGAGTTATTTGGTCCTTGATGCTGTCTTTCAATTTTTCTATATTTATAGGAAGGGAATCATTGCTTGGGAGAGTATTTCAATGAGCATGTTTTGTAGGTATATCATCGTGGTTGGAATTCTCGGGTTATTGTTTTCCTCAGAGTGATGGTCTTTTGGTGTGACATTGGTGTTCTTATCTTGTAAAGTGATCGGTTTTAAGTTCTTGTTTGTAGGATCTGGAGTGTAGTAGGAATCATCAGAATCGTAGTTGAAGTGTGTTGGGAAGGTTTGTTTCTCAATGTAATCAGATTGAGGTTCTGTTTTCACAGGTAATTTTTGGCTATCATGTATGATACACGGAGTCGAGGTTGGTTGGAGTTGATGTATTTCTGTTAGGTTGCCAAATATTTCCTTTCTTTTTTCAATGCTTGTCATTATTGACTCAATTTCAGTAATGTCCATTGATAATCTTGCCGCCTTGGTTTTTGTTTTGCTGGCGGCAGCGTCTAATGGTTGTGCAAGCTTGATGGAGTTGTGTGTTTGTAGCCACGCGATTTTCGCTAGTCTTGCTTTTTCTTTGATGACGTCCATGATGGTTTTTGGGGATTAATGGCGTCTCTTTTTTTCGATTGATTGGTGTGTTGGGGTGTCTCTTCCAGGGATGTAATTAGTTAAGTCTTTTGTTGCCATTTTATTGATGGTTTCTTGTTTTGCGGGGATAGGTTTGGAGGGTAGTGTGTTTCTTTGTTCACTTGTCGTTTGAACTTCTGTGTTTGCTATCTTGATGTTGTCGCTGGAGTGGTTTGAGTTGTTGTTTGGAGATTCAATGTGGTAGGATGTCGTTCTAGGTTCTTGATTGCTGAGTGTAGGTATTGATGTTGTATCTTGTGTCATGTTACATTGAGGACTGGTCTTTGCAGTTCGCTCTTTTTCGCTAAATTGGGCAAAGGTATCAATTGGTTGGTGGGAGGTGAGAGGGAAGTGCAAGTGGTTGGAGGTGATGGATCTTCTTGTTGATTCGCAGTACAAGGATTGTGGATTTGTGCTTTGATTTGAATAGGTATTGTTTCTTCAGGGTTGGATTGGTGGGTAGCCTCAGCAGTTTGTTTCTCAAGTTCAGGTTGAAGGCTTTCTTGGAGAGTGGTACCGATGTTAGGAGAATCCTCTGTTCCAAGGTGGTGTTCTCATTTGGCTTCTGAGCACTTTGGTAAGACCTTTAGATTTCCTTTGGGATTTGGTGCTCTTTGGAATGATAGTTCCATAGTTTGTTGTGACAAGTCTTGATCAGAGGAGCCAACAGTGGCAGGTTTGGTTCTTTGTCTTGTTTTTGACCGTTGAATAGTTTGTTGTTTAGTGATTCGGTTTGTTGACATTCTTCGTGAATTGATATGTTTCCTGTTAGGATCCAAGGGACAAGACCTTTCGGTCTCCTAGCAGTTCTTGAAGTTAGATTGTGCTTGATATTGTAATCAGGATCCAAGGGATGTGCCCTTTCGGTCTCCTGACTGGTAGTTGAACCAAGTCTCTGATATGACTGTAATGTGGATTGATTTGTCTTCCTTGTTGGGATCCAAGGGACAAGCCTTTTCGGTCTCCTACTGGTATTAGGCTTTGTATTGAGATGGATGTGTGGCACAGGATCCAAGGGACGTGCCCTTTTGGTCTCCTGTATGTGGGTGGCACAGATCTCTATCAGAGGTGTCGGGTATGTTGTTGGAACTTCTTTGTTGGGACCCAAGGATCAAGTCCTTTTGGTCTCCCAGCCCAGCGTTATTCTGTTGTTTTATGCCTGTTTACAGAAGAAATGAGGTGAGCTGATGGTAAAGGAGCGCAAAGGGTGCGCTTCTTGGTTTCTGTTGTGGAGCATTCTCCTTTGGGCTTCTCTCTGACTTTGTTTCGTTGGATGGAGACATCTATGGCTTAAGGAATATCTCTATCCGTGCACAGTTTTCTTCGCAGGTTTTGTGGATTCTCGTGGATAGAATGGCGAGGAGGAGCAGGGTTGGAAAGAGAGTTACTTTGCTCTCGTGGTGAAAGTCCAGTGAGGGTGTGTCAGCAAAAGGCTTGTGCAGTGTCGCTCCTGTGTCATTTATTTGATGTTGTTGTAGTGGATGTGACCACTCCTGTTCGTGTCGTAGTGTGTGCCTGCTCAGCATTTCCAAGGCTGTTCAAGGCTTGTCGGGGGACTACAGTCCGCTCGTGCCAGTGTTTTGTGTGCCGTCATTAGCTGATAGGCTCAGGGGGGTGCTGTACAGGTCCGGAGATCGCATCTCTCACTGGTGGCCTGATGGTGGTGACGTTGCGGGTCACGCGCTCCTCCAGGAAGTGAGCGAACCGTTGTCTGAAGTTCGCAGCTCTCTGGTGGGGTGGGTGCTCCGGTGTGGAAGCGCTAGTGTGGGGAGCCGCGGGCCTCTCTCAGGAGTGAGGAGGCTGTCGTGGGGTCTGGAGGAGGCTGGCGCTTCGCAGCTCTTGCTGGTGTCCTGGTGGCAGTGACGCCGCGGGCCACGAGCTCCTCCAGGAAGCGAGCGAGCCGCTGTCTGAAGTTTGCGGCTCTCTGCTGGGGCATGTACTCCGGTGTGGAGGCACCGGCGTAGAGAGCCGTGGACTTCTCTCGAGGGCGAGGAAGCCAGTGTGGGAACTCACGCTGTGATGCTTGACTCCAATCGCTGGAGAGTATCGGCGATCGCCGCCCGACGGCTCCAAAGCAGACGCAGGAGGTTCCACGAAGGGGGACTGTCGGCTGGCGGCATGGGCAGGGCCCAGAGGTGAGGGTCCTCTCTTTCTTGCTTTCTCGCTGTGCAGGGGTGATTAAACAGGAAGATAGTGAAGATGATGTACGGGGTCAAGAGTTAATGGGCAGTCGTGCCGTAGGGGGCTGGTGCTCGCCGGTATTCTGTATTGGAAGCAAGCTCCTCTGTGAATCTTGTGGATCTTGTGGATCTTGTGGATCTTGTGATGATTGTGATGGTTGTGAAGGATAGGGGGTCGGGGTTGGACTGGTTGATGCTTCTTGGAGATGGAGTGGGGGTAGGGAATGGGGAAGGGCCATGGCGGCATGGGGAATTACCGGCCCGCCAACCTCGGAATGGGGCGGTAATTCCCCATTCCGCCATGGCGGAGTCGGTAAATTACCGGCATGGACCATGGTGCTATTAGCACCATGGTCCAATGCTAGGGTCGTAATGAGGGCCTGAGACTTTTATCTGATGATAAATCTGCCCGTACTTCAGCTGCATTGCTATTTTCTTATGTTGTCATGTATGCTGTAAAATAACGAGCAACAGCTGTTGAATCATCAACAATAAACTGTTCATCAGCATATGTATTCCATAGCTGATCAATGACAGGATAGTAATCATTAATGAACAGGCATTCCTTATGTCTTTTTAAATGATTGGTAATTTTCAGTGATTTACCAGTAACATGGTGTTGAACAGATGACATTAAACTATTCAAGTAATGAACTGGTAACACAGGCCATGCACTAACAGGGTAATTCCTAGAATTTAGCGCACAAGTGGCGCACGCGGCTGGCGCACAGTGTGCGCATGCGGCAGTCTGTGCCAGCCGCGTGCGCCAAAACCCATTTCAGTGCACAGCATATTCATGGATTTCAACATCTATAACCAGCCGTGGCGCAGAGTGGTGCTGCGACCCTGCAGCACCGCCAGTTACGCCCCCAACCCCGCCCCGTGCGCCATGACCAGCGCACAAATCCAGTACATGGCGCAAAGGCAAGTGGACCAGCATACAGCCCCCCAACCACGAAAACGTGTGTAAAACTTCCTGCGCATGCCCCAGAATACACGTACCCCTCCCGCGGCAGTGAAAATGTGTGTAAAACTCCCTGCGCACCCCTCTGAATACAAGTACCCCGCTCATGGCAGATAAATAGCATAGAAAAAGCATCCCCCCTGTGGCGTGGACTGCCTGTGGGGCATGCCCAGTGTGGATGGTGTGACTGCGTGTACTTGGGGGGTGTGCGTGAAGTATCACACGCGATAGGCCTTGTGCGAGTGGTGTACGTGTATTCAGAGGGTTGAGCGGGGAGTTGTACACGCTATAGGCCTTGGCCGAGCGGGGTACGTGTATTCTGGGGGTGTGTGGGAAGTTTTACATGCGATAGGCCTTGGCTGAGCAGGGTACGTGTATGTATTCTGAGGGGTGCACGGGGAGTTTTACAAATGTTTTTGCTGCCGCAGGAGGGGTACGTGTATTCTGGGGGTGCACGGGACGTTTTACATGTGATAGGCCTTGGCCGAGCGGGGTACGGGTATTCTGGGGGTGCGCAGGACATTTTACACGCGATAGGATTGGCCGAGTGGGGTACGTTTATTCTGAGGGGTGCGCAGGGAGTTTTACATGCTTTTTCGGTGCCGTGGGAGGGGTACGTGTATTCTGGGGGTGCGCAGGATGTTTTACACGCGATAGGCCTTGGCCGAGGAGAGTACGTGTATTCTGAGGGGTGCGTGGGGAGTTTTACACATGTTTTTTCTGCCGCGGGAGGGGTATGTGTATTGTGGGGTTGCGTGGGACATTTTACACGCGATAGGCCTTGGCCGAGCGGGGTACTAGTATTCTGCGGGAGCACGGTTAATTTTACATGCGGTAGGCCTTGGCCGAGTGGGGTACAAGTATTCTGAGGGGTGCGCTGGGAGTTTTACACGCTTTTTCGCTGCCGCCGGAGGGGTACGTGTATTCTGGGGGTGCGTGCGACGTTGCAGAGTTCATATCGGCAGAATCAGTCGAAGGAGTGAGAGAGATGCAGTACTCTGATGCCCCATCCAGTGAGTGTTGTTGCGGGTATGTCCAGCCCATGTGTGGTTTGCCTGTGTGATGTGTTGTGCTTGACTGCCACTACATGCTATGTGTACATGGTTCTCATGTGCTAGTCATGCAATGCTTCACTGATGTGCGCATGCTGTGCAGGGTGGTGGACATGTACAGCAGATGGGGACTGTCCTCATCACCACACTTGCACCCTACTCACATGCTAGTCACCCAGATGCCCTTCCGGTCCATGTTCCAGCTCACTGGCCCTTCTGCATGTAGCCGGGGGTGTCTTTCCTCTCTGCACTAGGACTATGCCATTGCATGACAGAACGTGCATGTGTCCTCTGCCTTCATGAGGGTACTCCACGTAGGCATGCCCCCTTGCTCCTCCACCTCCCCTGCACCCCAATTTCACCATTGCACTGGTGTGCATCATTTTGGCGTACTGCAATGACCTGTTCAAGCCTCCTGTGTACATGCTCTTCCACCAGGCAACCTGCCAGACACATGCAGTGGGGTACATCCTCTGCCCTTCATGCAGGGTGTCCCACTTGGACTGTGCAGATGGCAGATTCTCCACAGGGACATGAGTGCCCATTCATGCTCCATGTGCATTCCATGCATGCCTCTATGTCTCCTTGACTGGATGATCATTGTAGTACCTGTCCAGGATGAGCTACATTTCATGGCATTTCTTCAGCCATCCCAAGGCCACTCTGGCTCAGTCCTGCATCACACACATGTTTAAGGTGTCACAGTTTGTGTGGGGCACAGTCCTCCCCCTGTTTCATGCCCACTGACTCTGTCCAACTGGAGTAGTGGCTTCTGCACACATGGGTGTACAAATGGGGGTTCATCATGTGTCCTGCTTACTGTCCCATCATCATCTGCTGTGTTGTCAGTTGACTCAGATGATGCAATTGATGCTAGTCAACACTGTCTGCCAATAAACAGGTCTCTGGTCACCCTTTTGCTACCATGCAAGGCATCCCTGCATTTTCACTAAGGGGGGGTTCTTGTAGCCCTTGCACGCCTTCACGTTTTTTGATACACATCATGAAGTACTTGTACATGTAGATACTGAGTAACATACACATGTTCTGCACTGCATCGATCGACTTCTCAGCGGTAAAACACCCTTCTACATGCCTACTCACAGAAGCAATGTGAAATTGAACTGGCATGCATGGCAGGTTCTCTTGTGTGTGTGACATGTCTGCTTCATGTATAGGCTGTCTGTGTGATGTCTATGTGTATGTGTGTGTTATGTGCTTCTAACATGTGTACTAATGTATTTTTCTCTCCACTTTTCAGATGATGATGCAATGGAGCCAGAGGATGGAGTTGTCATGCCAGGCACATGGTTGTTATCACAACAGCAACCCGGCACAAGTGGGGGTTGTGGGGTGGTAGACCATGAGAACCCACATGTGCTACAGACTATCTTGTCTTTGGCTGGCAATGAGTCCAGCCCAGATGACCACTCTGACGTCCATGTCGAGTTGGATGTGAATTAGGTCCATACGTCAGAGGTGAGTGATTCTGATGTGGACACACCTCTGTCAGCGCACCTGCACTGAGGTGCCAGACAGTGATGGGACCTCCGCCTGTGGTGGATCGGGACGCATGGTCACCCTCCACACCAGTCGCTGATGTGCCTGGGCCATCATGTCGATAGGGGCATGAAGTCGTGCAGCCGCGGGCTGTGCCAACCCAAGGAAGATGGCCGGTCCTTGGGTCCCGCAGGTGTCAAGCCCAGCAACGCGGTGGCCACGAGCCACCAAGGTATACTGAGTGGGAACAAGACATGACTGCCAATTCAGAACGGCACGGGGCAGCACTTGATAACATCGCTGTGAGCATGGAACGTGTGGCCCAATCCGTGCTCCCCCCTGCTATGCAGGTGCTTCTCCAGCAGCAGGCGGCACTGTCCACAGCCCGCTCGCTCAGGCTGGGCATGGCGGCCTCAGACAGGGCATGCCAGGCTGAAATGGTGTCTTTGCGTCAAGCAATTGCTGCTCACGCAGAGGCACACAAGGAGGCCATGCAGGTTTAGAATACTTCCCTCAGATCCACTCTGGGTGTGCTCATGATGACCCAGAGGGAGCGGGCAGAGGAGAGGTTTGCGCAGCTTGAGCATACCATCTCGGCTGAGCTATGTGCTTGCCGGGAGGTGCATCAGTTGTCCAGCCAGGCCTTGCAGGAAGAACTCCATGTTACACGTGTTGCCTTGCAAGAGGAAGCACGTGTATCACGGGAGGTTCATGCAGACCTACGTGTCATTGACGCACAGAACCAGGCTCACCCGTCCGGCAGACTTGATGCCGACGAGGGGAAAGCTGCGGCTAGGCGTGGTCAGGCTCCAGTGCCACATCCTCCTTTTCAGGATGAGCCACACTCGGACGACAAGCTATCTCCCACATAAGTCGGGCTGTGCAGGCATTGAGCCCATGGAGGTTTTTTTTGTCTCAACATCATCGCATGTGGGTGTTGAGGTGCACCCTGTACCTCCCCCGTCCTGGGTGCCCCTCCCCCGGGTCGTATGTGGCCATTTTTGATTTTTGATTTTAGTTTAGTTAGTTAATATTGACAATTTGATAGTTATTTTAATAAGGTTATGTAGGCTGTTCATTGTTAGTTTAATTAGTTAATATAATTTAATATTGTTTGTTTATTGTGCATTCATGTGACAGTGTGGTGCTTTGTGGCTTTTGAAAGCATCCACTGTCTGTTCCAGCTGGGCCCTTCAAGCTTGTCTTGTGTGTCTGTTTGCAGCTTGGGGTCCTGACTCACATACGCCACTCCTGCTTCCCTTATCCATAGGCTTGCTAGGATGGTTCGGTGTAACAATCATTTACACAAGGGCTTTGGACTTTCATCATAACTGTGGCCTGTCTGCTGTATTACTTGTGTTAACAATGCTAGTGGGGATTTGTAGCGTTTTATCCACCCCATGTCTGTAATCAATTTGGGTGAGTATGTGGTTGATGTCTCCATTAAATGTCAAAGTCACACTGATGGTGGGATGTGTTTGGATGTAGGTCTGTAACCTGGCCCAGTGACAACCAGCATGAAGACACACACACAGGGAACTTTCCAGCCTTATTAATATCTTGTATGCCCTTTCTGCAGGAAAATGAGCCTCCACAGTACCTTTGCCATCAGACACAGGGACAAGTAATCCTGATGACTGGCCACGTTCTGTGGTACAGACGTGTGCATGTGTGCGAAAGCAGAAGCACAGGGCTTGTGCTCAGACGTCCAACAGAAGCAGACGTGTTTCCAGGAGCTGCAGGCAAGGTGAGCAGCACAAGGACACACACCGCAGCCAACCTTCCACCAGGCCACTTGCACATGCATGTTAAGTAGCACCAGTGCTGGGGAGCTTTGCCAGGCATTGTTGGAGAAGCGCACAGTACAGCTGACATGCGTTAAGGTCCAAATGCAAAGTGGCTTTACAAGTTGTCAGGGGCACACGCAGGGGCCATCGAACATATCCTCGAGTACCCCCTGATCCATTGAAAGAGGGGTTATTAGGGCAGTAGCGTTCCTAGCCAGAAACTGATACAGCACACAAGGACACCCTGCACGGCACAGACTCGTGTGCAGTGCATATCATTTGGATGTGCAAATTGCCACCTGCACTACCTATTGAAATCTGCGGCTGCCAGAACACAACTTGTACTGAAGTTGCACCTCGCTATACGCGTGTAGCAGCTCACCCAGGGACCATTGTATAATGTGTGATTCTTGACGCATTGGTCTTCCATTTACCACGCGCCCACATGCGCCTGCCTTACTGCATTGACAGTGTATGAACAATGAGGGGGCCAAGCTAACGTATGGGTACAAATATTTTAAAAAAAGGTAGCAGGCACTCATCTCCAGAAAGAACATGGCATGATAACCTGTTCTGAGATGAGAATTTGCAGCACACGCTTTTTGATCACTGTACCTTTCACAGATGGGAAATATCCATTTGCACATCAGTCTTTTTTCCCACCCACATGGGCAGTCCAGCACCAAAATGCTATGGCAATTCCTCTCTGAACAAGAGTACCAACGGTAACCCCATACACGTGTTTCAGCCTTGTTGGGCATCATCAGTGAGGTGAAGCTGTGCCTCTCTGAGCACAGTGAGCAGGGAGTCCACGTCTGGTTGTTTGTTTGTGGAAGAGTCACTTACTTTGGGGCATGGATGGTGTTGTGTGTGTGTGTTGTTAACACACATTCAGATTAGTAATTCACGCTCTCTTTGCAGCATTGAAGTGCTCCTGTTACCAGACCTGAGAGTGCACAGGCAGGAGGCCAGCACTCACCCCAGAGATAAGTCTCTCTTTGGCTTGCATTTGACTCATGTGGTACAAGGTGTATGATGAACATGTTTTCTCAGAGTGAGTATGTGTTATTGTGAATAGTATTTTTTTGTATTTTGACTACTTTCCCTTGCCAATACGACTCCCCTCTCCTGCCCCTTGTTCCGGTTGTCCTGCATACCAATGCCTGTCCAAACAACATATCCCTGACCCTCCTTCCTCGCCACGGAGGGGGTGGTTGGTTTGTGCCACTCCTGCACCTGGACACCTGAGCTGTGACACTACCCATCAGTTGTTGCATCCTTATTGTATGGTATGTACCATAAATGGTCCCCATCCTGTAGGACATTGTTCAACTGTGTTACCTTTGTTGTTCTATCATTGTGCTTGTACATGTGCTTTGACATTTCCTGCTACTTCAAGTCATCTACTGGAGACTCTTCCTGGGTTTTTGGGTGCCTACAGGCTTTTTCCCTGGTTTGTGGGTTTGGCTCCTTGGAGTTCTCTGCGATTTGGTATTTTTACCAGTCAAGGTGGCCTCTGAGGGGGCTGGACCCTATTTACACGCAAGCTGGAACATGGATACCAGGGGGTAGGGTGATCGTTTAGCCAGGTAGACTTGAAGGAAGAAGCCTACATACCCCAGACACAGTTGTTCAGAAGGTCACGATGATGTGTAAATGAGGGAGGGCCTTTTGTTGTTGGACAGTTGGCTTGGGCTACAGTGTTTTGGGCACTCTGACATTGCAATTGTGGGGTACTATGTACATGATGTGTTGTGCTGGTCAATGCCTGTTCCTGTGTTGTCTTTACTTTTCAGTAGGATTGGTGTGGTTTGACATGCTGGGGTGTTCACATGGGCAATGTTCACATGTGATGTGTACAGGACACTGAGGGTCACATGGATATATTGAGTGCATGTCCCTAATGACACACACAGTTGCACAATGATCCACCACACGTACAACCAGCCTTCCATGGCCACAGGTGCACACAGATTGCATTCTCGGGCCCGCTGTGTCCCTGCAGCACATGATCTATTACCATTTGGGTATCCTGTACATGTGTCATTTGGTTATTGATTTGATTTGTCATTTTCATGTGATGCTCAAGGTGTATCTGCAACACAATGGCTGCTCAATGTGCTGTGTGCTGAGCAGTGTGTTGCAGGAGACACACACAGCACACGGTTTCGGGAGTAGGGATTTTGCCATGCCCAATGTGCATGTGAACAGGCATTCAGTGTTGTGTTCATGCTACGACTGGTGGAAAGCATTTGTGTCTGACTTTGTATGTGTGGGAGGTTGTTGGTCAGTCATTTCATCTGATTCCATGTCAGACATCATTGTCTCGTACCAGTTTTCATTTATGACATGTCACTTCGTATCTCATTGGTCATGTGTTGGCCTTTTGCTATTGCATGCCATGTCATGGTGTGGCAGACAAGGGTGATGTGGGTCGGGAGGGTTTGGGTGACATACCAGGGATTGTGATGGCCTGTTTTGCGGGGGGTGTGATACACACCTTGCATGTGTTCCTTGTGGTCACTCAGGATTGATTATGTTTAAGTAGCTAGGGATTCACACAATGTAGCACTTCTGTGGCAACAATCTCAGAGTGGTAAGGTTGTGACAGTTGACTGTCTCTTTGTCATCATCGATTGTCACCTGGTATGTGCCAGGCCTGTGTGCACTCCCCAGGGGTGGGAGTTTAGGTGAAAAATGTCACCACAAGCTGGGTCCGGGCTGCCCCGCCATGTGCCCTTTCCCCTCCCATGGGCAGCGCCTGTGCCTGTGGTTGGGGATGTGGGGGCACCACCATGTCCACCGGTACGTCCCGCTGTGTTGCAACATTGTGCAGGACACATGCTGCCACAATGATCCTGCACACTACATGGTGTGCATATAGTAGCTGGCTGCCAGAGCGGTCAAGGGAGGGGAAGTGTGACTTGAGCACTCTGAATGTGCGCTCCACCATGCCCCTGGTTGCAATATGGGCAGCGTTGTATCTTACCTGGGGTGGTGTGGTGGGGTTCTGGATTGGCATCATCATGTGGTTGCTCAGAGGGTAGGCACTGTCCCCTGGGGAGGTGATAATGGTTGTGATTATTGGGGTTTGTGAACTTGGCTGTGTGTGACATGCATGCATGTGCACAGGCATTTGTACTCACCTAGGAGCCATGTGTCACCATGCTGCTCAGCTTCCAGGGCTCGGCTCAGGGCAGACATTCTGTATATGAAACTGTCATGGGTAGAGCCAGGGTAGTTTGCATAGACAGAGGTGATGATTCCCTTTGCATCGCATACAACCTGCATGTTGATGGAATGCCAGTGCTTGCGGTTTCGATAGATGTGCTCAGTAGCCCTAGGTGGACGTAGGGCCACATGGGTGCAATCTATGGCACTGAGCACTTTGGGGAAGTGTGCCACCCTGTAAAAGTCCTGGACCACGACCTGACTTTCTGCGGGTGTTCTGGGCATGTATATGTGCCTGCAGACTGAGGGGCACGCAGTGATGATTGCCAACACCTGTTGTGGGCAGTGTGACTACGTTGCCTGTGAGACCCCCCCCACTATGGCAGTTGTCCGCTGAAATGACCCAGTGGCGAAAAAATGCAGGACATCAAGCACCTTCTCCAAGGGGCTCAATGCTTGGGAGCACAGGGTGGGTGATGTAAGGTCATCTTCCGACTCCCTGACCAGGTCTAGGATGATACGGGGTGTTAACCTATACCTGCCATAGAGCTAGTCATTAGCCATCCCGAAAAGGCTAGTCCGGGGAATAAAAATGTGGGCCCTGGCTATTCTCCTCCTCCTGCGGTGTCCCACTATCAGTGCTGTGTCAAATGGGGCATTCATCGTAGCTGGATATATGTGTTTGTTGTTTGTGTGCACTTTTATATCGTGCGCGAGGACGCTTCCGCCTGCCTTCGTGTGGTGGAAGTGTTGATGCCTATGCGCATCTTTTGGCGTGCGCGGGTTTCCCGTATTCGATTCCATGAACACGTGTTGTTCGCGTGCGTGTGGGCGTTCCGTGTATTTCCCTGCAGTACTTCACCAGTTACGCCTTCTTTTTCATGCGTTGTTCCCCATTCCGCGTGTTACGCCCCGAGTCCCGCCCCCTTTTTGGTGTGTGCGCCGACATTATGCACTTTCCCTGTGCGCGTTGCGCACGGCGTTCGGGATGTTGCAATGACATGTGGGCCCGTGTGCGCCACGCACGGATTTGGTGCACATCCTGGGGAAAACACGTGCAGGCCCTTCCTTGAATCGCACGCGTGCGCTTGCTTTTTGACGCTTGCGGCAGCTTGCGCTGAGAATTTCGGCGTACATTTGTTCCATGAATCGGCCCCTGAGTGTACTGCTTGTCTTTACTTTTGTATTTTCTTTGACAGTAAATTCCACATGAATGTTTTTAAAAACATTTACACTGTGTTATGTAGATCAGCATTCAAATGCTGAGCTGGAATATAACTAGTAACATATTTTTCAATGAACTCCATCACAAATCCATCACTTTTCTTACCAAAATGAGGAGCATCTTTAATCCTAATGTACAACAGCATATGTATATGAGGAGCCTGATGTGCCTGGAACTCTTTCCTCGAAAAGAAATGCTCCACATGGCAATTTTCTTTATTACATATAAAGTGTAACATGGTTAAAAATCTGTGATGAAAACACCACAATAAAGAACACAATACTCCTGGTATCATGCGTTCTATGTTGTCTTTCTCTGCATTAGGTTCCCAAAACCACTACGCAAGATCATCCCAACCATACACAGCGCAAGTTAAAGTCACAAACCAGGTTGGAGATCCCAAGTTTCTGATCATACATACAACCTCGGAGTGTCTCCTACACCAATATTCTTTAGTTCCTTTCACTGTACCAAGAATATACTCAAGTTTGCCCTAAAAAACTTCATTTTTTTCTTTCACCTGTTACAGCATCTCACATGCAGAATGATTTTGAGATGTAGTTGTGGTCTGAAGTGCATGAGCACAGGACATTATGTAGAAAATTCACTTTCATACAGTAAGCAAATAAATGTATTCAACATTGGTGTGGAATCGTGCATTTTCTAAATACATTCTTGTACAGAGATATTCTGAAGCAGAGATTCATACCTTCTGATCATCCAATCTCCCTCCAGTACCCGTTGGAAAAAGCATATGGAAACAACAGTCTTCTAATGGCTTTTCCCAGATATTAATTGGTTGCCCTTTCGTTGCTGTCATTTGATACATTTCTAAACTGTTGCCCATGACTTCACATGAGTGTAGAAGATGAATAGTGTTCCTACAAACTATTCCCTTCTGCAACAGATAGACGCTGAAACTGACCTTCACTGCTTTTGTTTGTTGACTCAACATCAAGCACAGACAAGTCTTGTACAGTCAGACTGCCTTTGTAAAGATCATTGTGCTGCAATAGAAACACCAATGCTTTTTTTCACTTTTCCAATATCGATAAGCTGTTGCCAATTGCTCTTATCTTTAGTGGCAAAACAATTTACTAAAACAAACAAAGAATTTGCAAATACTGTTGAAAAATCTGATCCTTTGAAAGCATAGAATTATCATTTCCACTTCCTGTAAGTGTTTCATCTACGTACACACGGGTCATTACGACCCTGGCGGTAGGTGGTTAACGGTGCTGGTAGAGCTGCTGGCCCCATTAACCCCCTACCACCGCATTACGAGGTTTGCTCGCGGGCCCCGGTAAGGGCGCCTGGTTTTACCAGGCGTCCTTACCGGGTCCCGCAAGCAGACCAGCATGCTAGCAGACCAGCAGACCGTCATTAACAAGCCCGTTGTTAGCATGCTCCCCATTCCCATTGAGTCCCATGGGGACTCGAATGAGAATGGGGATGGGTTCCTGGAATGGGGAAATACCAGGCCCTCCAAGGTCGGAATGGCCCATATTTCCCCATTCCAGGAACCCAGACCTGGTACCCGGAATGGGGGTAGCCATGACTCAAATAGTGGCATGGCTACCTCCAAGGTCATAATGACCTCCATACTCATTTAAAGGCATAATATTTATCATATGCTTTTTAGAAACTAAACTTTCTAAAGTTCCAATCAAAAGTATTTCATTTGAAACTGCGAGAGACATACTTGGTGTTTTGCACTCATACAATTTAACTAGAAAGTGGAGGTCATTACGACCTTGGAGCTAGCCATGCCGCTATGGGAATGGGGAAATACCGGCCCATTCCGACCTTGGAAGGCCCGTTATTTCCCCATTCCAGGAACCCATCCCCATTCGAGCCCCCATAGGGCTCAATGCGAATGGGGAGCATGCTAAAAAAGGTCCAGTTTATGACGGGTCCATTGTGAGCGTGCTGGACTGATCGCGGGACCTGCTAAGGATGCCTGGTAAAACCAGGCGTCTTTAGTGGGTCCCACGAGCGAACCTCGTAATGAGGCAGTAGGGGGTTAACAGGGCCAGCTCCTCTACCGGCCCCGTTAACCCCCTACCGCCAGGGTCAGAATGACCCCCATTATCTCATTTTAGTATGATGTGCAGCCAGCATACATATAAGATGAAAATGACACGTACATCGACATTTATCAAGATAAGTTAGAGTGAAACAAAAGTCCTGTTTTTTCAGGAATGACCTTCACAGTCATCTATTCTTTGTAGCATATTTATCTCTCTTTGAACATTATCATTTTTGTGAAAACTTGCATGTGCCTCATTACAGGTCCAGAGGCATCACTGCCAGTGCTACCACCAGACTCATATAAATTTACAGTGCCGGTACATTTGTTAATCCCCACTCCCACAGAGTCCTTCAGGAGCACCAGCACTGTTAACAATTGGTAGACCTAAGGGACAATTGATCATTGCTCGCAACCCAGGAGGGAGATGAACATCTATGATCCTCCGGGTGCAGTGGCCACCATACAGAATGTGAAAACAGTGAAAAAATGATGAGATACCTATGCTCTTACGTGACCTTCATGATTATGAGTGACTTCAACACCAAAATAAGTAGCAGTGATGAGGAACCAACCTTTATTAAGCCATCAGTGTTATATCGACAAGGCCATGTTTTGGGTGACATTGTTATATTCCTACCCACTAACTAGACTTAATGGTTAGACTAAGTGGTTAAAGTGCCCCCACTTGCGACTATGGGCCTCATTACGAGTATGGAGATAGCCATGGTGCTATTAGCGCAATGGCTGCCTCTATACCGAGCTCCAATACCGGGTTCCTTCAATGAGGGATAACCGGATCATTCCAACATTGGAGGGCCAGGTAAATACTCCTTGAAGGAACCATTCCCCATTCCCATTTGAGCCCCCATAGGGCTCAATGGGAATGGGGAGGGAGCTAATAATGGGCACTTTAATAACGGCCCGTTATTAGCTCCATGTTCCCCCCGCGGGACCCGGAAAGGACGTCTGGTTTTACCAGATGTCAGTTCCGTGTCCCGCAAAGGGAAGCTCGTAATAGGCGCTCCCAGTCCTGTACTGGCACCCTTCATTACGGGAGCATCTGGGTCGCAATGAGGCCCTACGTATTTGCAAATCCTTCGTCAATGCTGCTGCTGCTGAATTGCATTAAAAAAGGCAAACATAACCTATCATAGATAACTCAAAACACATTGAATAACTTGGGAAAGAGGAATCCGGAATCAGATGGCTGAACATACCAGTATTTGGAATAACAAAATGGGTCTGGGCAGTGATTAGAGGGGCTGCAAAATGGGCGTTACCCATACAAAGTGTGACAGAGAATGCATGGTCTGAGTTTTTTGCTTCAACCTTGAATAGTCTGATACCAACATATATGGTTAAAGTAATGTCATTGAAGTATGGATTTGCAAGTCCTCAGTTGAAGACCTGACAGGGATTATTAGCAAATTGAACTCATCACGAGCAGTAGGCCCAGACCGAACATGCAGTAGTTTATTTATATCTTCCCTGCTATGGGCAGAGGCTCTACACCTACTCTTTACAGAGATTGGTATGAGTGGTACCCTCCCCACTCCATGGCAATAGAGCCATATCTTGCCAGTCTATAAGAAAGGATGTTGGGTGAATCCGGCACACTATAGAATGCTGGCAATGATGGATATCACAGTGAAAATGTTTGCCAATGTCATACTAATTGAACTCACTCAGTGGATTAATGACAATTACATTCTACCACCTACCAGATTGGCTTTAGACGAAATTCCAATACCACCCATAATTTGCTAATGTTAGTGTCAGCAGTTGAATATGTTAATGTGATTAAAAAATCTGCGGTTTATGGAGCCTGTATAGATTTTAGCGCTGATTTCGACACAGTGATGCACAATAGGTTATGGTCAGAGCTCATAGCCTAGGATATCCCAAGAGGTTTATTGAATATGATCATGTTACCCTATCGGGACACCAGTATAAGAGTATGTCTTGATGCAGTAGGCAAACTATCTGAGTCCTTTCCCACTGGAAGAGGAGTTAAACAGGGCTGCATACTGGTCCTACCCAAACAAGATTGGTTATCAGAAAATAAACTGGCTAGGCTATGCCAACAATTTACTGTTGTTAGATCAAACTCCAAAGGGTCTTCAAAATCTATTAGAATGTTCGCAAACATAAGCCAAAGAAAATTGCCTTAAAGTGAATATTAGTAAATCGAAAGTCATGATGTTTAGGGTGAAATTCACAAAAGCCATCTCAAGTTATGTGTGGAAGTATGATGGAATGCCAGTTTAATGTGTTAATGAATGCAAATATTTGGTAGTGAGTGTGGAAGGTAATCTAACATGGAAGTGCCACTGGAATGAAACTAAAAACAAATGCATGAGAATAGTATATGCATTGAGTTCCTTTATTGGTCTTCATGGAGGGATCTCTATTCATAATTTACTGTTGTATTGTGCTAAGATTATCCCTGTATTATTATATTCAATTGATTAATATCTAGTAATGTTTTAATTGTGTGAAGAGTGATGAGTGATGCCACATTCTGACAGTCGTGTTCTGTTTTGTATATCTAGATCTTATTAGTGTGAAGTGATGAAAGCTAATAATCAGTAACATACATTGAGTTTTATATTTATTTTATTTTATTTATTTAACATTCATAAAGTGCTCACACAGCCCGCAGGCATCGAGGCGCTGTTACAGGAATTGTTTTTTTTTCTTTGTTGCGTAATTGTGTTTTTTTTTTGTCTTAGTTACGTATTTATAACGCACTTAAAAACCCAGAGGTTTTTAAGCGCGGACCTGGGGATCAAACCTGTTGTTGCTTTGTGTCGTCTTGCTTCCAAGACGCGCACGCTGCCACTGAGCTATCCTCTCGGGAGGATGTGTTGATATGTAATTATGTATATTTACAAAGGCGTTTAGGCTGTAAGTATATTAAATTAAAAAATAAATACAAATATAACTGAACTACCTCACAAAACACTCCAAACACCCACAAGTACTGCATCCTTCAAAATACATCAAAGGTACAAGAGATAACCAACAACCTTAGTAACAAATACAAAAGCTACATGTCCATATTTTTTAAACATAAAAAATAAATAAAAAAACTTGGCACACACAGCAAATGAAGAAAATAATAATCTACGCCATGTTATAGCAATGGTCACTACAAGTAACACACACACAGCACTGCAAATAAACCTTGAAATGTGTAAATAAAGATTAACACGTTCACATCAGCCACACTCCTGCTATGTGCACAGTCAGAGTTCAGGAATAAAAAGGAGAAAAATCACATACCAGCAAATGCAATCTACCCTTGTCTGGCCTCTTTCACCAAAACAGATATAATTAAGCACTTTACATTTCCAGCTTATTTCACTTTGCCTCAGCCACTTAATGGGGTGCTGCTTCCATAACCCCTTACTCTGATGCAAACCCAGCTGTGCACCCCTCACTTCTCACTCTCTATCTCCAAAACCTTGACTCTCGGTTCTTGTGGATATTCTTACCATGGTGTTCCATTAGTCCCCTATCACCTGCCGCAATCTCCTCTGCATAGTGATTCTCTCAAAGGACTGGAACTGGCGAGGTGTGCCAAGCAGTGTGTCGTGTGGAGTTAGTGGCAAGTCTTTCTCACACAGAGCTTTAGCATTGGAAAATACATTGTTTTACTTTATTGCAGCAATTAGTATTTTATGGTGTTCTGAGGATTAGTTTAAGTCCTATCTTGCTGCCTATTGCTGGCTGAAGGCAGACTGGAGGCGGTCTGCAAAGTAGAAGGCACCATAAATAAGCATCACCAGTGCGGAGTGCAGCGTGGTGGGTGAAGCAGTGTGTCTGGTGTCCGGTGTCCGTGCCTGCTGCACGCTTCGTCTAGTTCTGTTATAAAACTATTACGACACTGCTGAACCGGACTACAATTTATACTTTGGATGAAAGTGAAGTTCCCACGGGCTTAGCAGTTACCCCGAGGAGGGTCATCATTTTGTAGGGAAAAGACTTTCCTCACGCTTACATTTCATCAGTACGGAGGTGATTCGACAGAGTTACATAGGGATCGCATCTGTTAATACTTCACTACTTTTATTGCTCGTCGCATTATCGGCTGCAATTATTTTCTATGTTTTGTGATATTTGACGAAGGATTCAGTGATTCCTTTTAATAGCCCACTGCACCTGCCATGAGTGGCATTTTTATGATTACAGACCTATTAGAGATGTTAAAGGATTAGGTTGCTACATGTATTTTATATTGTATCCTTGGCACTAAGTTTTATGACACTATACTAACATTGTTGGTATTTGATACTTTTGGTCTTCTTTATCCTGTATTACTGTGTTCTGCTTATACATATAATTTAGGGGTATAATTGTTTTTATATCCCTTGGAGGGTATAGGGTATCTGTGTATAGTTTTGTAATTTGAGGTCCATAATTATGCACATTGCACTTTCAAGCACACTGTTGTGGCTTACACCTAAAGCATTGCCTGCATGTTATTAATATCGGTACTGTTTGCATAAGCACTTTTTTTTCATTTCAGCGTACCTATATACTTAAAAGTCCTGTTGCTTTGCTCCTTCAAACTTTTATCGTAAAATTAATTCAGAGGGTTTTTGTGGTTGTGGAGTAAATAGAGGTAATGCTAAGAATTAGTGTGCACACTTAGAATTGTGAACATTAGCCTGCGTCACATCTAGACAGGTTTGTGAATGTTAGCAAGTGCCACTCTTAGAACTGTGAATGTTAGCAAGTGCCACACTTAGGACTGTGAATGTTAGCAAGTGCCACACTTAGATAGAATTGCGAACATTAGCCTGCGTCACATCTAGATAGGTTTGTGAATGTTAGCAAGTGCCACACTTAGAACTGTGAATGTTAGATAGAATTATGAACATTTGCATGTGTTGCATCTAGATAGAATAGTGAATATTAGCCATTGCCACATCTAGACTTCATTGGTAATATTACCAATGCCACATTTAGATAGAATTGTGAATGCTATCTTGCTTCGCATCTAGACAGGATTTTGAAGTTGGGCCAGTGCCACATTTAGATATAATTGTGAATATTGGCATGCGTCATATATAGACAGGATTATGAATATTAGCCAGTGCTGGATCTAGATAGAAATGTGGAGATATTCACGCGAAACATCGAGAAAGAATGTGGAAATTTAGCACATATCACTTCTAGATAGCAAGACCAATAA